>NC_142502.1:28995434-29303369 GCF_057876585.1 Rhinolophus sinicus | reverse complement strand
ACAATGCTGAGGAAAGGAATAGAAGTGTTTGTATACACCAACTCAAAAAATATCTGATATAGTAATTGAGGTAAAGATAATAGAATGAATATGCAACAATGGGAAGAGACTAAATATATCTTTTTAAGATTCCGGAAGACAAATTTGGAAGTTATTTTTATCTGGTCCATGCTTGGGAAGTGCCTTTATGAAAGGAAATGTGATGCAGGCTTTTAATGATTTCCTGGACATTTGTCACACTTGGTGACTGCCCAGCATCTTATGAACTCCCTGTGTTTGGGGAACTTCCTACCTTGTGAACCTTGCTCCCCCAAAGTAGAAAGTCCTGAGGTAGAGGCCAAGAACTCATGCTCTTAACTTTCTTGGTCACTGGGGTTCAGACATGTGACCTGGGCTCCACTTAGCAAGAGGGAGACCGTGCATGGACTCAATCCATCCCGGCGAGGATGACAGTGGTGACCAAGGTGCTCTGGGGATCCCATACCCTCTGGGGAGTACACACTGGCAGAGGGTCGTGCCAGCGAGGTTCTCCTGGAGCAGCTCGCAGTGCAATGGGCCATTTTTCTTGCTGCTTGATTACCCAGCCTGATTCTCTAGACCTGAGGATTCTGTGAACCAGTGCCTGTACTTTACTATAAAGTTCCTGTTCCACTTAAACTAGCTAAAGTTGGTTCTTTTTTTCTGCACTAAAAGTCCTGACTAATACATGCTATACTCCACTAAATCAGTGTTTCAACACAGGGCTTAATTGGCATTTTGAATCGGACATGTCTCTGTAGGATGGGGCGGTTCTGTACGTTGTAGGAATTGACCATTCCTGATCCCCAGCCAGTAAATGTAAGTAGTAGACTCCAGTTATTGTGACAACTAAATATGCCTTCACACATTTCCTAAATCCCCTTCAGATGGGGGCAACATAACCCCCAGGTGGGCAGCACACTATTAAATAGTGCTCTCCTAGCACATTAGAGAGTTAAAAATGCTCCTTCTTGTGCCCACTGTTTCAAGAAATAATTTAGGTCTTAAAGAGAACACGCTCACTGGGGCTCTGTACACACTCTATCAGCTGCCTGGATAGAGACAGGAAAATGAAACCACCTGCATGTTTATGTGAGATGGATCAAAACAGCAAGTTCATGCATGTGGAAAATAACTGAAAGGATCTGTTGTGATGGTAGTGATGTCATTGTTGAAAGAATTTTGTTTATAGGATTCTTTGTGCAGACTTAGAGCTTGAAAAGAGAGGATAACCTCCAAATTCTAAAACAATATGACATATCAACATATGATTATTAGGTACTATAATAACAGGGCTATTTTGTTCATTTCATAAAAACATAAGTTACATATTTTACATTATATGCTTAAGAGAAAAAGTTTATAATAAACAGATGTAGGAATATTTTAATAAAAGAAACATTAGAGATATGTTAGAAATATAGAAATGTTTTAATGTATGAAAAATACTCATTTTCCCTGAGAGGCATGGTAGGAAGAAATGGGAAAGAGTTGTTCCTTTAAGGTTCTGCTGAAACCTGGAGAAAGGTGGCTGCCTGAGTTAAGTGACATGGAAATGCAGAGCAAAGTTCACGGGAGCATTCAAAACAAAAGAATGTAATCAATAGACAAAAAAAAAAAAGAGCACGCATCACATTAACTCTACAGATTGTGGAGGATTTACACAAGAAAAGGTCAGAGTCTCTCATGCAGGGGATAAATGGAGTCACTGTGATAACAAGGACAAGATAGCCAGGGGTGGGGGACACAAACTGGAAAAAGGTGGGACTACACGCTTCTCAAGGTTAGAGAGGCAAGTGTTAAATACTAAGAGCCAGTTATGAAAGGTGTCCAGAGATCCTTAGTGAGAAACGCTAAAATTATCCTGGTGAAAGAGAAGATTCTCTGTACGGAGTAAAGTTTAAAGAGACGGGGAAACAAAAACAAAGCTGCGTTTGGATAATGTCACCAGTCCTGTTTGTCCAACAAACTGGTCATGGCAAGGTGACTGACTGAAGTAGGATCCCATTGCTGCTGCCCAGGCCAAATAAGAGCCTCAAACCTGGGCATGGGGAGGGGAGGGGTGAGAGGTGCATACTGAGGAGGGGTGTGGGCAGGACTGTGTCTTGATTCAGTCCTGCCTGCACCCCTCCCTGTTTTGATTCTCTTGGAGTGATGCTGGGAACCCTCCCTCCTTTAAGTTTGGGGAATCTGGGAGTAGAGCAATCCTTTGCCCAATTTCTGGTGGAAGTACCAGAGAGGTGGCCAGCCTAGGACAGAAGTGACCCTCTGATGCTGTCCTTGAAGTCATCTGTAAGAGTAGAAATGGTGGTGTTGCTGTTTGGGCTCGAGGAGACAGAAGAGAGCCCATGTCCCACTGCCTGATGAGTTTTCTGAGTGCCGTGAGAAAAGATCTTAATCTCAGAATGGGCAAAAACCATAGTTCACAGAAAAAGATATAAAGTGGCCCCAATCATGTATCATATACAAAGACATGAACCTTTCTAATAATTAAATAAAACTAGTTAAGATGGTAATGAGGTTGCTTTTATTTTTACCTATCAAAGGATAAAAATTTTAAAATTTGATAGTAAAGGAACTTGGTAAAATTGTGTAAATCAGGAACTCTTGCGTCCTTTTGATTGGCATATAAATTGATACACATTTTGGGAGTCAATTTTGTGAAATTTATGAAGATGAGTAAACTGAAAGTATTGACCCAGTAATTAATCCCACTTCAATTTTTTTTCTATAATTATATTTGCATGTGTTTGCAAAAATGCAAGTACAAGGATGTTCACGGTGCCATAGCTTCTGATGGCAAACAACAACAAAAGAAAATCACTGAAACTCAGTCAATAAAGGTCTGATTGATAAGTTATGGTAAGTACCAATTATGCGTCTGTTAAAAAGAATAGAGTGGATGTAGTTATAAAGATAAGTATATGAAGCAAAATGCAAAGCACAGGATAATATGAACAATATGCTCCTAAGCGTAAGTGTGTTTTTAAGCAGGGTGTGTATTTGTGTGCAGAACATGTGTGCACAGGGAAATTCTGGAAGGACACCCGAAAAATTGTTGAAACGCTTCCTGTGGAGAGTATGACTGAGGGTCTGGAAGAACATTGCGATTCCCTTTCCATCAGTGCGCCTGGAAAATGTAAGGAACTCTTAGACTAAGGGACTCAGCCAATGTCAGAGACGAGGAAATGGAAAGACAGTCAGAACAGGGAAGCCTTTAAGAAAAATTCAGTCTCTGATGAAGCGGATAAATGGAGTCCCCATGATGGACAAGGACAGGATAGGGGGGATGGAAGGCAACTGGGAAGAGGTCGAAATACATTGTTCTCAAGAGTAGAGATGCAAATACATACTGTATTAAGCACTAAAACCCAGTGGTGGAAGGTGTCCAGAGATGCTTAGTGAGAGATACACACGAGAAGAGTTTCTCCTCCTAAGGTTTACCTTAAGGATTTGCTATGAGTTCAGGATTTACAGGACTTGATGTGTAAATGGAAGAGATGGGGGGTGTGGACACTCCTGTTCCCAGAAACACAGCAAAACAGAAAAGGCTCACCCAGAAAGGGTTTTGGGGGGGAGGGGGATGTTAGAAAGATTGAGGACATCCACAGCATCATTTTTTTCAGCTGATTTTATGTTTTTCCAACTTTACTAAGGAATAATTGACAAATATAATTACACATATTTAAGGTGTAGAATGTGGTGAGTTGATACACACCCCCCCACACACACAGTGTAGAATGATTACCAAGGTCAAAATAATTAATTAGGACATCCATCACCTCATATAGTTAACTTTTTTTTTTTTTTTGGTGAAAATGCTCAAGATAATACTCAGAAAATTTCAAGTATGCAATACTATATTATTAATTATAATCACCATGCAGTACATTAGATCCTCAGAATTTATTCATCTTATAACTAAAAGTTTGTATCCTTTGACTTACATCTTCCCATTTCCCCCTTCCTCAGCTCCTGGCAACCATCATTCTTTCTCTGTGTCTATGAAATCGGCTTAAAAAATTACATTCCACATATAATTGATGCCATACAGTATTTTCTTTCTCTGTGGCTCATTTCACTTAGCATAATGCCCTCCAGGTTTGTAAATCAAGGCATCGTTGATACCCAGTTACAGTGCAAACCACTTATCAAAGATATGCAAGTAGTAAAAGTTTATTATACTTTCCGGTTATTCTTTTAAAGAAGGAAGAGTGGAGGAACAATTAAGAGACTTTGTGGTGAGACATACCTTTTTTGGTATATGATAACAAAAATATCTTGTTATTTATCTATCTTGCTAGTTGTGTAGAATAGTGGCCCCAAAGCTAGAGAAACAACGTGAAAGGAAATGGGAAAGATGAATGCTTAACACTAGCTATCAATTAGTTTAAGTTATATTGCTTAGGTAAGAGGCTCAGGAAGCTTAGGTGACCCTGAAGTAACACTAGTGTAATGATGCTGGAAACAATAATTTTGTAACAACACTCTAATGATTCGGAAGTAGTCATGCTGTAATGATGCTAATTAAGACTCTCGGTGGGGAGCTGAAAATCCGGCATCACGACAGCAAGGAGAACCTTGTCCTACTGGTACAAAACAGGCACTCAATTTCTAAACCATTTAAAACATTTCTATACAGAAAAACTCACTTTTCTGATGTACAGTTTTATAAGTTTTTACACATACATGGATTCTGGTAACCACCATAGATGATATACAGAATAACTTTAATATTTCGAAGAATACCTTCAAGATGACCTTTTGTATTCAGACCCTGCCTCCACCTTGAACCGCGGGCAACCACTTATCTTTTTTCTCTGCTCCTACATTCTTGCCTTTTCTGGAATGTCACATAAATGGAATCTTACAGTATGTACCCATTCGAGACTCAGTCCTATCACTTATCATAATATATATATTTTTTTATTTTTAAAACAATGTTTATCTTTCCTGACTACAAGATAAAGGAAGAAAACAGGAAAAACTCAGTTACCTCAGAACTTACGTGAATAATGCCTTGACATCCTGAAAGAAATGGAGAAGTAATTGAGACACTGCTGAAACACTGTTTTCCTTCATACATAATAAGAGCTTTTTTCGTTTAAAGCATTTGTATTCTGATTGGCCTTTTCTATTTTGGGAATGCTCAAATATACATCCTCTAGAGGCATGATGGAAGAAAACTCACTTCCCAAAAGTCTCAAATTAGTCTCTGCATATGGAAACATAGTGATTCGGTTTTTAATTAAATTTTTTAGTTGGTTGGGCACTTGAGTTTATTCTACTGTTGGTGAGATAATGCTTAGCAGCCTATTTCTTGTTCCTTGGAAAACTGTAGACCTTTCATGCTGTCACAGGTCTATTCAGCACAGGCTGTGCTGCACAGCAGTTATTTGCAACACAAAATTGAGTTGGATCTATAGCAGGTGAGAAGAGCCATGGCTTGTATTTTCCTGCCTGAGGGGAATTTCCAGTTTCTATCAATGTGCTCCCACTTCCATTATAAGCAGTACATTCTCTTTGCTGCTGATTTCTGCTCTTTCATATGATGGAAACCATTATTTAGGGAAGGAATTTATAATGCGCTTTCAAGTTCCCACAGAGGTGAACATATTTAGCAGATAGAGAGTTCAATACCTGCTGAGTAAATAGAAGCAGCAAACTCCATTCCTATGTCCTTCACACACACACGCACACACACACACACACACACACACACACACACACACCTACCTTCACACTCATAAGCGTTGTGGAGGTGGGGAGAGGTGGCTTTCAGAAACAGTCTACACTGCTAACTGGTCTGCTGTTGTGTTTTTAAGAGCAATGTTCCCACAAAGAAGAAGATCTGTCAGGGGATATATAAAGTGGACTAGTGCTTAGAGAATGGTTATACAAAAACTAGCTTGATTTATTCAAATGGTTAATATCAGACCATTTGAATTGATCAAGTTTGCCAATGGGTTCACTAGAGTTTTCTTTAAAATGTGTTACAATTACAAATAAATTAGTTTCAGTTTTAATTTTCTATTGCGTTCCTGTGGGCAAACTTCATGTTTGAAATTATGACTAGTTTGTGATCAAGAAGCAGAGTAATTCAATAACCAAACAGAGCACTGAAATTTGATTCCTATTTATATCACCATTGTTGTGCCAGGCAGACTGGGAAACCCTTCACTGGTTTGTCTTTTACGCTGGAGGAAGATGAAGTACTATACTAAGGACTGAAATTTGAGTACACCATGCTCTATACCTCATTGGGCAAATCAAATTGACTATATTTCTTCTGGCTGGGTTACCCTCTTTTGAATTCAGGAATTTTATAATGAAGATCTATTTCGAATTGTACAGGTTTGGCTCATCCAAGCTGTGGTAAATGCTTCTCCTTTATACGGTCATTACATCTGCAGTATGCTCTTTTTTTTTTAATTGAAGTTTATCGGGGTGACAATTGTTAGTATAGTTACATAGGTTTTAAGTATACAATTCTGTAATGCATCATCTACATATCCCATTGTGTGTTCACCACCCAGAGTCAGTTCTCCTTCCATCACTATATGTTTGATCCCTTTTACCCTCATCTATCATTCCCCTTCCCCCTTACCCTCGGGTAACCACTAAACTATTGTCTGTGTCTATGCGTTTTTGTTTCTTCATTTGTTTGTCTTGTTCTTTTGTTGTTTTCAGTTTTACATACCACATATCAGTGAAATCATATGGTTCTCAACTTTTTCTGTCTGACTTATTTCGCTTAGCATTATAATCTCAAGATCCATCCATGTTGTTGGAGCATGATTTTATAATCATTGGCTTAGTGCAGCTATCTCTCCCTAGGTGTCTTGGTGACCTTCAATGACAGGAACATTTTCTTTGTACACATATGATCTCAACAAAAGTGTTTGAATACAAGTTTACATATTGAGAATTATAGTTTTACAGAGACTCAATCTTAGTCATTTCCTACTTTTCTTTCTGTTGCACCACAGTTAATGAATCTCATTGATCACTCTCAGGTCACAGCACCAACATGACCCTGTCCTTGGGAACAACCACTCATCTAAGATGAATAAATGTCAGTGAGTAGTTTTTTCCTTCTTTCTTAGGATTTCCTCTTTTCTATGTCTCGTTCTTTTCCTTCAGATCTTTGGAATCTAAGCTTACTTACATCCTGAAGTATGCAAATTGTCTGTTCCTCACTCATTTGACTTCCAAGTTTGTGGAGGACTAGACAACATCTCACACATCATCATATTCTCCATAGTATGCAACACAATGTCTTGCAAACACAAAGTACTGTTAAGTAACAAAATGATCAAAGAATGACTGTGGTGAGATGCCTAAGGTCACACAGAAGGACCAGAGTGAAGACATACCAATGCTGTTCAGTTTAATAGCAAAATCTTGAGATGAAAAAATCTCAACGAATGTTAACAAAAAACCAAATTTAGACCTCTTGTTTAGATCTTGTCTTGTGGATGACACCTGGCTGATTCTATATTGGAATTACTTTTCCATACAGAATTAAAGTTTGATCAAATTTTAAATCAAAGCAGTCAAGGGAAATGCGCAGTGACTGCAAATGTGATGTGTGTGCGGGTATCCAGCCCCAGGGGTTTGTCACCAAAACCCGCCATCATGTACCTTCATGTTGGCACCAACCCTGGATGGGCAGCTCAGTTCTAGCTTCAACTCTGCCACCCAATGTCTCTCAGATCCTAAGTAACATTTCTGGGCTTCAGTATTCTTCACAGCTGACCAATAATGTTTGTGTGGAGTGTAGGGGGGGATTTTCTAACTCTAGGGTTTTTAACATATACTGCTATGTACAATCACCATTCTCTTTTCAATTGGTCAAAGGCCTTTTTCCCCCCCAGATTTCATGTGCAATTAAGCTGGTGGATTTGCAGAAATTGAACAGTTGTGAATAAAGAAGATGCTTAAAGAAATACTGCTACAATAATGACTCTTGCTAAAAGTGCTATAACTTAAAATGTTTGTTCAATAAATACATATTGAATGCCTTGTGTGCTAGGTCCTGGGGTTTGGGATGAATAAAAAAGTTATGCATGAAAATTTATAAGTTACTCATAAGCCCCGTTAGTGCAGGGCTTAATTCAAAGAAGGACAGCAAGTATGAAATACAGACCTGGAGAAACTGAAAGAAGTTAGAGTGATTGGGATATGGAGAGTGAGACTGATCATTGCCTAAAGGACAAGTAAGGTGCAATCTGAAACTGTCCTTTAGGCTCAGCAACACTGTTGAGCTTGAGTGAGGCCCCTTTGGGGGAGTCATGGAGTGGCAGCCACAGCAGAGCAGGTGAAGGACTATCCAGGAGAAGAGGCCGCAGATGTGGTGAGAATGGATACCCTTTTTGAGAAATTTGTTTACGAAAAAGAGGAGAGAGAGAGGGAAATAGATGGGGAGGAATTGTGTTGATTTTCTTTTTTTGTTTTTTAATGAGAAAGACAAAATGAAGAAACAACCATTGAAGACATAGGAGAGAAAAGGGATGGGATTCTCCCTAGCTGAGGTGCCAGCTGCGGTAAGGGCTATGGAGCACACGTGGAAGAATTGGCCTTAAGTGCAGGTCTACACTCTTCTATTGTGAACCTTGGCCAGATTAGGGGGAATGGGGATTTTGAAGTGTTCTTAATGGGCCCCGAAAGAAATGAATTCCCTAAAGGCCAAAGTGATAGACTGTATAACTCACCAAACCAACTGAGAATTGTGAGATTATGCTAGAGACCCTCTGAGTCTCTAGTACTGCAAGGGATGTTGGGAAATATAAATGTGACACTCTGAGAAGCTGGAATCTTCGTTAGTGTGGTTTGTCTTCTGCAGAACATGAAATGTTGTGTTATTAGTCTTCACTAGTCTGAAGACTAATAAACTGTGGGCAGAGTTTGCAGTAGGCTCTATAGCAAGATGCAGATATTGATTATGTATTCTCAAACCAACAGAACTGTCAAAAGTCAGGTAATCTGTAATGGTGGCCTCCAGCCCAGAGATTACAGATTTATATCTTGTGATGAGTTGAAGAAGGTGTACTGAGTTTCTCTGCAATTTTCCCCGCTTCTTCCAGATGCTCCCTTTCTCCCCATCCTCCCTAATTTCCCTTTTCTGAGGTTGCTCTTTCCTGATACCTTTGGATACATGTCTCTGGTGGACCCTGCTTGCCCATATCCTTGGGCCAATAAATTTGATCTCAGCTCATCTTATTCTCAGATCTAGCCAAGTCTGTACTAAGGCATAAAAAGACCCTTCAGTGAACTGGATAATCTTGTTTGCTATCACTATTTAGTTGTAAAATGTTAAGGAGACAGAATTTTCTTTGTCAGCAGAGAACCTTCCAAAAGATATCACAAGGCCTTGGCAACATCTACGTCTGTTGTAGGCATATATTTTCTGTGATGATTCCATTACCAAGACTGAATTGACAGCAGGATTTCCTCAAGGACTGGGTGATGCTGAAGATAATCTCTGACCTGTCCTCAGAAGGCTTTCAAGGTCTTCCAAATGTTTTTGAACCTCTCCCCACTGACCTCTTAAGTCATGTTTGAAGTCTGGATTCTATTAGGCTGAGCAGACACTTGATATGAAATCCTGCACCAGGCACACAGTTAATATAATTTCTCTTACTCAGAGCTCTGCTCTCTGTCCAATTAGCTTATCAATTCTCTTTTTCAAGATTTGGCATTAATCTTGAAAAAACAAGTTAAGATGTCTCGCTTCTCTCAGTAATTCACACTGTATTTACCAAGGAAAGCAATTGTTTTTCCATTTCCTTTGACAATCTTCTGAAAATTTTGACAATATCTTCCTCAATAAGACACCACAATTATGTGAATAAGTTAGAATTCACAATCACTGAATACTTACCGTATATTATAGATTTTAATGTATCTTAGCACAGACTCAAAGGGATTAGCACGAGGACTTGGCACCACGTGTAGAATGTTTTCCTTGCTACAGTAATTAACAAATGACTGAAAGTATGGCCACCCATACATCCCAATTCCTATGCTGCTTTCATCATCATAGCGTAAGACTGCATTGGCTTTTTATAGCAAATTGATTATAACTCTTCTAAAAATAATCTTCCCAGTTGTTTCTTCTCATAATCGTAAAAAAACCATAAAATATCTGTAAATCCATCAGACTACATTTAAATGTAAAGGCTTAATTTTTAAAAAACAATAAGAAATCTGAAAGAGTTCTGATTTTTTTCCTTCTATGCTCCTCGCCCATCTCAATTCACTTTTTAAATTGAAATATAATTTATATACTATAAAATTCACCCATTTAAGGGAATCATTTAGGTCTTTACATTTTAACAAAAATGAAAATAAGTTAGAAAGTAAAATCACTTATTATGATTTTTTTTAAAAAATTAAACAAAAATGAATATAGAATGAATTGAGGAAGATTTCCGTATTCCTCCAAAGACTCTAAACCCGGATAGATTTATAGGTGTATTGCTTCCTACTTTCAAAGATCAGTTAATTCTCATGTTATAGAAAGGATTTTGAAAGAGAGAAAAAATTAAATATTGCTTATTTCATTTTATGAAATAAATCCCAATATCAAATATATACAGACAAGATGCCATAGACCAATTTCACTCTCTCTCTCTCTCTCTCGCTCTCTCTCGCTCTCTCTATATATACCAATGAAAACAATTGTTTTTCCATTTCCTTTGGCAATCTTCTGAAAATTTTCTATTATAGTAGTATGTATAACAATAACCTACCATGTGCAATGAGGTTTATTTTATAAAGTTAATGGTGCTTAAATCTAATATTAGGAAACTTACTGAAATAATATAACATTAA
The DNA here is from genome assembly GCF_057876585.1 of Rhinolophus sinicus. Classification (NCBI taxonomy): domain Eukaryota; kingdom Metazoa; phylum Chordata; class Mammalia; order Chiroptera; family Rhinolophidae; genus Rhinolophus; species Rhinolophus sinicus. The sequence continues at coordinate 29,292,515 of NC_142502.1, read as the reverse complement.
TGAACAAATTAAGAATGGAATATGTTCATCTCAAAGGAGGTCACATAAGTGTTTTAGAGGATCCTTTTATTTTTTATTTAAATAAATAAAATAAACTTCTTTGCAAAGTAGAAGTGGATGGACCATTTCTGAGTATGGATGAGCCTATCAGTTTGAAATCAAAACTTAGAGTCTATTTAATGGTAAGGCTCAAAAATATTCCCTTTAAAATCAGAAACAAATAGATGATCTTTTATCAATGTTATTATTTAATAACATTCTGGAATTTCAGGTCAATGCTATAAGACATAAAATCAGATTAATAGAAAGATATATTAGAAAGGAAGTCTCAACATTATTATTTTTGGATGGCATTGTTACACAAATCAAACACTGTCATACACAAACAACTCAAAAGACTCAACAGAAAAAATTTAGGAATCAATTTTAAAGTTCAATGAAATAGCAAAATGCATGATAATCACACCAAAAAAAATCAACCTTTATTCTAAAAATGAGTTTTAATATAATAAAAAAAAAGAAGTGGCACTCACAATTGCAACCAGTATTTAAACTACCCACCAAAGAATTTTAATGAAAAACGATCAGTTATAGGATTCGTAGTATTCACAAGGTAATCCCAAAAGTAGTACTTGAGGAGAAGTGCAGACATCCCAGTAATGAGCTCTGGGATGGGGTGGACTTGATAACTTCCTTAACATGAATATATAAGCGGGACAGAGCAACTTTTTCTAGGGGTAACTTTAGTGTTCAGCAGGGCATTTCAAAGTTATAATCGTGCCTATGGGTAATCTGGTGAAAGCAGTCTACAGGCCAGTAATATATCTCAGATGTATGGCTATCTGATGGCCTCGCTTGATTTAAAGACAGATTAAGATAGAAGTAGCACAGAATTAGCCTGGGATGAATGGCTGTTGGGGTTGGGTGATGTATACAGGAGGTTCATTATACTATTCTGTCTATTCTTGTTTACTTTTATGTTTGAAATCATAATAAAATCTTAAACAGACAAGAGTAAAAGAGCATCTCTTCATATAGGCTCAACTGACCCATAGAGAGATTTCAGTGGCTCAACTCTCCTGAAATGATGTATGTAGGGGCATACGTTCAGTTTTTGAAGGGAGAAGAATCAATACTCTGATCAGATTCTTAGGAGTCTATTTTGCCAAAATGAGATCAATTGGAGTAAAGAGGTTTCCTAACTTTTAGCCAATGCTTCAAGAGGATTACTTCTTGCATATGATGTTTATCATAGAATTTGGGAAATAGAAATTTTAAGGCTATGATCTGTTGTACAGACTCCGCGAGTACAAATGAGACTTGCCAAACAGCGAATGTTCTTGAAATCACTGTGATAGAAGAGTTTGTGATTGAGAAACCTAGGACCTATGAGAAAACAAAGTTGGGGGAATTGAAGATGCAAATGAATCTGTGAAAGCTGTTATAACATGCTATAAACTTATTAAAACAACATAGTTGAGGCAACTTGTTAAATAAAGCAAGTGAGAGTGACATTTTACAAATCTTAAAAGAGTTAGTATGAGCATTATAATATTTATTTCCATTTACTATTTCTAACTGGAGAAACTTATTCATCATCCCCCACTGAGATGTTTTCAAAATCGTTTGCTTTGCTGCTGATAATCTTCATTCTAAAAAGCTTTCCGCCTCTCTGCCTCCCACTGCCGCGTTTGTCTCATTTTTGGTCCAAATGATCAAGACCTTTTAAATTTTGTCACTAGAAGTTGTTGATTCCCATCTCCCAAGCCCACAATGTTCTAGAGACAAATAGAGGGAACTAGAACTTCTTAAGAATGTTTCAATACCCGCTTTTAGAAATGACTCAGCCCAGTGATGACTTTTTTTCTCAACTTCCAATATATTAGATATGATTTCATTAGAAAACGTCTACTCTGTCATCCACTTTGTCTCCTTTCCTTTTATAAGTAAATTATTTTTTTAATTAATACGCGAAAGTCCAAAAGAACAACTGTGATGATGATGATAGCTAATTATTACTCTGAGTCAGGCACTTTTCTATGTGTTTTGCATGTGTTAACTCTTGCACTTCTCACATCAACCCTAGGAAGTAATATCAGAAAAATCATCTGAAACTTAGAAATAGGTGAAAGAGATAAGTGGGTATCTTTCTAGGGCATTGCTGGGCTTGAAATTTTGATTTTCTATTGCCTGACAGACTATTTTACAACTCACTAAAGGGAAAGGTTAACTTGTATTTCTATTGAGATGCAAATAATTTCTATTGGGTTGGTGGGCTTGAGGGTAGGGGGCTTGTGATAATCCCAAAGGTTATTGTTTATTGTCCTCTTGGACATTAATAAATTTTGTTTTTAAACCAGCAATCTAATCTAAACTTTCATTTATTAAATTGCTCATTAATGCCTACCTTCTCAAATGCCCTTTGAACCAGTTTTAACATCTTACCATTCCCTCATTAACTAACGAGTTAAATAAAACCTTTGTCAGGTTCATTTCTATAACCTTTTGAAAATGACACTCTAACATTCGGTGCATTGCGTTACAACTTTTAATGGCTGTGTATTATACTATTGTGTAGATTAAAATCAATTTACTCAACTAATTGCCCTGTTGTAGGATGTTGAGGTTACTTCCAATATTTTTCCTTTTAAGAAAAAAATACTATATTAAATATTTTGTGGCCAAACATTTGCATTGTGTTCAATTATAGCAGTACAAATTAAATGTCTGGGTCAAAGCTATTGACATTTGAAAGACTTGTGGAGGATTGCTCAGTTGTCCTTCAGAAAGTTCATCCAGTTTACACTTCAACAGAATATGAGAATACCCACTTTCATTCCTCAGACCCCTTTTCCCTCCAAAGACTCCCAAAAGAAGTGACTCATACATGTCATAAAAAAGGAATTGATGAAAATGTAGAACAAAAATTTTGAGGAAAGAGAACTTAGAGTTGGGGATAATTTGCTGCATTACATATTAAGGACAGATTATATGATTTGAGTATCAGCTGAGTAGGGTTGCCAATATTTAAGTTATTTCCTATCTAATCTAACTACAGCACCTGAATAGGTGGTTAATTCTCCTTTGTGTAATCATAGGGCAACGGATTATTTGCAGACAAAACCCAATTCTTTTCCTCCTTCTCTCTCTCCATCCATGCCTCCCTTTCTTAACATATCTGAATGCTCCACAGAACATAAATGGCTAATTAAAGTCACACATTTTTATGTCATAAAGTGTGACAATACTACTTTCAGTGTGGAAAATATTCACAATATTACTTATGAACTCCTAACTATGGCCTTGTACAAATAAATAACCCAGAGAACACCTAATTTTAAGTAATATTGTTTCCTTCATATAACCACTTCTATTTTTTATAATGAAAGTTAAAATTTATCTCCTGAAGTTAAATTTAAAAAAAGCTAAATGAATTTTAAAAACTGTAGTGAATACGTGTTTTGAATATACAATATGGCCATTTCCTTTATCTTATCATACATCAAGAACTTTTCAAGGCATCAAAAATGTAAATTCTTTAAAACTGGTGATTTCTTAAAGTTAACTATGAGAAGAAGTTCCGTGACATTGTTGTTACTACTAATAGTTTTACAAACTGTTAGTGCTTTATGAATATTTATTTTAATATTTAAAGAAATGTCGCTAAGTCCAGACAAAGAGTGCGTTGCTGGAAATCTAATTAGTCTAAAAGAACTAAGAGATCTCTTATTTCTGTGTTTTCGTTTTTGTACCAAAGAAATTCTAATAAAGTGAAAGCATTGATAATTTGTTTTGAAGACCTCACAGCTTCCCATTCAGGCCCAGAGTGATCTCACGTTGGAAGGGACATATAGGTATATGTTTATATATATATATATATATATATATATATATATATATATATATATATATATATTATACATACATATAATTATACATACATATAATTATACATACATATAATAAGTATACATACATATAATTATACATACATATAATATATATAAACATATGTGTGTGTGTGTATATATATGTATATATATGTATGTGTGTGTGTGTGTGTGTGTGAGTAGACTCATTAATATACATAAGCTTGAACATGAACAAACCTGACAGTCTGCTGGTAAATTAGGCAGCTTTGCCTCAGTCTCCGGGGTTCCCCATGGAGATGAGAAGTGGCAGAGAGAGTAAGAGAGGAGGAGAAGATAAGCAGGTGATTGGTGGCTGAAGAATCCCAGCGTCCAAGGAGCAGTGCTCCATCTCACCAAATCTTTCACCTGATAATCAGACCTGGGTTTGAAGAAAACAACCTTGTTGTACTATTCCAGGAACTGCATGTTATTCTTCTTTTGTGTGTTTATTGAATTTCCGCTTAAAGCACTTAGCTCTTTCCAGTCCTTAAACATGTTCCAAGTCTTCATAGCCATGAAGGTGAACAACAACAAAGGGTTCCCAAAGTCATTGACCTCAGTGCTCAAATATCCAGATGTTGGGGGAGGGTTACCAGAAAATTTTCCTAATGAGCTAGATTGCTTTGGCACAGGTTATCAGTGTTATTAAAAAGGCTTTCTTGGAAATTAGTTCAAGAATATCCTCTTACCCAAAGCCATATACAGATTTAATGCAATCCCCATCAAAATCCCAATGGCATTTTTTAAAGAAATAGAACAAAAAATCATCAGATTTGTATGGAACCACAAATGACCCCAAATAGCCAAAGCAATCCTAAGAAAAAAGAACAAGGCTGGAGGTATCACACTCACTGACTTTAGCTTGTACTACAGGGTAGCAACAATCAAAACAGCATTGTATTGGCAGAAAAACAGACACACAGACCAGTGGAATAGAACTGATAACCCAGAAATAAACCCACATAAATATGGACAGATAATTTTTGACAAAAAAGCAAAAAACATACAATGGAGAAAAGACAGCCTTTTCAATAAATGGGGTTGGGAGAATTGAGAAGGCACGTGCAAAAGAATGAAACTGGACTGCTATCTGTCACCATGTACCAAAATTAACTCAAAATGAACCAAAGACCTAACCATAAGACCTGAAAAAATAAACTTCATAGAAGAAAACATATGTACTAAACTTATGGACTTTGGGTTCAAAGAGTATTTTATGAATTTGACTCCACAGGCAAGGGGAGTAAAAGCTAAAATAAATGAATGGGACTGTATCAAACTTAAAAGCTTCTGCACATCAAAAGAAACCATCGACAAATAAAGAGGCAATCAACTGAATAGGAGAAGATTTTTGCAAACAGTGCCTCCAATAAGGGGCTAATATCTAAAATATACAAGGAACTCATGCAACTCAACAACAAAAAAACAAACAACCCAATTGAAAAATGAACAGAGGACCTGAAGAGACATTTCTTCAAAGAGGACATACAAACAGCCAATAGACATATGAAAAAATGCTCAACATCACTAATCATCAGAGAAATGCAAATAAAAACCACAATGAGATATGACCTCATCCCAGTTAGAATGGCGATCATCAACAAGACAAATAGTAACAAGTGTTGGAGAGGCTGTGGAGAAAAAGGAACCCTCATACACTTTTGGTGGTAATGCAGACTAGTGCAGCGCTATGGAAGGCAGGGTGGAGATTCCTCAAAAAATCACAAACAGAATTACCGTATGACTCAACAAATCCTCTCCTGGGTATCTACCCAAAAAATCTGAAAACATTTATACATAAAGACAAGTGTGCTCCAATGTTCATTGTAGCTTTATTTACGGTGGCCAAGATATGGAAACAACACAAATGTCCTTCGATAGATGAATGGATAAAAAAGTTGTGGTATATATACACAATGGAATACTATTCAGCGGCAAGAAAAGATGAAATAGTACCATTTGTGACAACATGGCTGGATCTTGAGATTATAATGCTAAGCGAAATAAGTCAGACAGAAAAACTAGAGTACCATATGCTTTCACTGATATGTGGTATATACAACTGAAAACAACAAAAGAACAAGACAAACAAATGAAGGAAAAAAACACCTCATAGACATAGACAATAGTTTAAGGGTTACCAGAGGATAAGAGGAGAGGGGGACTCTAGAAGAGGGTAAACGGGGTCTAATATATGGTGATGGAAAGAGAACTGACTCTGGGTGGTGAACACACAATATGAGATATAGATAATGTATTACAGAATTGTACACCTGAAATCTATGTAACTTTACTAACAATTGTCACCCCAATAAACTTTAATTTAAAAAAATAAAGAAAGAAAGAATATCCTCTTTGGCCAAAAGGCAAGACCTCAGGTCTGAGATACTAAAGATTTATTTTGAATTGAGACATTTTCAAGACAAAAAGACAAGTCTGGTCAGAAATACAAACTGAGTCCCGAGCAAGGCTTAAATGGCAAAGAGAGTTTGAAGGATTGAGCGTTCTGACACTATAAAATAGAGTTTTAGGACACATGGGTGTAGCTGTAACGCAACTAACAGATTAGGTCAGTGAGTAAACATGCATTGAGTTTTAGAATTCATAATTTTTCCAGCAACTTCAGTTGCAAGTACTCTGCATACCAAATTCCCATGAAAAACATTTTAACTGAAGAAAGGGGACACTGTATAATGATTTTTCCAAAGCTCCTCTAATTTCCTGGAGGAAATCCATTCTCCCTGAAGTTCAGCCTTCACAGGAATCTGCCTGATGTGGTGGTCCTTGCTTCTCCCCCACAACAACCAGCCCAGTGTGCCAGCAGTGGATCGTGGTAGCATATCAGGTATGACAGGCCCTGGGGGGGGCCTGAGAAATCCAGCAACTGCCACAGTTTGGGGTGTCCTGAGGGTGCTGTTGTAGTTAGCACCAGCCTAAAGCACGTTGTAGGATAGCCTCCAGAAGAGAGACTTTGCAGGAGACACTGGGCCGACTTAGACTCTGGAAGGTGTTCCCTGAAGGGGATTATGTATAATGAGTGTGTACCCTGGGGATATCAGAAATATAGTTATTCATCCTAGGATTGGGTCTGAGTGGGATTTGCCTCTGTGAGAGAGGTGATAAAAGTTGAGCTGGCTTGTTTCAAAGCAAGTATCTGAGTATGTTTCTCTTAGGTCAGACATCAGATTTAACTTTGTCCCTAGACAGTTAGACAATTACTTAATTTCACAGTTGCCTTACGCTACACTGCCTTTCTAGTAATAAACAAGTGGGAAGGGTGGAAAAATGGAAGTTATATGGTACTTTTCATATTGGAGTGATGGAGAAGAAGACTGTGGCTGAGAGGGTGTAGTCAAGAGTCCTTGGGGGTCACAGGAAAGCACTGCAGGCCAATGCCAAAACAGGAAGGAATGTCCCTGGACAAGGGCCTATGGAGGCAGCAAAACATCTTGGGTAACATGAACTGGAAACAGACTATCACCTCTAGGCCCTTCTCCAAATGTCTTTTCTTCAATCTTTTAAGATCTGATGTGACAGCCAAAGATGGCTTTGTGTGTGTGTGTGTGTGTGTGTGTGTGTGTGTGTGTGTGTGTGGAGCGTTTGATCCAGAGGACATTCAAGGGATCTTTAGAAAACTGTAATATTAAAAAAGGTCTGGGATCCATTGTTTGCAAAGCATGTTACTTCAGGTACTGCAAGTTATGGTTCCAAAATAGCAAGGCTCAGGATAGGAGTGGCTTTCTGAATAGAAGTACCCAGCCTTTCGAAAAGCTCTTCACCAAACCTAATTTGATTTTTGTACGTGTTCCTTGTGTTCTTTTCATTTCTCAGAAACCAATTTCAGAAGTAAATAGTTATCTGTCAGCTTCTCTAGATTAAACAAATGTAATATAATTATGCATGATTCTTCACTGTTTCCCAATTACGCTTACTCTTATGCCTCAGATTGCTGAAGGAGCATATTTACCCATGACACTAATTTGCTGATATACATCCTAGGCAACTTAGTTTCCCAATAAATTGCCATTTATATTCTTTTAATGTGACACCGCAAATGTAAGTAATACTAATCATGGAAATATTTTAAGCACGTGGATTTATTTCCAATTTCCTTTGTCCTCGTTACTTCTTATGCTATTTTATTCTGAAATCTCGCAGATTATTGCAGAATCTAAGGAAAGTCTTTTCAGATCTAATTTAAGTATTTTTTAATGATAATTTCTAATCCTAGTCAGAAATACCAGATGATGAAATATGTAGATTTTAAAGATCTGTTTGGCATCAATGTGAATGTGAAGACCAATGGATACAGCTCTCATACCAATTCAAAACAAACACTAATAAAGTTAGCTTTAAAATATATGTTATTAGCTATAAACTCCTAAGGTTAGAAAATAGCTGGTAAAATTGATAGGTGGATGGCACAGCTGAATGCCAATAATAACAATACTAGTTCTGTGTCTCAGGAGTTGAAATAAGCTCATTGCGTGCATTCTCTCATTCAGTCCTCACAAAGTATTGTGAGGCGGAGATTACAGATGAGGAAACTAAAGTTTAGAGGTTAAGGGATTTATACAAATCACACAGCTACTTAGCAGCAGATTCAAGGTTTGAAACCAGGTTTCTGATACCAATGGGCCTTATATTTCCAGAAAGTCTCCTTAGCCGGATTTAGAATAATAAACATATAAATATAGCCGTACCCTTCCTTAAGATTCATTAAACTTCACTATTTGATTTTTAAAATTTTCTGATTTCCTAATTTAAAATGTTGTTTTTGTGAATAACTATATATGATGATGTTAAGAAAATAGGCTGATAGGTGGTGCAAGTACTCAACTTGATATGCATAAGTTTTCAAAGAAGATCATACATTTGTCTTTGCAACATAACTAAATTCTAATTTGTGGTTGTGACAACATGATTAGAAACTGAAGCTACACTTGTGTCTTTTTTTTCCTCTTGGTTAACATTCCAAACATGTGTAACCAATGAACATCCACTAGGTTTTACTGTTTGTTTGTTTTAATTGGCATTCACTTCAGAAACTTGAATTCACAGATAGAAGCAGTGTACAACCAGAGAGATACAAGTATAATGCATGCAAATTTCTGTTCACAAAGTTCACATGGGCAGGCATATGAATTAGAAGTGTGCGTCTAGAGTAGACTTTATTGCTTGTCACGTGAATCCTGGAGCTATCATACATCTGGTATAAGCAACATTTGAGTTTTGAAGTGTGTAGACCATCTCCTCAGATTTTCAAGATGTAGTTTGACATTTCTGCAGTTTTAAAAACAGTTTGGTCATAATCTAGACATATTATATAATTCTTTTATTCTAATTTCTAAGGTTTCTAGATGGTGAAAACGTCTTTGTCTTATGCCTGACTCCTTCCTGGATGGTTTCATGCAAAGGATCAGGAATTTTTTTATTTGTCTTTGAAATAAAAATCAAGTTCAAAGTTCCTCTGACCATAATGGCTTCTTTAGTGAATGCCACACCCCAACCACGTGCAGAAACATGCTCTCTAGGTAACAGGGCTCCTGAATTTATTGTCAGCACAACTGGCAATGGTAATGTACTCCTTTTTTTCATCCCATTGTACTATTTCATCCTGGATATCTATAAATCTTCTTTGGGGTTAAAAGGTTGATTGTGCCATTATTTAGTTTGATTTATCACTAGTTATTTGGATTCTGAATAGTCTCATTTACAATGAACCAGGGATCTAATTAGTTAATGGGATGATATGATATTCCAAATGTGTGTGTTTTTATGCCCAACTTTGGCCCAGAAATAGAATTTAATATTCAAAAGAGTAAAATCACCGTGGCCAGTATTCAGTACGCAGCACATTCACCATTATGGTTTCTCTGGGTGCTTTGAAGTGCTGTGGATTTGTACATATTTGATTTTGCTTTCAAATCTCCCACCAAGACCTGTTCTCACAGTATTGAATCAAGTAACCATTGAAGAAATTCAAAAGATGACCCTTTGACATTTTATTTTATATTAAAGCATATTTTAAAGAAAAGCTAATATAGAAAAGGAAACCCAGGGGGAGCACATCGGAATTGAGTCTCATGTTCTTTATAATTTTCCCAAGGTCAGTTTTTAACCTACATTGTTTTCACAATAAAGCAGCTGATTTCACATAACATCTGTCGCTATGGTGACAATAGGACAATGATAGCTGGAAAAGCTAATAGTGTTTTTCTCACTTGCCTTCTGGAATGTCTGGAAGAAGCAGCAAAGCGATTACTAAAGGGAGAGGTCAGCGAACCTATCTGGTGAGGCATAGTCTCTTCTCCAAATGAAGAAGGACAAGGGCCTTTACCAATCCTTCCTCTCAAGTTCCTGCTGAAGTGTCCGGCCTTTCATTTGTTTTACTGCCTGAATTCCTTGAGAAGAAATCAAAAGAATAACAATAAATATTGCTAAGAAGAGCATGATGGAAGGAAAGAAAGAGGGATGGAGAGATGAAAACTCAAGTAGCAATGCTATGACCGCCCCCCACCCCCAACAACCTAAATTGAAATAAGCTCTGTGAGCAAGGAGAGAAAGTAGTGGGAATTGCATCAAGGTGTAAGTAGGGAGAAAGGGAAGAAGGCATGGAGGTATAGCTTGCTATCAGCTGTATAGTTCACACAGCCTGTGTGATTGACAAGTATAAAAGTATTGGCTTTTTATATGGGAATGTACATGCATGTCTGGCTATGTAGCATTATTTGAGCACAGATAAAAATATGGGAGGAAACATGGATACATGTAAGTGGCTCACATGGATTACCTTAGAGATGCGGCAAGAAGGGGACAGAAGACAAGTGGGAACCAAGAAAAAAAATAAGGTGAAGCATGTATGTGAAAGGGTCTTACTTAGACAGACAATCCCTTGGCACTTGATGAAAAAGGTTTTGCCTGGGCACATCCAGTGAGAGACTGATGTGGACCAGAAGACAATCTGTAAGTTCTTTCATGCTGCCTCGGTACTCAGTTCTAGATCCTTTCCCCACAACTGCTTAAGCTTTTGGAGGGGAGTGAGGGAGCATGGCAGTAGAGTAGGGAATAATTTTCTGGAAAGGTAGCAGAGCCAGTGTTATATCTAAGGGGCAAAAAGCAACAACAAGGAGTGATTTGAGGAAACTGTAAAAGCACTCTGTTTAAAAATATCTTACGTATCAATGCCTAAAATTTCACTAGAGTTAGGCAAGGTATGATAAATATATTTCAACTCATGGACAGCTGCATTTCCATTTGCTGTCATTATCTACTGTGCCATTCTTACGATTTACTGCTGTCTATCAAACCATCACAGAATTTATTGGCTTCAAACAACAATAACATTTTATTATGACTCTTGGTTTCTGTAGGTCAGGAATTCAAGAAGGGCAGAGTTAAGTGAATCTGGCTTAGGGTCTCCCATATGGAACAGTCAGACAGCTATTGGGATACTGCAAGTCTGAAGCAGCTGGGGACTGAGAGGTGACAGGCCATCTCTCTCTCTCTCTCTCTCTCTCTCTCTCTCTCTCTCTCTATATATATATATATATATATATATATATATATATATATATATATGTATATACATATAATCCTTTGTTATGTGTATTGCAAACATACACATAACAAAGGATTATATATATGATAGATACATAGCTAGGTAGATAGATAGATAGATGATAGATAGATAGATAGATAGATAGATAAATTGATTGATTGATTGATAGATGATTTCTCTGCAAGGCTTCCTCACAGCATGGTGGCTTCAGGATACCTGAATTGTTAAAGACATTAGGGACATGTATTCCACCTTTACGAGTGAGTATTTCAACTAAGAAGGCAGAAGCCGCATTGTCTTTTATGACCTATACTTGAAAGTTCAGCAGAGTTGCTTCTGCTACATTATGTTGGTTACAAGTGAGCTACAAATCTGTCTAGAATCAAGACTCCATTTCTTGGTAGGGGAGCAATAAGGTTCCAGAAAGCATGTGGAGTGGGAGATGTAGTCATGGCCATATTTGAGAAATACTGTTTGCTACGGATGCTGTATGGTGTATGGGAATGCTGTGATGTTCTAATGTATGAGAGAAGCTGTGTGTGGGAGTAGGTGTGTGAGGCAGGTGACAAGTGATGGGACCCTGTGTCATGTACTATGCACTTTCTTCTCTCTAGCCCTTTTATTAAATAAAAGTGGCCCTCCTAACAATATTCTCATATTATTTTCTTCTTGGACAAAACAGATCAAGTCTGCAAACAAAAACCCAAAACAAAACATACAAACACACAAATCTCCCACAAAAACCAGGGTGACTTAAGAGAACAGAGCATAGGAAGAGAGTACGTAGAGAAGGGTTTTGGAAAAATAAATAGCCAAAGGCTGGCTCTGAAAGATGTCATAGGCACCTGTAGCTGTAAAGCTGGGGTTACTAAATGCAGAGAATATCTGTATATCTTTCTGCTGAAGTGTAAAATTACCTTAGCCAGTATTCCAGAAACTCTGGTTCCTGAACTAGGCATATTTATACATGTCTTCTCTGCAGACAATGTATTGGGGTAGAAATTGTAGTGGGGTAAACTTCTTAGACAGAAAAAAACTATAAATAATAACATTTGACAGAACATTTTTGCACAGCAATTAAAAACTTTAGTCTGATAAAAAAATTAAGAAAAAGTCAGGAGACAAACAATCAAATAGGCTGGGAAAAAAATGTTTGCAATACACACAACAAAGGATTCTATTTCAAAGAGCTTCTAGCAAATGGGCCAGCAAATTATAAACAATCTAGTAGAAAAATGGTCTAAGGATATCAACAGGCAGTCCACAGAAAAGAAAGGGAAAACGTCTAATAAATATATGAAACTTTGTCATCTGGGAAATACAAAGTAAAACAAAAATGAGCTACCATTTTTAACCTCTAGATCCCAAAATTAAAAATAATGATGATATTAAGCGCTGACTAGGGTCTGAGGAACTCACATGCACTTTCGGTGTGATTGTAAATTGGCATAATTTATACAAAAGTAATTTGGCCTTTTTACTAAAATAGAAAATGTATATCTTTAACACAGCAATGTACATCTTTGAGAATATATTAAACAGAAAAAAATTACATATGAATTCATATATTAAATTTGTATATAAATTTATATATTAAAGAATGTTTATTATGGCAATTTTTTTATTTACAAAAACTAGAAAAAAATTTAAAAACTCTCAATAAGGTAGTGATTAAATGTTTTAAATTATGGAATTCTAGCCTATAGAATACTATGTAGCCAAGTAAAATAATAAGGTACATGTCCACATATTGTCTTAGATATGTATCAATATATAATAAAGGGAATAAATTATAGAATAATATGTATATATACATGCGATAGTTGATAATATGCATAGTATAAAGAAAATGATAAATATATGCACATATGCTTTTTAAATACGGGAAGTATAGACGGACTCATATGAAATTATTAGTGGGATTAACAAAGGGTTGTTAATACTCATTTGGGGCAAAATGGGAAGTGAAACAATTTTACTTTATAAACATCTTTATCTTTGGAAATGCTTTTGTAAGCATGTATTGTGTTTGATCCAAAAGACTAAAGAAAAGGGAAGGCCATTACATGCGTTAGTCAGCCGAGCTCCTGGTTCAAATAAACATGTTGAATGAGTAAATAAATATCTTGGATCCATCCTCTCACTTATATAAGTCTGTTTTCTGCTTAGAAGGAGCCTGGGATTTCGACAGTTAAATCCTTTTGTTTTTTAATCATAGGGATAATACTTTTTGTTCTTCCCATGAGGAAGTTTATTCCAGTAAATCAAGTTTCTATTTTAATAGCTCAGGCCTACATAGTATCATCAAAATAATTATAGTTAAAAAAAAGCAAACAAATGTAAATGTTTCTTCTGCTTCTTTATTCAGTTTGATTTGCGGCACAGATTTTCTAACTTGACTCAGTTCTCTGCCCAAATTGACTAGAAAATTCTCATTTCATACAATTATAGATCTTTATTGCTTTTCATTATAGAATGTTTTCCTTAAGGAATGGACTTCTTTTTTTTAGAAAGACTAATTTTCTGGAGTGATTTAAAAAATGATAGCACCTCATCCTTTTGACAATTGAATTTGAACAAAATCCAAGAACAATTTAAAATTCAATTTCCTGCTTTAGAGGACTTCATTATAAGTCCATCAATACCTACACTATACCGAGTAAGATTCTTCAGTTCTACTCATTCCATTATTTTTATTATCTGATGCAACAATGGCTTAATTTTTGATGAAATAATATTCACATGCTTATCTCTATTTGAAGCTGGGTGGTCACTAACTACACGCATTCTCAAGGGATGAGGGGAGCAGTGCCTTCTTCATCATTACAGCTCCTTCCTTAGGCATCCGAAGCTCCTATTACCAGTATCCCCAGATTGTGAGTTCTTTATCACCTATGAGTACACAGCCAACAGGAGCAGTATCTTCTCTGCAGACAATGTATGAACCTGTGCCATACCTCCTGGGCTGCTCTGTCAAGGCAGAGCACCCTCTAGACAAGCTTCCCATGAACTTTGCTTTCCCAGTTCCCCTGTACCTAGTCTGTGTGCGATGCAGGAAGGTTGTGCCCCTTCAGGAAGGGAGCGCTCACTTTATTCTCCTCCCTGCAGACAGGTTGGGAAGGTTCTGTAGGCCACGGTAGTGCGAGTGTTTAGTAACAGGAAAGATGATAAAATGAGAGGGTTTTGTGCAGCTAGGGAATTTTCCCAGGGGAGGGGTCTCAATTTAGAAGGTCTTCTGACCTGCCAGAATGCGGAGACTTTGCAGCCCTCCCTTGACAGCGACAAGCAACAGTAGGAGGCTCACAGCGGAGGGACGGACGGCAAACTGCACGCTTTTCACAAAGATTGAGACTCAGAAGGAGCTCCTTTAATTCTCTGTGATTAGGGAGTGAGACAGAGCACAGAAATCCTATTGATGCAGTTTCTGTGTATAAGATCCAGACTTTGAACAATTACAGGAAGCCTGGAAATGTTGGGATGCTAGCATTCAGTGTCCTATAATGAGGAATTGACCATTCCAATGAGACCTGCCTAAAATAGAAGAGGAGCAGGGCACAATGCAGGTGCCAGACAAAGGAGAGAGGAAAAAAAAGAAAAATCCGGACCTGACCAGGAAAAAGATAAATCCTTTAACCATATCTGACTAATGATTTTACTGATTCCTACTGAGGAGAGATTGAAAGTTAATAGAAAAACCACAGGATATTTAATATGTAGCTTCAATATGTAGCATATATATTCATGCTTCAGTTACTTTTAAAATAAACTTATGTAATTCTCATTTATTTTTGTGTGGAATTATGCATTTGTTAACTCTCTACTCCGGTGTAGTTCAAATGGAAGTTGTCTCCAACAAAAGCATCCTGCAGGTACTGGACCCATTATAGAGAAATCACAGAATTCAGCACATTGGTTCTGTGACAGACTTCTAGCTTCACCCAACCTGGCTCCTCGGCACTGCCCAGTGTCCCCCCCTCAGAGGTGGTCACTACGGGACTTCCTCATCTGTTTTTGACCCAGGTGTGTGGGCCAGAGAAGGTAGGGAAGTGATGAAGTCACAGACAGTTATTAGCTAGACATACTAGCTGACAACTGAGGAAATGTCATCAAGTTCATTTCAAATCATATTTATACATTCCCTAAGGCAAGATTTTAAAAGCTCATTGTTAATTGCAGTTTCTGATTCATTAGTAGGTCTGCAGGGGCCCAGAAATTGGCCTTTTATATAAAAAGGAGAATCTGATGCAGGTAGCTAGTCCATGCCCCACAAGTTGAGAAACACTGCTTTAAGGCAACTTTAAGGTTCCTGAACTAAGCAATTTGCAGATTTGTTAGAGAGTAAACAAATTTAAAATTGAAATTTCAGGCAGACATTTCTAGTCTGTGTGTGCAGACATGAGCTGAGATACAGGTGTTATCAGGAAGCAGTATTTTGGGCCCAGTTGGCCTGTCAATCTCCAGGCTGCCGTAAGCATTTTCCACATACTGCAGCGATTTCCTTCTTGGGGATGTCAAATTAGACTGCTATAAATATGGGAAAAGGAAAAAGGAGAATTTTTCATGCTGATTAAAAATAATATCCCAAGTTGAGCTTCTCCACCAAACTAAATAAATCAATAAAAATAAAAGCTAAAATAGGCAGAAAAAGACCACCATATATTAAAAGGTTATGGGAATAGTGGAAAAAGTCAGCAAAATGCACTGCAGAAAAAGAGGGTTCAGCCTTCTTGGCAAAGTGGTAACCTGGAGGTCCACAGGACTCTGTCCTTTGTACAGTTGAGTTCCTGTATTAGCCACTCAAGTTAACACCATGGATACGTACTAGCCTAGGGTGTTCATTTTTTTCTGAGTGTATGTTTACAATAGAAAAAAATTTTCTTTGGTATGTTTGCAAAAAGAAGAAATCAGAGTTCTGAAGAGACCATAAAAGGACCAATATTTTATGAAGACCAAGACACAATACTTTATAAAGATCACACTTCTCCTGGAGCTTCTCTGTGATAGGAATTGAGATTTATCCTTCTTGACCGCTAGGTCAAGATGTTTTTAAATTGGTGTGTTCTCAAAAGAAGGTAATTGAAAGCTCATTTTAAAGTTCTGTCATCTCCTAATATCATTAATGGTGAGGCCAACTCTCAATGGTTATTGTAACTCTGACCTGGCTTACTGAAATCTTATAGACGACTTAGACCTCAGCTGTAATGATTGGTTAACAGCCAGTACTTAGTTTGAACTTATCTTCTCTGTTCACTTGTTGATGAAGATGCTGATAAACCATGAGGGCTAAACAAGACAGGGCTAAAATGATGCAGGCGGGAAATAGGTGGATAAGATCCCAAACACCAGAAAACGTTCTGGTTCCTGAGTTGAGGATTTTAACGATCTACTGAAGGTATTTCCTGTCCGCTCACTTCACACCTACACTGAGTGAATTCATTGCTGGGTACACACAGTAGACCCTTACTAAATATTGCCTGGAAGTCAACATGTACCCTATCAGTATTAAGTAATAATATAATTAATATCCATCTTTCTTTTCAATCCATTTTTATCTCCACTCATGTGTTTCAAGTCAGTTTTCCTGTTTGGAGTGAAAGAGGATTCATGTGTACTTCAGGAGAGCACAGCAATTCCATGCCAATCTTGGCTCATGTCAACAGTCCACACACAGAACACCTACATTTAGGTGACTGTGGAAAGCACTTTGGGAGTGAGATGAGGGTAAAGAGAGAGGAAAGAAATAGAGATTAAAGAACATTTTACATGAGGGGAAAAATGATCTGTGCTAAAAACAAAACAGGTTCTACCACTTAATGGGTTTTGATCATTTCACATAGCTTACTTTCTTGAGCCACAGTTTCCTCATCTGTAAAATGGGAGCAATACCTACTTTGATGGTTGCCCTAAGGATCAAATGAAATAATTAAGGTTGCCAGATTGAGCAACTCAAAATAATGTCAATACAAGTATGTCCATGCTATACTTGGGGCATGCTAATACTAAAATATTATTTGTTATCTATCTGAAATTCAAATTTACCTGGTGTCCTATCTTTATTTCTGGCATCCCAAGAAACAATATGTGATAACAGCAGCAATTTGTTGAGGGCCTTTTATATGCCAGGCAACACTAGGTACTTCAGTTACATTGGCCGCTGTTCTAACAGCTGCTATAAGCAGTTATTACTAATCTCATTTTGCATGTAGGATGTGGAAGTTTTCCAAAATGAAATAGCCAGGAAATAGCAGTCAAGATTCAAATCCACTATATCATGCTGTTTCTTTGGTTGATGAAAGCACTTCGAGTTTGGAGAGTACCCAAGTGTTTATTATGACAAATGGTCTCTCTGTTTATTACTTCTATCTTGGGTAAAGTAAAAAGGACTGTAGAGAGTGAAGGGGAATATGGAGATTACGAGGTGCCATCAAGTGTAGGAAAAAGTCTGTGTTTACTCCTCCACTCCCAGGATGATGGTGTCTTGCCAGTAAATCTGTGTTTCTAGGGATACTAAGGAAAGGGCACGGGGGTTCTATAACAACATCACAGTGTGTGATACACATGGGATTATCTACTGCCAAGTCCATGCCAGGGCAGAGATTATTGACTAACTGGGCCTTAAAATAAATTAGTTATGTAGGCATCCATATTCACATTTTTACTTTCTCAGTAACCTTCCAAATAACCAGAATCCCAAAGAAAGAAAAGAAACAGAACGAGATCTGCAACACACACACACACACACACACACACACACACACACCACCACCACCACCACCACCATGAATATTTTGTAGTAACATATTTAATACAAAGAGATATACATAGACACATCAGAATAGCCTTCTGTAAGGGAGCAATGGAAAGGGAATTGTCTGGGAGAACAAGATAATAAACAAACAAATAAACAAATAAATAAATAAATCACTCAATTATTTTAACAACACTAAAGGGGACGCTTGTATAGATGGTTGATGATATTGTGCTATGAACTGAGGAGTATGAATAATTCAACAACCTGCACCTGATGTCCGAGAGTAAAATGTACACAAGTAATTTCTGATCAGCTGTTTGTCTAATCCAAAATGCTAGTTTGCTTCCCAGAGTTCTCTCTCCTCCGTGGTAAGTCATTGCATGAGAAGGGTGACGATAGGGAGGTGGCAGCGGAAGCCTGCTCTGAGGGAAAAGGGGAGGGAATTCGCTCAGGGACTAAGGTCAAATTCAGCTGGATAGTTTCCTGAGGGCTAGAGAGGAAGCCAGACTGAGCTTAAAGCCAACTGGAGGGCAGACGGGGATAATGCCAAGCCAAAGGGAGAGCCAGGAAGGGCAGCCAGGACCTGGCAGCCCCAGGCAGAGGGAGAGGCGTAGTTTCTGTGTTCACGTAGCTGAGTTCTGAAGCAGTCAAGTGGGTGACACCTCAAATACAACTTTCCATGCTTTTATCTGCCACTACCAGATTATGGGACAGGTCTTTTTCCCCTAAAGCAACTGCTAGGAGCGCTAAAACTCACATAAAATACTAAACACAATTTTAAGGTCCTTATACTAAAGATAGTTTAGATTTGGATTTTAATATAGTCTGTATAAGAACAGTGGGCTTGAGTTCTAAATGGGAAATAGTTATATTTTCCCTATTGGGTCTCTTTAAATCTTAATTTATTCACTTTAAAAATCTATTTGTACTAGTCAAGAACAACTTTGCCTTTTGTGATTTCCAGCAAACACAGTGCAAATATTTAACAAATATGTAAGTATTATGGAGTAGATGGTTTTGCACAGCAAGCAGTAATTTGTAGAGTTAAATTTAATTTGAAACCATAATGAATTCAAGTACCATCCCTATACAATTGTGTAGATGAAGATAAAAATGTTATAGTCTGTAAATTTAATCTGTTTAATGGGTATATTGTGCTGTGAAAGAGTATTCTAGAAAGAGTTAATAAATTTCCAATAAATAAGTTGGGTATTTCTTCAAACTTCCAGAAGAAATTAGAAATAAGGCTTTTGCTCTGAGACAGTACCTAGGAAAAATGATTTGACCAAGTGCTTGGAAAAATTAATAGTGTTTTCAGTTGTTACAGAGGTCTTGTCTTCTATCACAGCCTGCTTAACTCTCTGGAATTGTATTTATAAAGTGTTCTGGCTGTTCTTCTTATAGCTAGATGGATGGTTAGATGATTTCAGCCTTCTCAGCCATGTGATGGGGGACTGAGCGGTTGAAATGGCTCACCATGTCCGAATGCCTTCTCGTTGCCGATGCAAAGAATCCTATTTAATGGCAAATTATAAAATCTCTGAGTAGCTCCTAGCTGAAATAGTTTGTTTATATTCTTTGTATAAACACTTCCTTTGAAACAGCTGCTATTTCATAGGAGATCATAGGCATTTAAAAAATCTGGGTCACTCCTCCTGCATTACAGAAAGAAATCTGTGGTAGATTAAGGCCTCTGGACCCATCCATGTGGGAGCCGTGTGTGAGGTTGTAAATAAAGCCAGTGGGGGACCCAGAGCAGTTTTCAAACCCTGACCCTCAGCACCAACACTGCCAAATACTGAAAACTGCGGATGGGAATAAACTGAAAAAAACAGAGTCTTTATGTAAATATATAATTAGGATGCTAATCATAGTCACATTAATAATGAGGGTTTTAATATGGTGGAAAGGATGACAAAGGAATTGGGTTACATGGGAGGGTCATTGAAATTCAGCAAATAATGATTTTTTTCCCCCTAACTGTTGACCATTCTTAAAGGAACAGTCACATTAACCTCTTTTTGGTTAAAAAAAAAGGTCACATTGATATTTATTAGGGCAAAAGGTTGTTAACAATAGTTAATCTCTGATTGGCCAAGGATTCAAGTGGCAGAAGGTAGGAGGTTAACGTCTCAGTTTATCAAGTTCACACAAGTATACACACATGAACTGGGAGACTATCTTGATACTTTTTACTTTCTTTATGTGTTTTCAATATTTTCTAAATATTTTGTAATAAGCACATTGTATGGTGAGGCAATCGACTGATGGGTAAGAGAATAGACACTGGAACTACAGTCATAGTTCTAACTCTTGATTCTGCTCAAATAAGTGATCTAGGTAACCTTCATCAACCCCCAAATCCCTTGGACCTTTCAGTGAAGCTTGGCCAACTTCCAACAGCCACTATCTATAGCTCTGGGCCTTATATCATGGAGTCTATTCTGCTTATGCATGCAGAAGGCCTGGAGGAGGATATCCTTGACAAATAACTTTTGGAGATTAACCTTACATAGCCTTAAACGGTGACAAGAAAACTCCAGGAAAAAGTACACTGTGTTTTGTACTTTTCTCCAGAGTTCTCTTGTCACCACCCACTTTGATAACTGGCTTACTAGCACCTCTTTAAGTGGCTACCTTCCCTTACCTGAGCAACTTTCCACTTTCTCTACTAGTGTTTCCTGCACTTCCCAAATAATTTATTTGCATCCAAATGCTTGTCTCAAGGTCTGTTTTTGGGAAGACTTACACTAAGACAAATAGCAACTAGACATCCAGGTCTTTCTCTAGTCAGTGTCTCCAGCCCAGACTTCTCCCTTGAGCTCCTAATTCACATCTAACTTCCTGGTTGAATTTCCACCCAAATGCTTACAAATAGTTCAAACTCAACAGCGGGTACCAGAATGCTTGTGATCTCTTTAACCTGTTTCTCTCCACGTTCCTCTTAGTGGATTCCCATGGTGTGGAGTATGCAATCCAAAGGCTTCACTGGGGTTTGAAGAATCACAGTGATTTCACTTGTTCACCTCTCTAGACCATTTCCTTTTACTCCCACCTTGCTCATTGTCCTCTAGGGAACTGCTTTTAAGGTTCCCCAACATGTCATGCTTGTTCTCATCAAAGGCCCAGAACTTGCGTTGTTGTCACACCCTTCAGGCTTCACCTTAGAAGCCACCTCCTCCAAGATGCCTCCCCAGCCACCTTCACTCAAGGTGCTTCTTCCCTGCTTGCAGGGGTGTTCCAAAAGATTATCTCTTTTATTTTCTTCATAGTACTTAGCACCTCCTTGCCTATTTGCTTACATCTGTACCTTCAGTCTTCCCTACATAATACAAAGCAGGAGGTACCGGACTTGTCCTCAGTCACTCCCAGTGGCAAGACGGTGCTGGCAGTGAGTAGATTGTCCTGGAATACTTGTTTGCATTCAATGGAATGAGATTTTTAATACATATTATATAATATTTGGAATTTCTGCAAGTATATTTCAGTTCCTGTTACATGTCCCTCTCTTTCAAAATTGACCTATCTTTATGGAACATTTATATTTTGACTTCAACTGCTTCTAAGGGTATTTCATAACCTATTTATTTTTTGTTTTGTTTTGTTTTTTACAGTCCTCATTAGTTTCTTTCACGTAAGCATTCTGAAATATTTTTCTTATTAAAATGCCCAAACGTGAGGACTTGAATATAGTTTTTTGAATTTCACCAAACACATTTTTCTGAATTTGTTACTCTTAAAATAAGATAACCTTCATAGTACAATGATTCAGAATTATTATATAGTTAATAATTATTATATAATTTATATATAGTGTTTAGGTTAGATTATAGATGCATTGATTGATATGCTAGATTCTCCACTTATTTTAGAGGAAACATATATTAAATGTGTTCCAAAGAAATGAAAAGGTACTAATGGCCATTATTTTCAGTAACAAGATGTATTATTGAATATTTCAAAGTTTAATCCATTAGTTTAATCGTATCACTTAAGCAAAGAAGGTATTGATCACAAATCTGAAGCCCTTTACCTCATTCTGTTGCTACTTTTCTAATGGTGACTTTGAGCGGCTGATTTTTAGTGCTTCTTCTGAAATGGAACTCTTTGAAAAGATAATGTGAAATGAATCTGAAATAATTATTATCTATGACTTACTTTAGAAATTAGTCAGAGTCAATAAGTAACAGCAACAGCATAGAAATGTTTCAGCAGCTTTCCCTCTGCTCAGGGTGAAGGAAAATTTTAGCTGGACACATTCTATAGAGCTGGGCACATGGCAGATACTCAACAAACTTCACTAAGATTTGGGGGGAGAGTGGGCAAAATAATTTGTTGGGTTTACTCTGAATGGGAAAGACTAGTGAAAAAAAAAAAAAAAAAGATAAGAAAGAGACAAATCCCAAAAGATGGTGATAGGCTGCAACTAGATTAAGTGAAAATGCCCACCAAATGGTTGACAAATATTTTTAAGACTTGTGACTACTCTTCCACTTAAAAGTTACTTGTAAATGGTTTGACACATTGGCTTTTTGGGTCCTCAAAAATGGGTCAAACTGTTTTGCTTCCAAGAAGGTAGAGGAAACATATTTCCCCTTATTATTCCTGCTAAGTACAACTGAAAGCCCTGGACATTACATATATTATATATAATAAAACAAATATAAGCAGACTCTGAAAGATGCAGAGAAGATAGACTGACTATGGACCTCAGGATATGTGGAATGATAGATGGTGAGCTCTTGGGGGTTTTTTTTGAGCGTCATCTATCCCATATTAGGAGCTGAAAAAGTCATCACCCCAGAAACGCCCATGAGTGCAGACAAAAAAAAAAAAAAGAAAGATCCAGCAGAAGCCTACACTCTCTAGCCAAAGTACCAGGAAAGGAACAGCCTTGCAAAACAGAAAACTTTCAGACCATAATCACTCTACTTCAGCCTCACCCTCACCCATCGAGCAGATCAAGTGGGAAGTCTAGACTCTACCCTTCTTATGCTATAATGTGCCAAGATGGTGTCAGAAAATGCTGATTAGGGAACCAACACTTTCATCTCCTCCTAGTAACAAACTCCCTTCTCCCCATGGTATAGTTGAAGACCATGGGAGAGCCTAGACTTCCACTCAACCCAGCACTGAGGAGGTGCTCCACCCGTCTCGAGAGAATGGTGGCAGAAGAGGCCCCGTGGAGAGGCAGGCCTTTCATCGCTGCAAGTGGTAACAAGCTGACTCCTTTCCCTATGGTGTCAGTGGAGGCCACATGGGGAGCAGCAAGGAGGCAATAGCAGGCACTCAGGAAATGTTATTCTCTTTGCTCTTCTGGACCCCTGACCTCTCTTACCAATGAGAAGACCAAGAGCATTAAAGCTGGAATGTAAAAGCCTTCAGACCAGACTAGCTAAACTCTGGCCCCAAATACCAGAAGATCCATTTCACTTTCTAATTTCTTTGCAGTTAAAATGTTTATTTTCCTTTCAGTTGATTCTTCAGCAAACAGTTTCTTTTCTTCTTCTTCTTCTTCTTTTTTTTTTTTTTTAGAAGATTTTATTGGGGAAGGGGAACAGGACTTTATTGGAGAACAGTGTGTACTTATGGGACTTTTTCCAAATCAAGTTGTTGTCCCTTCGATCCTAGTTGTGGAGGGTGCAGCCCAGCTCCTGGTCCAGTTGCCGTTGTTAGTTGCAGGGGGCACAGCCCACCATTCCTTGTGGGAGTCGAGGAGTTGAACCCGCAACCTTGGGGTTGAGAGCCTGCATTCCAACCAACTGAGCCACCCGGCCACACAAACACTGTTTCTTTCTATGGAGATGGCTTTAACACCATGGTGAAGAGACTAATTTCTGGAGTCAGACAGTTTAGACCTAGACTCGGGTCCACAATTAAGTGGATAATTTACCCAGTCTCCCTGAGGCTCTCTTACCTCATCTGTGTTGCAGGACACAACTGTTATCTACCTCCCCTAGAGTTGCTGTCCTGTTAATATATGTAAAGAGCTTAGAACTGTGCCTGGCTTAGAGAAAGCAATCAGCAAGGACTGTAGTTATTTGTTGTAGACATGTGGATTATCCTGTCGCCTGGGTACTGTAACTAGGAGCTACCTCTTAACAAGATTCATCTTAGCCCCTGATCCTCAAGCAGAGTTGCTGCTCCAATCTTGCCTTCCCCCCAACTTCACTCCACACTCATCCAATCATGCAGAGTTTTCCTTAATGTCTCAGCAGGTGGGCACTCTTAAATATTAGTTCAAATTGAATTTGGTAGAGATATAGTGTACTGGGGTTCTCCAGAGAAACAGAACCAATTGGATACAAAGAGAAAGAGAGAGATTCATTTTAAAGATTTGGCTCATGATAATATGGGAGTTGACAAGTCTGAAATTTGTAGGGCAAGCCAGTAGGTTGGAAATTCAGAGTTGGGGGTTGCAGTCTTAGGTCAGATGTCTGCAGGCTGGAAACTCAGGCAGGGTTTCTATGTTGCAATCTTGAGGCTAGATTTCTTCCTTAGGAAACCTCAGTCTTTGCTCTTGAGGCCTTTGGTTAGATGAGGCCCATCTACATTATGGAGAGTAATCTGTTTTACTTAAAGTCTACTCATTAAATGTTAATCACATCTAAAAGATACCTTTACAGAACATCCAGACTGGTGTTTAACCAAACAACTGGGCACTATAGCCCAGCCAACTGACACAGAAATGTAACTGTCACATATGGAGGAACAAACTTTACATTAAATTCATTTGCCTTTTTGTGTTCATGATAAATTTATTACATGCAATTCTTCCAAAGTAGGCAACTACTTGGGAGCATAGTAAATTGTCCAAAATTAGAATATTAAAATAAGTGATTATTCCTGTCAACAGTACAACATCATGTACATCTTTCAGAATATCAGCTGTCTCACTGCTGACCTCATTTAACTGTAACTGGCTGACTTACTGTGATGGGAAGTCCAGCAGATGGGGAGGCCTCATTGCATCCCCTGGGGTGTACTGCACAAATACTTAATGAGTGATTTTCTTTTTCCTCATATAAATGTATTGTCCACTTTAGTTCTGATGGAACCAATTTTCATTTCTTCAGGTATGCTGCATATTTAAATTTATTCTGTGATGATTTAGTGTCATTTATTTTTGGGCAGCATTTTGGGCAGCACCCAAAGTAACTTGGCCGGTAACTTAGGTTGGAAAGTCTACCTAAAACACCAGGAAAGGTGACTTTTACCTGAGGTTTTATTTGTCCTTTATCTTAGGAGAAGCACCTCTGAACTTGAGCCACACTGGCTGCATTTCACACACTTCTAAGCTGAATGCCTTAAGTGCCTGGACTCAAATGCTTTAAAGAATTCTGAAGGAGACTCTGAGAAGCAATCATTTATATATTTTCCCCTCAGATACAGAATTATCTTTAAAAATATGAATTAGGCAATTTTAGTGAAAATTGAGAGTAACAAAAAAATAACGACCAAACCAAATCATAAAATAATATAAACTGATCAATTCGATGTGGAACACAGTATTTTCATAGTTAACTGAGTGGGAAGGGGGTTAGAGTCACCTAATCCAAATCCTTTGTTCTTAGGTAATGAAACTAAGCCTAGAAAGGTGCTGTATTTGCAAATTAATTCATTAATTGCTAGACAGTAGCTAAACCAAGATAGAAAGCAAGCATCAGCGTTTCCAGGTCAGGACTATTTCTACCACATACCATGGTCTTATGTCATGTGAAATTATTCTGTAGTTTTAGCCTTTTTCTTTTATTCTTTTATGAAATAACTTTGTAAAAATGCAGTTTTGTTTCAAGCTATGTAACATTTTGATGGAAGACAGGAACATACAAACAGAGGAACTAAGATGTTTTTATTTGTACATCACTGCTCTTCTCCAAATGTTTTTATTCTTGCAGAAGCTTGGGAGCGTCCATTGGCTCCTAAGACACTCAGGCTCTGAGGCCCTGTCCCTGAACTCATTCATTCAACAAAGCATCTTCTGTGTGCTAGGTATTGGGATTACAGAGATAAATAAGAAATGATTTTGGCCCCCAAATGGGCTTTGTTCGGTTGGAGAAAAACACATGAAATCAGATACACTACAAAGATAATACAGTAAGTGCTGTAACAATGGAACAATATGTGTAGAGGGTCCCAGACTCTAAAGGCAAACCATGTGCCTTCAAGAGTGCTTTCTTGAGAAAGAACCATTTGAAACAGTCTAAAAGGTAGTAGTTTACTAGGCAAGAGAGTCTACCAGGCAAGAGAGTGAGAAGCCTCAGGGCATGGGGAAGGACCCATCAGGAGGTGTGCAGAGTATGTGGGTCAGGAGACAAGAAGAAGTTGATGGAGGGGAGCTTGGGACCAGCTGAGGAGGGGTCTTAGGCTACATGCTGAAGAGTGCTTTTACCATGGAGGGTTTTACCATGAAGATAAAAATACATGTAATACAATGTCCCACCACAGAATCTTTCAAAAAGAGGGAATGGGATTTGACATAGATTTATTTTTCTGAAAGATAATGCTGATCCTCAGTTACTTCATATGGAATGAGATAAAATATTCCTGCTATTTTTGTTGTAGGGATCAAACAGTGCATGTGAAAGTGCCTGGTAAATTACGATTATATAACAAGATATAGTTGTGAAATATTTATTAGTGTCATATGATAAAATCAGATGGTAAAACTTTTGTGAGAATGAATATTGTGCAAACAGTACACTCCTGAGCATCCATATCATTTTGAGGTTAAAGCCTGAGGATATTCCCACCAGGTTCTGCAGATACACGACAAGGAATACATCATTGATGCCTCTCAGAACTGCCTTAACTAAATTGCATGTTTGGCTTTAAATTAGGGTCCTTACAAGAAACAGCATAGAAACTGCTTCTGCATTTGCTGTGAAACCTTTTACAAGAACTTTGGCCATTAAACATCTGAATTTTTTTTCATTGAGTAAATTAATTAAATTAATTAACCATCATATATCATGATCATAATTATTAAGTTATGAGTTAATTAATTAATACTAATTAAGGAAAACGAGATGTACACAAAGATTTATATACTAGAAAGTTCATTGGAGTGTTATTTATAATAAGGAAAAAATCAGAAATGACTTAAATGTATCTCAGTGGTGGTGGAAATTAAATAAATTATGGTTTGTTTACATGGTAGAATATTTTGTAACTATCAAAATTATGATTTCAAAGACTAATGATATGAAAAAAATGTTTATAATATTAAGTGAAAAAAATTGTAGGGCACATCATTTTCTCCCTATCTGGAGACCAAAAAAAAAAAGAAGATATATAGTAGTTCCTCCCCAAAAGACAGAAAAAAAAATTGTAATATTTAAATGCTTTTTCTGCATGAATTTTTACAAAATACTTTTCTTTTTATTTAAAAAAATTTGCCGAACAAAAAATTATTATATAAATAAATATAATGAGGAAAACTGATGTTTTTAAAAAAGATTTATATTAAGTAATCTTATGCTGAGCAATTATTGTCCTTGATTATCCTTCTGTGGTTTATGCATTCATAATTTTGATGGCATCTCTGCTGCAACGATTAGTGCCAATCTAGAAGATTTTACTCTGTTAAATGTAGGTTTCTGAGTTCCTCAACCCTCTTTTCTCTAACAGAGATAAGGAACCGCTCTACTTTCTCACCAGTTTACTGTCAATGGCTTTATTGATTAAAAATGTAATTTCATTTTAAAAACATTTCAATTTGACCAACTAAAATATTCTGCGTGATATAAACCCAAATGTACTGAGGACACAAAAGTGCTTTTCTGTATATAAAGAGCTTATTATTTATGTGGTAGAATGAGACAAACACAGGGAACAACCAGGGCATGAGAATCATAGTGATTTCCTAAGATTAATAGTGACTTTCCAAGATTAGTCCATCACTTTGATTTGACGGATGAAGAAAATGAAGCCAACAGAGAACAGTGATTTTTTTCCAATATCACACAAGATTCCAAGTATCCCGGTTCTACTAGGCTGTACAAATGCTATTACTCAACATCCAAGAGGAAATCGAGATCAGCCTCCATGAAAGAATTAAAGCAAGACGGGATGAGAGGGCTAGTTAATCTCCTAGGTTATGACTCTTCCCCACGCACCAAGTCTAGGGGCCCTTCTAGCATCTATGGTGTCAGACAATAGATTTATCCATATGCATCGGTTTTACAAAGATAAAAATAAAATGCTCAATTGAGCTGTGAATTAAGACGCTTTCAGTTGCAAGTGACAGAAGCCCAACTCAAACCATAACAAAATGAGTAAATTAAAAGTAAGGGAGGAATGTATTTGTCCCTAAGTGGGAAGTCACGGGCTTTAAGACTGGCAGGTTCTAGGAACTCAGATGTTGTCAGGACTCTGGCTCCATCTTTCCATTTCACCTTGTCTCTGCTTGGCTTCATTCTTTGGGCAGGTGATCTCCAGGTGCTCAGCAATATGGCTGCCAGAAATCAAGGCCCACATCCTACTATTTAAAACCCCCCTGGAGATGTTTCCCTAGAAGGCTCTGGCAGAAAAGTCCCTGGGAAGACCCTTATTCCCCAGGCTCTGCCATGTGCCTGTCCCTGAGCCAGTCACTGTTTCAAGGGGATTTGGTTTGTTGGAGATTCTGCCCCATTGTAACCACCTAAAAAGGATTTCCCTTGGTGAAGAGTTGTCCTGTTAACAGAAGAAGAGTTGGTGGAAGCAGAGGGGATGCTCTTCATGTCTCTATTATGGAAGGTAGTGCCGACGACCTAAGTATTAACTGTGTAATATAAATAAATAATAAAAACAAAAGGAGAGAAGAGAATAATAAGACTCCTAGCACAGTATTCCCAGAGAAGATAGGTGATGACACATACGAGGGTTTTATAAAATCATGTTAATAATAGACTAAATAAAGCCTACTCAGAAAGTAAATCTCCTTGTATGGAAACTTACACTATACTCACACAGATAAGTAATGTTTTATGACATATGTTTTCAGAGATAATTGCAGTGACTAGACCAGTCCAACTTACAGCTATTAGGAATAAAATATGCTGTTTGAACAAACACTTAGACTGGAACCTAAAAGGCAGAGTTGTAATAGAAATGTCTTTTTAGATAATGACTTCAGAGACTAGTCACTCATACAGTTAATGGAGATTTTAATTAGGCAGCATAATTTCTGAAAACAATGGAGGAAAAGAACCCCAGCCTCACCTGTATGTGAGAATGAGTTCTCTTATCACCAATAAGGTAGGGTGCAGAATTTATCACAACAATAATTCCTCCTGACATTTGTATCATGCTTTATACTGTCATATATTAACTCTGTTAATCTTTGTGACATTCCCAGGGAGCAGGCATTATTATAATTATCTACATTTTATAGATAAGAAAACTGAGGCATAGGGAAGCCACACAGCTAATGAGAGATTGACTCTAATCCTCCAACTGGTGGTTTTCCATACATATAGCAGGAAGAACGTATGTTTGGTAGAGAGAACCAAGCTTGAATCCTGTCTCCACCAATTACTAACTATGTAACTATGTCCTTTTGACCCTCTTTTTCTCAGATATAAAAAACTGATGACCATACTTCATGTAATGTGTGTAATACTAAAAATTGTCTCTCATTGTAGGTCTTCTTATGGGTTCGTTCTCTATATGTCATTAAATTTAGCCTTGTGGCTGGAGTGAGGAAGAAGCCACAGCCTGTCCTCCTGGTGTGTGCCTACTAGAGAAAGAATCTACTCATAAGAAAGGGAAGTAAACATGCAGCCTGCATGTCACGCGGGGCGGCCTGTGGGGTCTCTGCTCCTGCTCCCCACATAAGAACGCAGGATGTGGCTAGGCCAAAAAGGAACACCCATAGAGCCATAGGTAGGGGAGTTATACCACTATAGTCTCACTGGAGGCTGGATTCACACGACATGCGACCTGCTGTCCACTTTTCTGCCAACCAACCAACGACTCTCCTCGACTTGACTCCCCAACGCACCCAAGGCAGTTATATTAGTGGCCAATGGCTCAATGGTTAATGCTGACAGACAACTAGCCACAGCTGACGGCCATCTACTATCCAAGCCAACACCTTTCCACATGAGGCCGAGAGCCTGGAAACTGCTCTCTGGGGCTTTGTCCCCACACTGCATCTTCTGGTTTGAGGGATAAAAACAGGAAATGGAAGTGGAGGAAAAGGACAGAAACAAAGTTTTAGTTTTTCCTTCCATCTTCTCAGGCATAAATTCAAGGGGAAGGAATGTGGGTAAGCCCAACAACAGAAGGTCTTCTGCCTCCATTTGTTTCAGACTGGAAGGACCCACCCTCACTCCCACCAACCCTGAGGCTGGTCCAGCCCAAGCTTGGTGCATGGCATATTTTAAGCAGAGGGAGAGACCCAATTTAGCAACCCTGAGTGCCTTGGCTGCCCATGGCAGGGTAAAAACTGACTGGGAATTTACTAGGGTCCCCAAAACTGAGGGCTTCAGATACACAGAAGTATGCAGAAGCTGCACAGGGGTCAGAGCTGGGAGATTCAGATTTGGAAATTGTAAGTCTAATGGAATGCTTTTGCTTTTTCCTGTGAGAATGCATTTCTGTTTTTATTCATGGATTTAAAAACTGGAGTTTTCTTTTACAAATAAATTCCTTTTGTAGCCACTATCTCTTCACTTTGAGAGCAAGTGTTTTCATAATGTCCTTCAGAAGAATTAATGAGCATGGAATAAATACTAGGTTATAAACCAGTATAAAGAATACATGTGCTTAAGACAAATACTATATGATCTTACTTATATATGGAATCTGAAAAAAATCAAACTTGTTGAAACAGGGAACAGATTGGTGGTTTCCAGAGGTAGGGGTAAGGGAGTAGGAGAAATGGATAAAAGTTTTAAAAGGTACAAACTTCCAGTTATATGATAAACAAGTCCTAGGGATATAATGTACAGTGTGGTGACTAACAATACTATATTGTGTATTTGAAAGGTTGCTAAGAGAGTAGATTTTAAAAGTTCTTATCACAAGAAAAATAAAATGGGTAACTATGTGTGATGATTGATGTAAATTAAATTTGTTGTAGTGATGATTTCGCAATATATATGTACATCAAACCATTATTTTCTATGCCTTAAGCAAATACAATGTTGTATGTCAATTATATCTCAATAAAACTGGGAAGAAAAGAATACATGCTCTTTACAACCAGCTTTAGTGCTTGTGTGCTTGTTTTCTGTGAAATATAAAGTGTGGTGGTTTAAAAAAAAAAAAAAAAGTAGTTACACTACTATCGCTTGCTCCCAGGGTGCTGCATTTTTCTCTAAGGGCTGATGTGCACAGGTCCTAGTGTGAATGGCCTGCAATTAGACCGTCAGAGTCACCATTTCAGAGGTTCAATGATCAGCAGCATTAAACTCGACATATTACGTATGGAAACGTAGGCTCACAGACAAGTTTTTAAACCTGTGTTTCCCTCCAGCCTTCACCTTAACAGAGCATGTTCTCTTTGGCTAGACACTGTCATTCATAGAAATAAAAACTTCTCCTTCTTTTCGGCGTGCTTTCTCCTCTCACTGCATGTTCAAGGAGGGCAGAGTTTCTCAACCTTTCAGGAGGGCCATTTGGACCAGATAATTCTTCCTTATGGGGAGCTGGTCTGAACAATGAGGGATGTTTAACAGCATTTCTGGCTTTTACTCACTGATGTCTACTGGCAACAAGTAGAAGTCTCTAGACATTGCCAAATGTCCCCTGGCTGAGGGGAGACGAGGGAGGAACAAAATCATTTCTGGCTGAGAATCACAATGTACAGTGACACCTAGGTTCTCTTGGTCAACCTACAGTTTAGTGGCTCACATCTCTGCAGGAGGCCCAGCCCTGGCCTAGCCCCAGCCCACCCTTAGGCCAGCCTCAGCCTTAGTGCAGATTCAGCCAGTAATTCAAGAAAGCTTGAGTAATGGGAGGTTGTGAGTGTAAGATGCCTGTGAGGGGGTAGGTGTGGAAGAGGTTAGAGTCCTGACCTCTGGCAAAGTCCATATTTGCTTAATTTTCTGCAGAATTCCGTTAATTATCAGTACAATAACCGTGATAGTCAGAGACTTTTTTTTCTTTTTACCTCAGTTAACCCTTGAAAAACTGTCCTATCTCTTTGTTCCAGTGTGCTGTGCAAAGACTATCATTTTCTTTGTGTACCATGACATAAACAAATTTGGGGAAGCATTGTGATAGCTATTTAGAAGGATGGTTTTAAAAACACAGGAGGTTCCTTTGGGACTTTCTCTACAACTAGTTTCTAATGGGCCACTTGCTCAAGAAGAAAAATCATTTCCTTGTCGCTCTTCAGTCAGCTGGAGGGCTTCATTATTTCTATATTAAAATACGAAAAGATGGGGATTCTTATCAGAAATGACATTTTGGTCATTTGACTGAATTTCTCCTCCAAATCAATATCCTGGGCGTTATACAACTGTAGCTTTTTTGTTTCTCTGAAAATCAATGTGCTTGGCTCAACTAGTCAAAAAATGAGAACTGAAACAAACAGCTGGATTCATTTAAGATGTTTCCTTTTCATTTCAGCTTGAAATAAACTTTTCAGCAGACTGCCTTTGTGGCAGTTGAAGGCCAACATAAATTTATACAGCAGGGTGTCTTGCCTTTAAGAAACCAAGACTTCCTGGTGCTTGAGCCAACAAAGGCTTCATCGGGAGCTAGGAGTTGGCAGGCAGCTGCAGAGCCCAGGACTTTGTCAGCTTCGTTCACGGAGTGGGGATATCTGCTCTCTGGGAAGATATGACCGATTCATATACAACCTGGTGGGGGTACTCTGAGAATGAGATCACAAGTTGTCAATGGATATAATTTTGTGCTACTTACTAAAGCCCCCTGCCCAGCCCCTGGTCCTTTCTCTCCATTGCATACCTCCCCAGTGGGCAATAACAGATTGCTAATTTTCCAAAGGCGAATAAAATTGATAGGATGCTGTGAAAATCTCTGTTGACTGTGTAAACGCAGTGTTTGTTCCCTTTTCTCAAGCCTCAGCTTTCTGTTCACATTTGTCATTTTCTCAGTGGGAACAAGTCTTCCTATTTTACCAAAGGTGTTTTGCCCTGAATCCATTTCAGGTATGCTGGGGATTATATCTGTGGATACGACTCAACAAAGGGAAATGAGAAAGTACAGATAGGCAAGGTGATAATTTCATTTAACTTATTCAACAAATATGTACGCTGTACATCAATTATGACCCATACTTTGTGTTGGATGCAGGGACACCATGGAAAACAGACTGAATCTCTACTTTCATTGGGCTGATCAATATTATTTAGATAATCATTCAAATAGATGGAAAAGCACAAATATGAGAGGGGCCATGAAAGAGGGGTGGATGGATCTGTGGGAGACCTTGCCACGGATTTGACCAGACCCAGAGGCCAGACCACACAAGTTTACATTTAGTGTTAAGTCTTTGCCTATGAGCAATGAGCATATTACTGATGGGTTTACCAGGGAAGTGATACAACCAAGTTTGTTTTAATTCACTCTGTGCTTAGAACTGAAACCCAAGAAGATCCCATGGTATGCTATTTGACACATGTATGAATGAAGAAGGTATACTTGTTAGTGCTATAATTAATTACCTGGCTGAATTTGGCGAAACTACGATAAAAGTGTCCTTTTAAAAATAAATATCAGAAATACTGACAGCCAGTGTGTTGTGTCCTCTTGTTTACCTTAGCAGATGAAGTCAACTGAAGGTATTAACTCAGATTCAGGATATTACTTGGATCTTGGTTTATGTAAGTTTATACTCTACATGCAACATTAACTAAATACAGAAGCTAACGAAATTGTTTCATGGGGTGTAGAGAGTTGACTAGAGTCCTCTCAAAATTCACGTTCACCCGGAAAGTGACTTTATTGGAAACAGGATATTAGCAGATATAATGAGGGTCTCCAGACGAAATCATCTTGGATTTAGAATGGACCCTTTTAAGAGAAAGGAAAGGGAGATTTGGGCACAGGTAGACACAGAGAGAAGCAGGCCCTGTGAAGACAGAGGCAGAGAGTTATGCTCTACAATGCAGAGAATTCTCGCTGCATTTGGGGGAACATGCTGGAAGGAATCAGAAACCGGAAGAGGCAAGGAAAGATTCTCCCATAGAGCCTTTGGATGTAGCCTTGCTGACACCTTGATTTCAGACTTCTGGTCTCCAGAACTGTAAGAGAACAAATTTGTTGTTTTAAGCCACCAAGTTTGTGGTGATTTGTTATGACAGCCCTATGAAACTAATACATGGGTGTAAACAGACTTCCCGCTGCTAAGATTCATTGTAATTATTGAAATTTTTTTCACTGATTTTTTTTGCACTGAAGTATTATGAACTTGTTTCATTGTACCAATTTTTATACCAGTTTTTCTTCTCCCCTTAAAAAAAAAAAATGAACCCAAAGTATTTTGCTCATGGTTCTTATTGCCTGCTTTAACAGCATTTATAGGAAGAATTTTCACACATTTGTAAAATATTTTTTTTTAAGTATTATTAAACCTAAGTTATGGGCAACTTTTGGTTCAAATCGCATAGGGTATGTGAAAATAAAATGCATTACATTAACCAAAGTGGATGTCTTTTTGAAAGCATGGTTACATTGATGTAAACCTTAATATAGAGCAAGCAAACAATGAACAGAAACACTGAAGGTCATTCTTGCTGCATTGGGGGGAACAGATTGGAAGGAGCCAAGACTGGAGAAAAATGCGTGGAAGGGCGTGGAGAGTTTTAATGTGACTGCAAGTGGGGGGACTCAGGTTCTTTGTGCAGGGAGAACCCCAGGTTGGGGAGGGAGGTGTCAGGAGCCTGTCTGTGTATTTGAACAAGATCCCTATAGCCAAGGCTTGGAGGGAGCAAGGCTGCTCCATGTAAATGAACCAATGAGCTAAGACATAGAACATCCCATGGGGCCATGGCAGTCTGGAGACCAGAAGGTGTTTTCCAATCATTCTCAAGTATTGTGTGAAGAGGGATCTTGCGACAATGACAGATCTCAGGCATCATCCTCTAGACTTGATGCTCAATTGAATTGAGTTTGGTCAAGTAAAATAATGTGATTTGTACATACCCAACATTGTAGAGCAAAATCGTCCTGGTTCCATAAAGCTTCTTTGCAAAGTTTACACTTTTTGAATTAGAATCTGAATGAACTTTGGAGCACAGACACTCACATAAAAGGATCCAAGTCACTCTTTTAGCTCCAGTGACATTAGCTAGCTTTTCTCCTGCATTAGCTATTCCACCCAGTCAGAATTTCTTCCGCTTCCTCTCACTTCACTTTCTCTGGGCTCCTGGGTAGCAGCATTGTTTCCTTTCTGCCCTGTTTATTTTAATCTGCTCTTCCTCCAGATGGTCAGTGCCCTCGGGGAGAGTTGTGAGAGAGCTGATCACTGTCCTTTCAGTCACCTTTCTAGACCTGACATCAGCTAACAAGTTAAACCTACGCCACACAAACACAGATGCTTGTAACCCCACAGCGCACCTCCATAAGGTACATGATAAACAGGTAACATTGCATCTGGGAGGACATCTAACTATCTGAAGACCTGGGAGAAGGAATCATTCTCTTCACTCTATACCTTTTTAAATGTTTTAATTTTTTGTTTTTATGTATATGTATTGCTACTGCTCCAGAAAAGAAACAAATACTAAGCAAATAACAGAATCATCATTTAAATATAGAAATTAATTCCATACTTTAATTGGGTAATCTCAGTTTCTGTGACTTTTCCATAAAGCACCATTTCCCAACCATTTTATACACATGGGCTCATTAATTCTTATAGCAACCCCACGTGGTAAGTGCTATGATTATCCCAGTTTTACAGATGAAGAAACTGAAGCACAGAAAGGTTAAATAACTTGCCAAAGTTTGCAGGGCTATTAAGTGGCAGCCCCAAATCAGAACTCAGATAGTTGAGTGCATGCTCTCAGCCACACACATCGCCTTGCCTGTGACTGCTGTGGCTGGCATGCAGCTGTTTCGTGGCTCTCCTTTGTTCCTTCGATCCACCCTTGGGAATGTCTACAGAAGCCTACTAGAGGGATTCTCCAGGAGTGTATTTTACCCAAAGGACCAAAGGTCCTCTTGAGAAAGAACACACAGTAGGAGAAGAAAGCCAAACTGGTTAAAGGACTGCCTTCTGTCTGTCTCTTGGGTCATCTTCCATGTCAGCACCATGCCTGAGGCATGTGGTGAATGGGTTGCACTCTACTGAGTGTAAAAACGAAAGAGATGTGACAGGGCAAGCACCTGTATCTCCATCAGTCACAGGAGATGGTGATGGAAGATTAAGGAGATGGTACCCTCAGTGATGGAACACTCAGAGCTCGGCACCAGACCTGATCGCTTTGACTGAGTTCTGCGGTAACCATCAGTGGAGCTGGTATCAACAGCAGAGTCACATTTTTTATCTGTCAACAGTGACCAGATCCATCTCTATTGCAATGTGGAGCAGGCAGGAGGAAAATGATGACTGTCATTGCTAAGGGAATTGGCTTGGGAAACTAACGAGTTCTTAGTGGAACTTCCCAGAAATGTTTGGAAGGAGTTTCAGGGGGACTGAAGTGATTGTGGAACAAGTTGCTATAGAATTAGAAAAATACTTTTTTATCTCTGACCTTACTCCCAGGCTGCTATAGACTGGTTTACATAAGTTCAACAACAAATTCAGGTTTTATAGTGTCTGCATATTATACAAATTGGAGGCACTTTTCAAGGTAGAAAAGTACAAATGCAAAATGAAGTGCAGGGTGTAGGGAGGGATTCAGAACAAGTGTAGAGTTCAGGACACCCCAAGTTGTGCCTCTGTGGTATGCAGATTGTTTAGAGCTAAAGGCAACCAAAACCCTGCCGGCTCAGGAGAAACTTCTGCCCCCACCCCTTAACTGCCTAGAAGAATTTGAATTAGGGGCCTTGCCCATAATAAGAGATTATCAGAGATAACCCTTTTTGACCTGTGTATAGGGCAGGGCAAACTTCCTGAACTTCTGCTCTTTATAACTTCCTCCCCTCTGAAACCCCAAGGTGATCCTTAGCTCAGAATGTCATGTACACCTCATTTTCTGTCTTGAAACCTCTCATGTATGTGGGGTCTTTGGCTCTCTTATGTATGTGGGCTTCCTGTGCACACAAAATTAAATGTGCTTTTCTCCCGTCAATTTGTCTCATGTTGATTTTATTATTCAACGAGCCAAAAGAACCAGAGGAGAGAAAGGGAAAACTTTTCCTCTCCCCACAAGGGCCTTGGAAGAGGTTGTGGAAAGAATCTAATTCATTAGATGTAGTACCTTCGCCCCTGCAGAAGTGGGAAAAGTCAATAATACTTACCCAAATGTATCACACATTATAGATTTCTCAACTTTGCCCAGCTATGGCTCTGTAAAGGGTCTCTGAGAAAGAAAACAATATAAAATAAAGCATAATTCAGTTTAAGAATTAAAGTTGCAGAAAGTGTTACTTGCCACAAAGTTTTGGTGTGTGAAGTAGTGTGGAAAGAATAATTAGCTTAACAGCCACCCATGCCAGAATTGTGTCCCTAACATCACCTTTCAATTTCAAGTGTAGATACACTCTGCTAAGTAGCAGATTGAAGGTCAGACAAAGAGAAAACCAATTATCAAGTGTGAAATGTATTGCTGCTTAATACCTTTTATAGACACAAAGCACATTGCTCCTGAAAAGAAACATTTGCAGTATGAAAAAGCACTTGAAAAGATGGCTCTCTATGAATTCCTATAGTTTAGCTTTTGTTGGAGAATCCAAAGTTGAAGAAACTATCCATTGAGCATAACCTGAAAAGTAAAGGTAATTGTAAATGACACGTAACTGTAATGACATGAAGTGTTTGATAATTGTAAATTTAAATGTATCTTTGATCAAATTTCTGCAGGCAAAAGGAAGAAGAGAAATTGTAAAACTGGATTTTGATATTTTTCCTACATAGCAGTTTCTCAGTATTGCTTTAAATATTTACGCTGAAATTTTGGTTCTATCTATAAGACGAATCTAGAGATAATTCAAGCTAAATTTCTGCTTACGTTCTATTTTCTGACTTTCTTCAATCCAGCTCCATTCTTATTGCCTGAGTAATTTTTACTATCCTATTATCCCACTTAAAATCTTTTGGAAGTTTCCTATCAACTACAGACATGGTGTGAACTCTTAGTATGACATGTATGGATTTCCACGTGGAGCCTTGACTTCCTATCCAGTCCTCTCCCTCTGACAATCCCCTCTGCCACTCCTGCCCCGTCCTGGCTGCATGCCCTACAGCTCCCCCAGCCCTCTAGCATATTGCTCCCTCCAGCCCTGAATGCCCTTTTCCAGCTCCAGGTAAACAATTATTCTCCTTTTGGACTCATCTCCAGCGACATTTTCTCTGAAGTCTTTTCAGAGGAATGATCACATTATCCCGTATCTCCTCTGCCCTATGCCTTTCTGCCCAAAGCGCATTAAACTCTTTAAATAATTATTTGTTTACTTGCCATCTCTCCCTTTTACTCTACACACACCTAAAAGACAGAGGAGACCGAAGACCATGCCTATGCCATATGCTTTTTTGCATTGTCCCTGCTTAATATGGGTCTGGGTATGTGTGTGTTCTGTGCTGTTGAGTCAGCTCCGACTCCTGGAGACATATGGATGAGCGATGTCGACAATGTCCTGTGCTCAACAGCCGCATTGAGTTTCTGTAGACGCCTGCTTATGGCTGTTATGGAGTCAGTACATCTCATATTTGGTCTTTGTTTTTTCCTGCTGCTTTCTATTTTTCCCAGCAACCCAGCGGGTGCTTAATAAACAGTAGATGAATTGTTAAGGAATGAATTGGAGAACTTTGAGATGAACTGTATCTTCCTCCAAACGTCCTTCCTTTAGGAGTCTTCTCAAATGCCACCTGATGTAAAAACCACCTCTCCTCTCCTTACCCAGTACTTCCATACCCTCCTTTGTTCCTGTCTGTAACATGCTACATATTTACTTGTTTCTTTATTGGTTGTCTCTGTGTCTCTCAGCTCCCCAACAGAATGCAAGCGCAATGAGTTAAAAGAAAAAAGAAACCCCAAAACAGGAAAAAAAATAAAAAAGACTGTTTTTTATGCTCTGTTCCTTCCACTGAGAACAATGCCTGGAAGTTCATACATTTTTATTGAATGAAATTAGTCCAGTGGTTTTCAACTAGAGTGCATAGTCCCAAGAGGAGAAAATTGGAGTTCCGTAGGGGTAAGGTTGCCAGATTTAGGAAATAAAACTACTGGATGCCCAATTAAATTTGAATATCAGATAAATAGTGAATAACTTTTGTATAAGTAGGTCCCATGGAATATTTAAGATGCACTAATGCTACAAAATTATCTGTTTAGCTGCAATTCAAATTTAATTCTGTGATTTATATTTTTTCTGAAATTCGAATTTAACTGTGTGATTTATATTTTATCTGGCAATTCTAGTTGGGGGCTTTTCCAAATTTGTGTAACTTGTCTCCTCAGAGATTCTAAAAAATTTGAGTTAGGAATCATGCTGTATTTTACCACTGTGGCTAATGGGATTATTTCATATCTTTCAAAAGTGTTAGGTTGGAAACATAATTGATAGCCCTTATTTAATCCAATGTTTTGTATTTTATGAATAAGGAAGATATAGGATCAAGAAAATGCTGGTAGAACCAATACAGTGTAGTTTAGTGGTTTTCCTAATGTACCTACTATGTTGTATGTACCTGCCACTGGAAGTGGTCAAACTATATTGTTAAAAGAGATCCCTGACTTAGCTGGACAAAGGAAATCAATAGGTGAAAGAGTTATAGATCAGAGGAAGTGCTGAATGGTTTAATGTTGATTCTAAACAGGAAGGAATCCAGGAAAGGCAAGGTTGCAGATGAGTTCAGGTGTGGGGGAGGCTGTGGCATTGAACTGGATGGGCACAGGCGAGTGGTGGAATGGCCGTGGCTGCCTGCCTGATACAGCAAACACCAACGCGCAGAGGAGAAGGGGCCTGGCATTTTCATGGTGGACCGAGGAGATGCACCTCCTTGAATTCAGCAGAGGGTGTGAGAGAGTAGTAGGTGGGTGGAGTGTGTATGTCTGTGGAGTAAAGGGATTATGGAGGTAGTTGACAACAGAAGAAACATAGCAGGGGAAAAATTCTAGGCTACAGTAGCCAGAGTTGAAGTTCTGTAAATCAGAAGTCTGGTGGGATCAGCTGGTTTTTGGTCTGGGTCTCCCAAGGGCTAAATCAGGGTGTTGGACAGCATGGGCTTTGATCTGGAGGCGCTGGGGGAAAAC
Organism: Rhinolophus sinicus; assembly: GCF_057876585.1. NCBI lineage: Eukaryota > Metazoa > Chordata > Mammalia > Chiroptera > Rhinolophidae > Rhinolophus > Rhinolophus sinicus. The sequence continues at coordinate 29,251,976 of NC_142502.1, read as the reverse complement.
CTGAATCCAGGCGCATTCATGTTGTTGGCGTAATTCAGTTCCATGCAGTTGTAGAACTGAGGTCCCTGTTTCCTTGTTGGCTGCCAGTGGGGAAGGGGCCATTGTTCTCAGTTTCTAGAGCTGCCTGCTTTCCTTGGCTCATGGCCCTTTTTACTCCATCTTCAAAGTCAGTGATGCTGGGTTGAGTCCTTCCCAAGCCTTGAATCTCTGACTTTTATCTCTCCTGCCTCTTGTTCTGCTGTTCAAGTGATTAACTGGGCCCTCACTCCTGTAATCCAGGATGATTTCCTTATTTTAGGACTCCATAACCTTAATCCCTCTGCCATGTCCCTTTTTCCATGTAATATAACATATTCACAGAGATGATACCAGGGGTGAAGGTCATAGGCACCAAAGACCTGTTTACCACAGGTATCTGTGGCCTTAGAAAATGAGAATATATACATGTATTTGCATAAATTAACGCTTGCAACATTAAAAAGAAAATGATATATTTGGTTAGCAATAGTTGGTGGTTGGAATAAGGAAAAGGGCATACATGGGGATTTCTTAGTGAAAAGTGTTTTATATCATTTTGAGTTTTGAACCAGATGAATAGATTACCTGGTTTAAAAATAAATACATATCCTCAAAAAATTTTAAAAAGGCTTATGATACACCAATTCCATTTGGGGTATATTACCAAAGTAATGGAAAGCAGGGTCTTAAAGAGATATTTGTACACCCATGTTCAAAGCAGCATTACTCTCGATACCTAAGAGGTGGAAGCAACCCAAATAGCCATCAATGGATGAATGAATAAACAACGTGTGGTGTATGTATACAATGGAATATTATTTAGCCTTTGAAAAGGAAGGAAATACTGAGACATGCTATTCCGTGGCTGAACTTCAAGGATATTATAATAAGTGAAATAAGCCAGTCATAAAATAAGCCGGTATAAGTAAAAAAAGACAAATACTGTATGATTCTACTTATGTAAACTACATAGAGTTGTCACATTCCTAGAAACAGAAAGTAGAATGGTGTTTGCTAGGAACTGGGAGGAGGAGAGAATGGGGAATTTTTGTTTAATGGGTACAGAGTTTCAGTTTTGAAAATGAAATGCTTCTGGAGGTTGGTTGCACAACAATGTGAACATACTTAAAACTACTGAACTGTACACTTAAAAATGTTAGATGGTAAATTTTATGTTTTGTGTATATTACCATAATTTAAAAATGTTGTAAATAAAGGAATAAAAAACGTATGTTACCTTAGACAGTGGATGAAAATCAAGTGGAAGGGTTGGCATTCCAGTGTGGTGCCCCCACCCCTCATCTCCTGCCCACCCCATACTAGCAACTGGACATATGCTGGTGGTTAAATTGAAACTGCTGCTAAATTCTCTTTACCAGTGGCTCAACCAGCAAAAGTGCTACAGGGCTTTTGTCCGTGTGGCAGGGTCCAACTCATCCCAGCCCTGGAAGTGTGGCAAATCCGTGTCTACATCTTAGACTTCAGACCCAGTCCTCCTGAGGCTCTCCTAGGCTATGATTTGCTTCGCTGGATTTCACGTGCTGTTCTATGAGAAATCAACTAGATGATTAACAGTGAGAATGTCCAATCCCCTGGGAATCCCCATCCTTTACCCATAGCAACGTCTTCTTACTCAACAGAAAAATTACTTCAGAATACAGTGCTCTAACATCAATACATTTTGGTCATGAGTAACACCATCATTCATAGGATGGGAATATTAATTCTCTTTCTCATTGTCTAGATTGAGCTGCCATGACTTTAGTCCAATTTATTTTGTGTTTCTTCTTACATATATCAGGTGATATTATGGGCTGAATTGTGTCCCCCTGAAATTCATGTCTTGAAGTCTTAACCCTTAGTACCTTAGAATGTGACTATATTTGGACATAGTTTTTAAGGAAGTAATTAATTTAAAATGAAGTCATGAGGGTGGGCACTAATTCTAATATTACTGATGTCCTAATAAGAAGAGGAAATTAGGACACAGACACACAAAGAAAGAAAACCATATGAAAACACAGGGAGAAAATGCTCATCTGTATGCCAAGGAGAGAGGCCTCAGAAAACGAACCCTCTGTTGATATGGATATAAGATTTCCAGTCTCTAGAATTGAGAAAATGAGTTTCTCTTGTTTAAACCACTCAGTCTGTGATACTATGTTTATGACAGCCCTAGAAATTAATATAGGCAAATATTTTAATCTCCCCAGGAATGAAAAAATATTCCACATAGAGAAAACAAAAAGCTTCCTGGAGCAGGCAAAAACAAAATCTGCTGAGAACTAGCTATGGCCACACAAACACACAAACTTACTTTACCAAATGAATACTTCCTTTTAGGCCGCAACATCTGTTCTTCTAGTTGTTTAACAATCTTCTTGAAGACCCATGTCCACTTACTTTAAATTTGTGTAATTAAAGCTGTGGGTTGTATGTTGGAGCAGAAAGAAAACTGCAACACACTGAGGAGAGGAGAGGGGCTACTACAGCTGTTGGTCCAGCTGAAGCCTGTTGGGCTTCAGCCTTGGCCAGTGGCCTCTCAAGCCCATGAACATGGTGTTTCTGGAATCCTCCATGGAACCCAAAGTGTTTCTCAGCCAACTCTGGACTCCATTCATCACAATCCTTTATTCTCCGGTCTATTTCATATTGCCTCCTGTTCCCACCCCTGTCAGTGTGTGTGTGTGTGTGTGTGTGTGTGTGTGTGTGTGTGTGTGTGTGTAGGCTTAATCAAATCACTACTGTAGTTGTGCAGATGGAGAGGTTGCATTTTTTTAAATTAAAGTTTATTGGGGTGCCAATTGTTAGTAAAGCTACATACGTAGGCTTCAGGTGTACAATTCTGTAATACAACAAAGGAACAAGAAAAACAAATGAAGAAACAAAAACTCATAGACACAGACAATAGTTTAGAGGCTGCATTTTTTATGGCTACAAAACATACCCACTCTAGGAGTGTAGGGAGAGAAATGATGATGGCATGTTTTCCTGGAACAGCAGAATTTTCCTGGATGAAATGCAAAGCAAAGAAGTGAGAACATGTTTAAGACTCTCTTTAAATTTAAAATATTATGTTTCTGTATATAATTCTGGGAAGATTCACTCTGTCTTATTCTTCTCCTCACCGAGCATACAGGGAGAATGAATTAGAAGGATGGTAGGTTAGAAAACCAGAAGACACTTTTGTTTGTGTTGTTGGAAGGGGAGAGTGTTACTAATTTCCCAAATAGATTTGCAGTCTACTATTATAACACTGAGCTGCAACGATGTATGTGGCACTGTGGATAGCACCCAGGCAGAAATGCAAACTTGCTGCCCTCCTTGAACTTGAGGATGTGTGGAAGAGGCTTTCCTTGGTGAATGGGCGGGGAGTGGCTGCAACAGACTGGCCTTGTTAGGGTTCTCTGTTGTATGTCTGCTCTTGCTGCTGGGGCAATTTGAGTGGTGAAAAAGCAAGTTGTCCTAATAGTTTCTTTATAAACATATTTAGACCCAGATAAAATGCTGAATACTAAACAAGGTATAAATTGGCGGGTTTTCTACAGGTTCCTCAGCCGAGCAGAAAGAACATCAGGCTTGAGGGTTTATTTCTAAATATACCCCGCCCCCCCCGCCCCCCCCCCCGCACAACTCTAACTTATTTATAAACATGCAGACATTATGACATATCTCTGAAGAATCTTGAGTCCTCTTCTCGTGTTTAGAACTGAAAAACAAGCCTGTTATTTTTAGTATAAACACTTTGTGTTTTCACAGAATAAGAACCTTTTAATTTGACTTCATTGATCAAAAAGCCAACTATTATTAAACAGTGATCATTTATCATCTAACCCAGGAGGGAAAAGTGTCTAGAATTATTAAATGTGTAAAAAATACAAGTCTCTTTTTCAAAAAATCCTTGATAGCAATAGAGGCATAGATTCATCGAAGTCATTCTAATCTATTGGAACAAAGAATTACCGTGAATTCAAACAGGTGAATTCCACAGACCAAGACCTCGGAGTGCACATGCCCAGCTCCACAGAAGAGCCCCAGTAAAAACAAACAGATCCCTTGTTTAGTCAACTTGAGTCTAGGACAATTTTGTCTATTTATACAGATACAACGGAAGGTCTGAAGCTCACACTTCAAACACTGACTCGTTAACCAGGTAAAGTCACCTACAAAGGGGGAAGGCACAGCCAGCCTATGTCAGCTGACAAAAATGGTACAGCCGTTACTAGTGCACCACACCTTGTCAGCATGCACACAAGACAGCACTGCCTCTAAGGTACAACACATTATCATGGAGTGGGGTCGCTTGTCACTCGGGAAGTCGGCAAACCAGAGAAGCTAAACTCTGAGGGCCTCAAAATCTCATGTGGAAAATGAGGAAGGTAGACCAGATGGGTATTTCCTAACCGATGGGTCATAAAAATAGGATTCTCTGCATAAGTTTAGAAAAGTCTCGGTTAAATAGAATTGTTTACTTCTATATTTCTTAGACATTATGTATTAATAATATTGTGACTACCCCAAAATGGGTATAAGATAAATTGTATCTTCTAAAGGTGTTTAAAAACAGGACCCTTTGGGAAATGCTGAACTAGCAGGTCTTATTCTTCAGGATTCCAGGGAGAGAATGGGGCCATGAGATTCAGGAGTAGGGTAAGAGAGAGAGACACTGGCTTCTGTTTCCAGAACCCTCTCTATGCCTTCCTAAGAATGGAAGAAGCTGGGAAGGCCCCTTGGAGTATTTGTGGCAATATCGGGGGTTATAATTTTGCAAAAACAAATGACACCAGCACTTTCTAATTAAGGTGAAATGTGTTTAGGCAGAGTATGTACTGATTATAATCTGTTGGTTTAGGTACTGGAAAGTTACCCCCCAATTCTTTAACTACTAACAATGAATCTCTTAATTCCAGTCATGTTCTTTGTGTTGTGTGAAAATGCAAATATCCCAGGAGAGAGGGACCTTTAAATCCAATATGCTGTAAATGTGTATGAAGCTGAAGATGTCAGATTCTTTTCTGAGGGAAGTCTTTGATAAAAAGAAAATGTGGGGGAAAAAAAAGAATATTGGTCGACATAAAGGAAAGGGAGCAGAAAGGGGATTGTAGAAATGGCATAGGAGAAACTCAAATTTTAATACTGTCTAAGTTAGTTTCCTTAGAAGCTGAGCCTGAGACAAGGTTTCTGTGGAAGAGGTTTGTGGAAGAAATGCTCTCGGGAGAAGGGAATGAGAAAGCAGGATCTGACAGGGGAGGAGAACTAATCAAGGATGAGCTCCTCTACAACCTAGCTTCAACTAGGCCCCACCAGGAAGCTGTGGGCCACAACTGTCCCACAGGATTTGTCTCACCCTGGAGCAGAGGCTAGCCATTTTTACCTCTGTGTCAGGCAGTCATTGGTTGCCAGCTGTCTGACCCTCCATCTGGAGTGGGGAATAATCTTCCAGAGGAAGAGACTCATTCAGCACTAACCTGCCTTCTCTTGGAATCCTAGGTGTTGATTGAAATCCTTCTCTGTTGAGAGTTTGACATTTCCTTTGGGAAACTTTAACTATATTCTAAGTTCTTCCAGTAATTATTAAAACTTAAAGAAATTTTGATGCTTTCCCATCTATCCAGATTATTTTTTTCTTTCTATCAAAAGGATTTTTAAAAGGTTACTTGATATGCCCATATCCTTTTGAGCAATACTAAAATTCTGCATTGCAAAAAAGGGTGGGAGATATTTTGAAAAAGCTGCTTTCAAGGCATTCATTTTTCTCACAGATCTGCCCACAAAAAAAATGTTAAAAAAAAAGCAAAACAAAGCCTCTGTCTTTCAGATATTCTTTACTATAAAACAATTCTAGGCAGATTTCAAGGTAATCATTTATAGTTGTAAATAATAGTGTGCCTCTTATTGTAAAAGTAACTTAATTAGTTTGCCTAATAATTATTATTTCACTATAAAGTCTTTTCTAGAGTGTGCCTTGGGGACTGTGAAGGGTTTAGGTTTTTCCTTTTAAAAGCCTCCAGTTCTCATTTCTAAGTATTTATCAAAAGATGGGAGAATTCTGCTGAATCAATTCCCCTACTTCTGCTGCTGTTTGGTAAACTTATTTAGGTGATCTCTGTATCCTATGTATTTTATTCAGCTACATTTCCAGTCCTCCTGGAAATTCATCAGGGAAAGGTGTATGAGTATTTCTAGAAGAACGTATCCAAGGCTGTATACTCTCTGGAAAAACAAGCACAGAGCCAGGAATCATAGCAAAGTCTGTGTCAGTATGAAGACAAAGGATACGCCTCACGTGTCTCTGTTGAGAGGGATTGTCCATCACTTTCATCAGGTTATGTGATCTTTTTTAAAAACGGAATTTTGTTTTATTCCCTATGATCCTTGAACAAAAGAAGCACTTAAAGTAAATTACAAAACTTCACATCTTCCTGCCTGCTGGTCAGACTTATGTTACTTTTGATGGTGTGTGTGTGTAAAGAAGAGGCTGCCATGTGGTAAAAAGTGCTATTTTGTCATCTTTCCTTTCTCTGTGGCTTATTTATAATATGTATGCTTTTAATTTTCCAGGTTTTGGCTTTATATTCAAAGTGAAGCCCTTGGAATTCTAAATATAACATTCTTCCTCCCAACTCTAACTCCCCCCAAACCCTCTTATTTTTGTCTCTCTCAAAAACAAAACAAAACAAAAACAAAAACAAAAACAAAAAACAAACAAAAAAAGAAACCTGGCATATGTAAATAAAAAGTGCTCTGGCTTCCATGCAATTGGGTTTGCTATGAATTTACAAAACCATTCAGCAATTTGAGTTCAGGCTTGTCTCCCAGGAAAGCAGTGTATATCTGTTTTGTGAAAACAAACCTGCAACTTGAATGGTGGAAATGCACAGGAAGAACAGGGAACAGCAGTTTCCTAATGTAGCCAAACACTGCACCCAATACATTAGTACCTTTCTGTAGAATTAAATGGAACGCCGTGGACATAACTGAAGGTTTCCTGCAGGTATGGAGAACCGGAAGTCATCTTCAACAGCTGGCAGCACTTCCAGGCCATGGTGGGCGACTACTCAGTGCACTGACTCTTCTTTCATATTTCCCACACATCACAGAGAAAACAGAGGTCCTCAGATGGCCATTTATTTTCTTCTCCCACCCCCACTTCTAAACTAACCTCAGTTAGAGCCCATACTTTCCAGTTTTCCTCCTGACTCAAAAGATGAATAATAGTTCCTATTTTTCTCTAATTCACATCCTGGAAAATGTCTCATTGTCTGTTAAGACATGAGGCAAATATCCCCTCTTCTGTGACTTTTTGACTGATTCAGCATCTGTCACGTCTGTCACTTCACATTTGTGCTCTTCTATTTTGGCTCTGCTCTCCCTGCTCAGTATCTCTGGGCACATCTCTTTCTCCCTCACTGGACTGTGAGCTGCTCAAGCATGGAGATCATGTTTTATCTGTGTTTATCTTCAGAACATAGCTCAGTGCTTGCACAGTATATGTGTTTCTTATAGGATTGTAAAATAAGTGAAAAAAATGGATCATATGCTTCAAGAAAATTAATATGAGAGCACCATATAAAATAGATGGAAGAACGGAAAAATTGGTGATAGGGAGAACTGTAAGAAAGCTATTGTAATAATCTGGTTGATAGGTAGTGAGCACCCGAATGGCCAAATGTGGAAGGTAGAAGGGCCATGGTGGAGACTAGTAAAGAGGGGAGTAGAATGAGAAAAGTTTCCAGATTTAGAAGCCATTGTCAAATCTTGATAGTATTCATTCATTCATTCTTTCATTCATTCACTCAATGAGTATATAGGGCCCCCTCTCATGTCTGACACTATTATAGGGACTGAGGATATAGAAATAAACAAAGAAAACAAACAAAACCAATGTAAACTTGGTAGAAGAATCAGATTTAAGGGGGGAATGAAAGTAATACACTCAATTGCTCTTAGCTTGTCAAGTTTGACAGGCAGTAGGCAGTTGGAAATCTAACACTGGAGCTTTGGAGAGTTCAGGTATTTAGATGACTATTTGGGAGTCACTATACAAAGGAAATAGTTTAGGATTCCCAAGGGTAATGATTGTAGGAAGAATTAGTGAGAAGATAGAGTCTTGTGAAAACTTTGAAATACAAATTTTGAAACAAAGAGAAAATACCCTATGAACATTTGAGCAAGAGAAACAGGGGTTAATGCTTTTGGGGAGCATAGGCTGAGACATACTAAACCAGAAGCTGAGACTGTCATTAGGACTAGTCACAGATATTCTGGTTTCCTTTCTCTTCTGGGAATATAATAGGATTACTCATCCTTAATCCTCTGAATTAGGTGATACTGTGTGGCTTGCACTGTGAGTGGAGTAACGTAGCTGACTTCCAGCTGGAAGCTTTAAGAGACAGGGCGTCATTTGCCAACTCCCTTCTCTTCTGTGTGCTCATTAAAGAACACATTTATATGCAGCCCTCCATTACACTGGATCCCTGAGTGACCCCATGAGCAGAGCTGCTCTACTGATCTGTGTTGGACATGTAGTATGAGTGAAAAATAACCCTTTGTCATGTTAAACCATTAAGCTTTGAGGGTTGTTTGTTACTGCAGCATAACCCAAACTATCCTGACTGATACCCAGGCTAAACTGCTGTAATTAAAAACTTGAATATCTGTCTGCCGCATGGTCATTCATGGCCACAGGTTCCTTCCATTGTTATAACCATCCCATCCAGTGTACTTCCTCATCCACATGGTTCCACACGCACATTCCAGCTCTAAAGGAGAAACAAAGGGCAGTCAGTTTACTTTTAAGGAAGCACAGTTAACGTTGTAGACATCACTCTTCCTCACATTCCATTTGTGCAAACCTAGTCACAGGGTCATACCTAATAGCACAGGAGGCTGGAAACAGTAGGAACTACCTGGGCAGTTATGTACTCTCCTAAATCTGGAAGAAAGTGGGGTGGGTTCTATTACTAAAAAGAAGAAAAAAATGGATACAAGGGACAATTTACTGTGTCTACTGGGTACCTAACATGTCCAAAGAACTAAGTAAAAGTAGTATAGTTATGGCTGGAGAATAGAGTGAGACCTGGAGAGTAGCTCAAGAAGAGACAGAATACATAAGTGGGGCTGAAATCAAGGAGAGCCTTCCAAGGTTTATTTAAATATAATGGCCACTGAAAACTTTTATGTGGGGGCACAACACAGACAGATTTGAATTTTGAAAGATTTTTCTGATTACAGGAGGGAAGATTGAAGAAAATCAATTAGTCAGCTTTTGCAAGATCCAGGTAAGAGCTACTAGTCACTTAGACTGGGCCAGGGGTTGTGGAGATAGGGAAGTAATAAACTGCAGTTTTGTAGAATGCAGAATCAAGAATATTGAAAGATATGGGTGAAGAGTATAGGAGCTGAGGGAAAAGAGAAAGTTAAAGATGTTTCCAGATTTTCTGGCTTTAGGACTGAGGTGGATAGTGCTGTCATTTTCTGGAGGGAAAATTCTGGCAGAAGAGCAGGTTTACTGGGGGGAAAGGTGGGTGAAATGGCCCAGGGAAAGTGGATTAGAAAGCAGGGTTTGTGTGTGTGTGTGTGTGTGTGTGTGTGTGTGTGTGTGTGTACCAAATCACTTTCCTGAGGGACTTTAGGGGAGGGTCGAAGGGCTGGAGGGAAATGAGATCTGATGTCCTTGGCCTCCCCAGATTCACAGTCATTGAAAGCCAAAAGCACTTTTTTTTTAGAAGAGAAGCCTTGATAAATTATCAGTATAAAAGAAATAAAATATAAAAAATAAAAGTTTCAATAAAAGAAACTGAAAATACTTTTTAAAAAAAAAGATTTGAGAGTTGAAATGTCTTTTCTATTATGTCTTTTAAGTTCAACAAATTACTTCCTTGGTACATAAATCACTCTGGAATATGGAAAAGTTAAATATTTTTTCAAAACTGAAAGAAATAAATTGGACTTTATCAAACTTAAAAACTTTTGTGCATCAAAATACATCATCAGGAAAATAAAAAACAGCCCAATGAATGGGAGAAAATATTTGCAAACCATATACTGGATAAGGGTTTAGTAACCAGAATATATAAAGGACATTTATAACTTGACAATAAAAAGACAAATAATCCTGCTATAAAATGAGCAAGGAGTTTAAACAGACTTTTCTCCTAAGAAGAAATACAAGTGGCCAATAATTTCATGAAATGATATTCAATGTCATTAGTCATTAAGAAAATGCAAATCAAAACCACAAAAATGCAAATAAAAAACAGGAGATACCATTTCACACACATTAAGATGATTAGAACCTATATCTTTCAAAACCACAAACTCAACTTTCACCTTAAGAAACTAGAAAAGGAAGAACAAATGAAACATAAAGTAAGCAGAAGAGAGGAAATGGTAACAATCAGATGAAATCAAAGAAATGGAAGAGAGAAAAACAATGTAAAAAATGAACACAATATACGGTATAACTGGTACTTTGAGGATATTAATAAGATTGACATAACTCTAGATAAATTAATCAGGAGAGAGAGAGAGGAGAAGAGAAAACGAATATAAATATCCAACATCAGGAATGAGAGAGAAGACATGACTACACGTTATGCACATATTAAAAGGATCATAAGGGAATATTTTGAACAATTTTATGTGAATAAATTAGACAACATATACAAAATGAATAAATCACTTGAAAGACAGCAACTATCAAATGTCACTCAAGAAAAAGTAGATAAAATTTACCTATTTTAAAAAATGAATTTGTAATAAAATTTTAACCAGAAGAACTCTGATGAAAGAAACCAAATCGAGAGATATTCCATGTTCATAGATAGGATGGCTCAGTATTATTAAGATGTCAGTTCTTCTCAAGTTGATCTATATATTCAATGCAATCCAAATCAAAATTCTAGCTAGTTATTTTGTGGATATTGACCGACTAATTCTAAAATTTATATGGAAAGGCAAAAGACCAGAATTGCCAACACAAGGTTGAAGAAGCAGAACAAACTTAGAAGACGACATTACCTGACTTCAGTACTTATAAAGCTACAGTAATCAGTAAAGTATGGTACTGGGAAAATAATAGACAAGTAAATCAATGGAATAAAATAGAGAGCCCAGAAATAGACCCACACAAATATAATCAAGTGATCTTTGCCTAAGTAGCAGAGGCAATTCAATGGAGTATGGACAGTCTTTTTAATAAATAATGCTGAAACAACTAGAAATAAAAGAAAATTCATCTAGACACAGACTTTCTATCTTTCCCCAAAATTAACTCAAATGAAACATCGATCTAAATATAAAATGCAAAACTGTGAAACTTCCAAAAACAAACATAGGAGATAATAGGTGATCTTGGATTTTGCGATGAAGTTTTAGATACACCACCAAAAGTACAATCCATGAAAGAAAAAAAATAAGTCAGACTTTATTAAAATTAAAAATGTCTGCTCTGTAAAAGACACTGCTAAGAGAATGAAAAGAAAAAGTACAGACTGAAAGAAAAATCTTTCCAAAATACATATCTGATAAAGGACTGGTATTGAAAATATACAAAGAACACTTGAAATTCAACAATGAGAAAACAAACAATCCAATTAAAAAATGGGCAAAAGAATTAAACAGACAGCTTACCAAAGAAAATACAGGTGGCAAATAAGCATATGAAGAGATGTTATGCATGTTATAAAAAGATGTTATGAAAATATGCTCAATATCATATGTCAACAGGGGATTGCAAATTTTAAAAAGTAATGAGATACTACTATACACCCTCGTATATCTATTAGAATGGATGAAATCCAAAAACACTAATGACAGTCCCAGAAAAAAATCTTACATTGTTAAAGAATGATTATAACAGCATTGTAGTGGCAAACCCAACAAAACACCTGGAACTACCCAAATTTTTGTCAGCAGAAGAATAGCTCAATATGTTGAAGTATATTCACGCAATGCAATAAGATAGAGCAGTTTGAACAAATGAGTTATGGCCATAAGAAGCAACAAGGATGAACTACAGAAACAGTTGAGTTAGACTGTAGACTGTCACATAATGCATGAAACAATTTTTACAAGGAAACTGTGGACAACCTGTTGTTTAGGGATGGATTCATACGTTATAAAACAATTTTGAAAATCTAGGGGAAAACTAAATTCAAAACTGGCTAGTGGATTGTTTGAAGGCCTGGGGTAGAAGGAGAGTAGACTGCAGGTGGGCTCCATCATTGCATGGATGTGTTCTAGTTCTTAAGTTACGTGACAGTTTCATGTTAAAAAGTTATATTTTCAGACCTTACTCATAAGTTTTGTATATTATTTTGTATATATCAAATATAACAATTTAAACATTTAAAAAGGGGTCTACACATCACCCAAGTCTTGGAAACACTGTCCCAGAGAACGACTATGATTTTTGTCTTTAAAAAAGTTCAAAATCAGTGTTCACAAATCTCTCTCATGCCAGTAAAAAAAAAAAAAAAAAAAAAAAAAAAAAAGTCACCAACAAAGTACTCTCAGAAGGTTAACATTTAACGAATATAACTTCTTATTAGGTACGTTTGGTACTTGTAAAATGTACTCTCAGTTAACTGAATGAGTTGTATTCTCAGAACATTGTAAGTCATTTTCCAAAAATTATAGCTTTTGCTTTGGAAACATTGAGTTTAACTGTTACGTCTAAATAGTACTATAAATAGCAGGACCAGGCTCTGTCAAGATCATTACTGTTGTGTGACAGTGAATCATGTTGCCTGCACATGGAGGAACGCTTATTGTTTTATTCTTTATGCATTCAGGTCATTTGAAAGTGATCTTAAATCCTTTGAGCCCAGGGGGCAGGACACACCCTTCAAAGTCCAGTAAACAGTTACCAGACCCATGTGAAGAATGTTCCCACAGGTCCTGACATTTGTACTGATAAGAAGCTAGCTCTCTATTAAAATCAATAGCTGGGGTTATATTTTGAATTCAAAGAGCATAGTTCATACTTGAGACCAGCCCATGGCATCGAAGTCTGGATAAAAATAAGCAAAACTGAAGAGATTCCTCAGCAGATTTTCCCATGAGGTGCCACTAATGGGAGAATAGCCACAGCTATTACTTTAAGCAGCCCAGATTTACAATTTATTAAGAAAGATGTGGATGTAGACTTTACCTGGAAAATCCAATGTGTTATTGGTTAAAATATGGGGGCAGTAAAATTGTACCTTTTTATTTTTGTTTTATTTTTTTAAGATAGATGATACTATGTGTCCAAGCAATAAGAGTAGTGAGTAGAATCATGTTCTTGAAAAAGTATGGAGGCAGGGAACACTTCCTGGGTACTTCATTTTTCTAGAGGTTTTCATACAACCTGGGGAACATTTCTGAGTCTAGTCAGAAAAAAAAAATCTTAGCGTTTTATAAACACTTTACAGTATTTCATGAATTTGAGACAATACATATATTCATCAAAAGCTATTTCCATTTTAAATCAACCTTCCTCAGTTGAGTCAGCATGGGATTTTGACCTAAAAAAAGCTAAAAATATTTTACAAACTTTGAATGTGTGAAAAGTGGCAAAGCAAGAACCATCTTCATTCTCAATATTGTGAAGGCTAGCAGTTACTGATGGCTTTCCAAGGGCCTGGCATTAGGCTGAACCCCTTGAGCACTTCTCTCATTCAACCCTCAGATCACTATAAACTCAGTGTTATTATTATCCCCATTTTGCAGATGAAGTTTAAAGCCTTAGAGGTTAACGATTACACTGCTGAATCTAGCGCCTGGCCTCTTCACAACTCCTCTAAATGAGCAAATACAAAATATATATCTGTACATGATGATGGGTATACAAGAGACACAGAGACATGTATCTTCTATCAGTCTTATGAGTAGCATAGTTGACTCCTTCTATGGAGATCAAAGGTCAAAAGAATGGTTTGGAAGAATTGGCACTCCCTTCCCTTTCTCTTCCACGTTTCCTGCCTACATCTGCTCATGAGCCGACACTTGCCACCCAGCTCCTTATGGAGAATTACTCAGGTCCTCATCAATTACTACCACTTTCTTGTTCTAGCCATTGGTTTACGAAACAATTTAACAAACACATGTTGAATTCCCACTCTAGGTGAAGGATAAGTAGATAAGCAAGGCAGGATGCCTGTCTAGTTGGGAGAGAGATGCTAGGTAAGTGGTGCATTCAAATACAGTCTGGTGGTGTGGTGCTCTCTCCCTCCTGCACATGCTTAGTGATCATCTGGGGCTTGCATACCCCTTCTGATAGATCATGAAGTGTTTACATTTCCAACTGTGTGCATCTTTTATTCTCTTAGATGCTGTAAATTCCTTCATGTGTAAACAAGGCGATGCTTTACTCCAGGGGATGCTTCTCCAAAGCTAAGCATTTTCACAGACTTGACTAAAGTGGCATTATATTTGAAGATATTTATAGCAAACTCAAGAAATGAAAAGAATTTACTTCAAGGTTTAAAACATATCAGTTGTTGATACTTGCAATGCTTGAAAGAGCCCTATGTAACTAATAGACAACCACAAATCTAAAATATTACATTAAAACAGAAAACTAAATCAATTTGCACAAAATTTCAAATCTGAACTAATGTAATAATTTTGTTGTATGTGTGGGAGAATCAATATTTTGGACATTTTTGTTTCAAGAATTATTTAAATTATTTATGTGACATTTTATAAATAGGATGGGTTGAAGAATTTTCACTATTAGACACAGAAATTCCAGTTTCTTAGGAATCACATTTCCATTGCCATCAAGCTGTCCTAAAGAAATAATCAAATATGGACACAAAATTTAAGTACAACCAGGTTCAACATAGTATTATTTATATACTAAAAAATGGGACAAAATAAAAAACCCAAGAGGAAAATGAATTATTATGCAGATATATAAAATGTTTTCATGAATGAGATAGTTAATAATATGGAAAAATGTTGTTAAGTTAAAAAGAAGATAAAGACTAGCAGCCAACCATGATGATGATCCCAATTACGTAATAATTATGTCCCCACCCATATGGGATGCCTTCCAGCAGCCATATTTATTTTCTGTGACTGTGATCCACTACCCAGTGAATGTAATATTAAGATTAAAATTGAAAGATACTTTTCTCTGCTGGCTGCACATAAGACTGAGGGGGGAGGTGGGGCATGGAGAGAGGGAGAGAGAGAGAGAGATGGGGAGAGAGAGAGAAAGAGAGAGAGAGAGAATAGTAGATGCCCGGATTCCTGGTGGCTTTAAGTGTTGTACCCATGCCCTTATTGGTACTACCTCAGTTCTTTTCCTTTCCACTTAAACTGATGTCATTACATTGAAAAATTACTCACATTGCAATTAGATAAACAAAGGAAACATAGATACTTTTACTCTTGAAATTAGATCTTATCTTCCTTACAAGCTCCCCTGGGTAATGATGAAACTCTATTTTACACATATCCAGTAAATGCAGTACAATCCAATGATTTAAAGAGTCTCTGCAGATAACTCATGTACTATGGATGGCTTAGCATTTTATGTTTTATTAGCTCCCTCCTCACCACTCTTCTCCAAAATGGTGTCTGAGAATTCAGAGGGCATATATCAATTCAGTGTCCTTCTGGCATCCACTGATGAAACATGCAGCTAGCATAGCTGGAAGTCTGTTCTCTCATGGTTTAGTTAGCCTGATAAGCCCTGCCTACTGACCCATCCCTTCCTCAGCCTTGCTTGTGCTGTGGGGCTCTGAAATTTGGCCATGTCTTTTATTTTAGTAATACATTCCTCAGCTTCAGGGTCTCTTTGTCTTAAAGATGATGATCTCCTCCAGAAAATATCTAGCCAAATGCTGACTTGTTTCTGAACACCCTTAGGGGGCAGTCAAGAGATTCTGGGATCTCATTCATGCCACACAGAAACTGTGGATGGCTTGGGAAAGCCAAACTCAGGCCCACTCTATGTCTATCTCAGTAGGTGGAAGGGACCACCTATAGGACAAATGACCTCTCCTATATATTTCCAAATGGAAAGTGAGCAATGGCCCCTGCCCTTCATGTCCTCTCTCCTGCCTCCTTCTGAACTTTGGCCAGAGAGAATGTATAACATTGTGTCTCTCTATGGACTTGCTTCCCCTTTCCTTTCTTCCTCTTCTCTGAAGCCACCAGAATCAGAAAGAGTTGGCTCTTTCCCCTTTGTCCTTCTTAATATCCTCCTACGTCATATACTCTGCTTTCCAGGGGTCATGTTCAACCTGTTCTCTTCCTTGGGGCTATGAAAGTTAATGAAGGGGGAGAAATCAGCCTCTTGAAAAAGGAGGTTTCAGGATTGAAGAATAAAGTGGATTCTTTTTGCTGTGAAACCAAAATACTAAGATACCAGGATGCACAACTGCATGTAAAAAATGTCTGGATCTGTAAACACACACACACACACACACACACACACACACACACACACACACACACGCAGTAACACACAGAGAGAGGCTCTTTTTGAGCCATTATCTCTGCTTTGTATAGATTTGAAGTGTGGCTTCATTCTTGTTAATTGAGAGTCTTTGTCATAGGAAGTTTGACTAAAAATACCATAAGGTGAAGCTCCTTCATGTTTTGAGAGGTGCCTTTATTCTTCCCAAACCCCTACACATTAGTCTTGGCTAGTTTCTGCTGGTGCCGTCTTGCAATTACTTGACTCCTGTATATTAGATAACGACCTGAGCTTTTTCACTGAAGAGACAAAGGATTCAGAAAGAAGTTCTGAAAGATCTTTACAGATCCATTGCCCTGTGATTCCACAAAAACTAAATCTGGGAGAAAGCTGGAGGAAGGAGGAAGCTGTCTTTCGATACTCGCTTTCATCTTTTCCACAGTTTTTCCTGAACAAATCTTATCCATCTTTCTTTAACTCAGAAGAACTTTAAATGCTTTTCGTGGTTTCTTTTCCCAGTCCGGTCACATTAGGCAAGTTATTTAACCTCTCATGTGCAAGATGATGATTATAATAGTGCATATTTCAAAGGGTTGTTGTAACAGTTTGACCAGAAATAGAAAAGCGTTTAAAACCCCAAGTGACTCTGGGCACCAACAGTAACGTTTGGGGTAAGGCTCCTTGCCAGAACCTCAAACTGGACCTTGTTGGAGTTCTCCACTTCTCTTTCTTCATGAGTGTCTTAGATAATCTACCCAGGTCAGGAGGTCAAGTACAGTAAGATGAAAGGGTTAAAATTGATCAGTGTACTGAGAAGCATAAATGTTGGGAAAAGAGAAATTGTTTGAATGGGGATAGCGAGGTTGAAGTCTCTCTTGGGATTCTCACTAATTCTATGAGCTTAGGTCACTCACTTGACCTCTATGAGCTTCAGTTTCCTAAGTGCAAACAGTGACCCTGTTTTTCCTGGGAGGATCATTGCAAGTGAATGGACAGTTTTCAAGAAAATAAAACAAAACACCTAAATGGTGAGTAACCATTAGTCGTGAGACAATGGTGAGACAATAACCGACTGCGCTAATAAGTAGGAAAATGCACATTAAAACTACAAGGTATGTCTCGGAAAAGCAAAGATTCTGTAGTATGACAATATTAAATATTGGTCAAATATGGGAAGGTAGAAATTTACAATCACTATTAGAGTTTCATAAATATCATTACTATGGGGATAGATTTGTTTACATGTACTGAGTAAATTTGAAAATGTGTTCACCTTATAATCTAATAATTCCACTTTATGTGTACTCTAGAAATGTGTTTTTCAAATGAGCACAAGAAAACATGTACAAGCATATTTATTTAAGTTCTTCTCATAATAACAAGAATGTGAAACCAAAAATATACATCAAAGGGAGTAGATAAATTAAATATTCATACAACTGAATACTACATAGCAGTTAGAAGGAATGAATGAGTTTTTATATATATTATACCTATAAAATAATGTATTTTGACATGGGTAAAATTTAAAAATGTCATGTTATTGTCCAGTTATATGCATCCATTATCATTTATGTAAATTAGAAATACTTTTACACAAAAAATACTATGTATTATATATATATATATATATATATATATATATATATATATATATATATATACATATATATATATACACACATAAACATGTATATATACATCCTAAATAGACTGCTAATATATGTACAAATGAAGTAGTAATGGTAATAGTTGCCTCTACAAGAAGAAAGGCACAGCTGAAGATGGGAGCCCTGGTGGTGGTCCACACGTCAACAAAGAAGACTAGACACAACTTTTCCCAGGCATCTTTTACAGATTTAAAAACAGCCTCTTTTGTTTCTTTGTGATGTTTCTGTCCCTTTCTTTCTCTTTCAAGACCACTTTGAGAGTTCACCTCCAGCTGATCCTATGTGTATAAAAATGTAGAAGTTGGGAGGGACTGTTCAGAATTGGCCTTGGCATTCCACACATCCCGGGATGTAGACTGGGGAGCCCCACCTTCCACCCTGCCCATCCCAGCTACACAGATCTCAGACTTATTTCTGTAGCAAGCTGTGTCATCCTGGGTTTGCAAGGTTGTCATCCATGCTATGAAAAATATCAGCAGTGTTTGAACAGTGTGACTCTGACGTTTGGCATCAAACAAAAGACATATTGAGGCTAAGCACAAAAGAAAAACAGCCCTTTCAACAAGTCAGTCATCACCCTTATTAGGCTGTGTGCTTTTCCAAAGTGAATTTTCAACCAAGCAGTCTTTTACCCCATCAATTATTAAGTGAATCAACGAAAGCGCATTAAAAGAGGAAGATGACATTTCACGTTCTTGAACTTTCTATTTTCAGTTAGCAGTGATAGGAATAAAGGGACTGGAGGAATTTGGGGAAAGGACAAACTAAAATCACTGTGACAGCTACAACGACACAGGCTTCTACACATCACAGAAATCACTAAGGTAACTATCCAAACTAATCATGGCCCAAAAGGCAATGTGGGAAAGGAATTCTTCCAGACTTAAAGGAAAGCAGATATGAGATGAAAAAGGATCAGAACAGATATTTAAAATTGTAATAATAGTTTCTGTGTTAAGCCTTCCTTCCTTGAGTTACTCATTGATCAAGTCTTGGGACATATTATGATTGAATTCAGCATTTTTTCCTCATTAATCTCATGTGGAAAAACACTGCAATATTTTACAGTTGTCCCACCCATTGGTATTGATGGCTGGATTTTACTGGCTGCATTCTTAGCGTGTTAGTGGTACTACGCTCGTTGCTCTTAAGAACGAACACCGGAATGTGTTATAGGATAATTTTGAATTTGTTAGTATTTCTTTTTAAAAGACATCATTATATAAAGCTGGTATTTTAGAATTTGTAACACATTATTGGTGGTAGACCTCACAACTGATTGTGACAAACCAGTTTCCATCCATAGGAGATGAATACAGCTTGATGATTTAGCTTTCTGGCGGCCAGCTTCAGGTTTTGAGGTAATTAAGGAGAATTTCAAAAGAGTAAAATAATAACCTCACACAGATTTGTTCAAACTACATTCTAGAAAGAAAATATTGCTGCTAAAATAACATAGAATCAATATTTTAATACACAATATTTTGCAACATAAAGAGCTAAGATAGTTTGATGAGAAACATCCTCAGCTTCTTAATACATTGTTGAGGAAACATTTTTGAGAAGACATAGAATGAACTAAAATGAGCAAACAATACGGAAAAACTTTAACCTTACAAATAATACAAAAAACATGCAAACTAAAATAACAAGGAACTTCTACTTTGTAGCCTTGGAATTAACAATTTAAAAAAAGTTAAAAGGTAATTCTCTGTGTTTAAGTGGGTCCCACAAAATTACCTTTTTCATAAATTACTTGAACCTTTGGGATAGCGATTTGGCAAATAAATGTCTAGAGCTTCAAAAATACTTATAACTTAAGCCCAGTAATTAGCTTAATAAAGCTGTATTCATGCAGATGTTTATCATATATAACTTACTACAGTAAAAATTGGAAATTTCTGATAAATAAAAGTTGGTAACAATCAATATGGATTTATTAAGTGATCTTTGGTACACTTATAACATGGTCTACTATTTAGCCATGAAAATGATATATATTAAAAACTAGGTATTTAAATACAAATCCTAATAAAATAATAAGTACAAAAGTTAAATCCACATTTGGATATACAAAATTGCAAGAACTTAGATCAAAGAAATAAAAAAATCCAAAAACTTAAGCATAGAAATAACAATAGAAGGAAACATCAAAAAATAAAAATAAAAATCAGCTCGCACTGGGAAGGTGAAAACTCTGCCCGGCCATTGTCAGGCGGGGATACCGCCAAGATCAAGATCAAGATCAAGCCAGCTGCTAAGTTAACAGGAAACATTTCTGCCAAGGTCATGCGGCACCTGTAAAGTGTCACATGGTTCCTTTCTTTGAGGGGCCCTTACTCTCTTACTGAAAAATCTTGTTTTTTATTATCTACACTGTCATAAGATTTGCTCTTTTAAATCATAAGATTAGGAATAAAGCACCCCACTCTTCTTGCCGGGAGGATTTTCAGTCCTTTGATGCAAAAATACAGCCTTAATTTCCAACCCATGTGCAAAGCTTTAGATAAGGGATTTCTGGGCGCTTCATTTCACATCTATCTTAACTTTGTGATTTCCAAGGAGAAAAGACTCTGTGTCTACTTTGTAGTCCCGATTTCATGTTGGCTCTTTCATCCATAACCCTGCTTTGCTCTGAGCCTATCAAAGCGATACTTCCCTTACATCCGTAACCCTGTTTCTTTCGTTCTTTGGTGAGACACCTCATGGGTCCGCTGGTTTGTGGTCTCCTTTATTGAAAAAAAGTAAATAAATGTAATTTTTCAGACTCTAGCGTTTCTTGCTTGTGGCCTTTGTCTGACTGGGCTATCAAAATGATAATGGGGACTGTTTTCATGTGATAGGATTTTCCTCTGTATGTAGTACTTTTCCAAATATTTTCCAATGAAAAACTATTTCTTTCATCATGTAGAAAAGTTAGGCACTACAGTTTTTCACTGAAATTAATCATATAAGTCTCACATTACACAAACACATCATAATACTAACCATAATTTTATCTGGATGGTTAAATTATGGGTGATTTATTTTTCCTTCCTTGAGCTCTTCTGCTTTTTTTCTTCCTAAAATCATTATAATAAAACATGTTACTTTTAAAATTAGGAATGTTGGTAGTGACTATTTAAACACATTTGACAAATTCTGCTCATTAACAAAATGAAAGCTACGTCTCTTGACAATTATACTGTAGGGTGGGAGACAAACGATAAATTCAGGGCCTGGCAGAGGAGGAAGAAAGAAGTGATGCTTCTTCCAATCAGACAGTGGTAGCAATCTCCATCACCTCTGACAAGCGAGGCTGGCCTCGGTCCTCATTTCCGTTTGGGCTCATGATCCAGAAGCTAGGTTTCTGTTTATGTCTATTGGAAGCACAGTTTATTTTAGCGTCTTAGCAAGAAAAGGCTGGAAGGCTTTGATTTAGGAATAATGAAATATTATTTACTGTTCAACTCTCTTCAATGTTCTAATGATTTAATAGCATGCCCAGTTTGATAACTATGGCTTACGAGAGGTCATTCTAGTGTTTTGAACTCAAACCAGAAATGAACATTTCACAGGTTTTATTGTCTTACTCGTTGTGTGGCTTTATTCAACTTCACCTTATGGCACTATGCAGTGTTTCTGAGGCTCACTTGACATTCTCAGTTAAAATGATATACTATGGGGAAGAAGGGGAAAAAGGAAATTTTAAAAAAATTATGGTAAAATGTATAGAACATAGACTTTTCCATTGTAATCATTTTAAGTGCACAATTTAGGAGAGTTCCATTTTAAAAATGGAAGTAAAACTGAGACCTGATTTCTAAATCTCCCAAGGATTTGGTTAATTGTTTAACAAACGTAACTCTGTGTGGCATACCATTTTTTTAGTACAATTTTTCCTTTTTCTTCTATTGAATTACAAATGTCAACTGTTTCTGAGGACAGATAGGAGATTAATTAATCACTTGCCTTGGTATCTGTGCTTATAGATTTTCGTTGAGTAGTTAGTTACCCGGCATTTCAATAGCTAAAATCTTTTGGCTGGATTTTTTAAGATGGACCTTCCTCATGACCAATTCCAAATTTATAAAGAGGGTATCCAGGATATAATATATATAATATTTTTATATATTATCATATATTTTTATAAAATATATATTTTATAATCATACATTGAACATATTATATATTATGTAGCTATTTATATGAAATGTAATTATACTTTTATTATATTCCATGATAATAAAAATTGACTAGAAATAAAGGTGACTTTTGTACATGTAATGAGATACTGTTATGACATTCTCATGGAAAAATAACTTAGAAAAGAAATTCCCACTTATATATATATGTATGCATATATACACATATATGTAATAATATTCTATTTATTAACATTTAATACAGTCAAAATAATAATATATATTGGTTAAATAAAATATATACATATTAAAATCTTAAACAATCTGGGGGTATGATAGTCCTTTCCCAAAATAAGTATTTGACTCTATTAGGAAAGAATGTTGCTGTGGATCAGTAAGGCATACACAAAGAGATGCAAGTATATTATTAAAGGTTATGACACATGATGGGTACAAATATACTCATATTATTTTTTTCTTCTTTATATTCTGAAATAGTTTGTAAAATATTAATAAAGAGAAGGAAATATAATTTACTTGTTAATCTTTTATCCAGTATACACCTCAAACTCTATTCTAATAATTTGCCAAAACTTTTGGATTATGGTTACATGGATATCCTTCTGTAAATTTTTACACTTTTTGTTTTCTCTTTATGTTTCAACACTTTAAGCCTCTCATTTAATTTTCCAGCTTTCTACATGAGCAGTGATATGAAACAGCACTATCTTGTTCTTAACTTTAACAAAAATGTTTCTACTGTCCCTTGCTATTAGCTGCTAAGAGTTGTTCTCAATTTCATAGAGGAAATATATGTGTGTGTGTATGTATAAAAATATATACATATATATATGATTCTTACTTTATGATTAGCTCACTTTGATTCCAAATGTGTGTAGAGGCCACACCCACTTTTCTAGAAAGCATACTAAGCCTTTCACATGGTAGCTTTCTGTTTTGCTCCTAATTGATCTTGGCATTTGGCAGTGGAGTGTCTCAAATGTTAAAATTAGTAAACTTCAATGTCATACAATCTAATTGCTATGTCTAAGCAGCAATATGTCTAAGAAACATGTCATATCTAAGTACTGAAGACACCTGCTCTTTATTTTCTTGGTTATTACTACCTGGTCATTCTGGTTTTGTGAACTTCTGGGAGGATACCGGTAAAGTTGCATTTTTCTCAAGCACTGGTCTCCCTGGAGAATTGTCACATTTCAAAATGGAATTGCCTGGAAAAATCAACATCCACATTCTCTCACACTTCATTTCAAAAGCAAAGTGCCAGAAATCTCCCATTTCCCTCTCCAGATTTGCCATCCTTCTGTTCTCTGTGCTCTGAGACCTGTATATACTACATCTACAGGTCCTCAAGCCCTCTGGCTTTGGGATAGGTTAGGTCAGTGGGGAACCAGCAAGGAAATCAGAGAAAGAAGAGTGAAGACACAAATTTATTTCTCTGGCTCTCTCACTGAGCAGTTGCCTCAGGCTGGCTGGGACCTTTATGGGAAGGTCATTCTTAAGTAGTTTTATGCTGGACAATTCTCTTTCTTCCTGGCTTCTAGTATCTCCCCCGCCCCTCCTTTGCTACTAGACCCAGGTTCCTGCATGATTCCTTGTGGTTCTCCTACTTTTGTAATGAGTGCCTTTGTAAATAAACTCTTCCTCAGTTTAACATGACTGTCTATCTGGTTTCTTTTGAGACCCTGAATGATACAGGCAAAGAAAGGATTTTGGTTTTGCTGCTTCTTTGCATAAAGCTCACCCTGTATAAACTACTATTTTCTGTCTTGGATTGTGAATATTCTGGGTGATGACACTATTTATTGCAATACTGTGTTTCCCTGAAAATAAGACCTAGCCAGACAATCAGCTCTAAAGCATCTTTTGGAGCAAAAATTAATATAAGACCCAGTATTATATTATATTATGTTATGTTATGTTATGTTATGTTATGTTATGTTATGTTATGTTATGTTATGTTGTTATGTTATAATATATTATATTATATTATATTATATTATATTATATTATATTATACTATACCCGCTCTTATAATAAAATTAGACCCGGTCTTATATTAATTTTTGCTCCAAAAGACTTATTGAGCTGATTGTCCCTAGGTCTTATTTTCAGGGAAACACGGTAGGTGTCATGAAATTCTCAAAATGGTTTCAACTGTAATTTAAACCTAAAAACTTAACATTTAGTCCTTATACAAGTGGGAATGAAAAAGTGTGATTGTTAGAATCATTGGCTCAGTCAGTCGTGAGTTGATAATTGGCCATTAAAAGAGGTCCATTCCAGGGAGCTGGGCATGAGGCCAAGGAGTGTCAAGCACACATGACCAAGTATGAGACTGGGGAAGACAATAGGAAATATTGGATATTGTGACTTACAGAATGAATGTTTTGGCTAAAGACATGCAAATTCAAATGAATAATAATAATAATAATAATAAACCCTGCAAAACTAAGCTATAATTTTTTTGGATGCAAGCACGTGTGTAATTTCTTGGATGCAAGCACAACTGCAATGAAAAGTGACCACATGTCTACCAATAATTGTAAGTCAAGAAAGTGACTATGTGTGAGGTGGTAGAGGGAGGGCGTTGTCATCAGGAAAGATACCAGGGTCCTTCTGGGGATGCTGTATTTGTTTGCTAGAGCTGCCACAACAAAACACTAGAGACTGGGTGGTTTAAACAATAGAAATTTATTTTTTCTCACAGTTCTGGGGGCTAAAAGTCCAAGATCAAAGTTTGATTTCTTCCGAGGCCTTTCTCTTTGGTTGCAGATGACTGTCTTCTGGCTGTGTCCTCATACGATCTTTCCTCTAGTGTCTCCCTCTGTACATCCAAAGTTTCTCTCCTTATAAGGACACCAATCATATTGGATTGGGGCCCACCCTAATGACATACTTGAACCTTAATTACCTCCTTAAAGGCCCTAATTGCCAGTACAGTCACATTCTGAGGTATTGGTGGTGAGGGCTTCAACATGAGAATTTGGAGGTGGTAGGCAGACAGTTCAGCCCGTAACAGGTACTGATGTTCTACTTCTTGACCTGGAAGATGGTTTCACAAGTATTTAATTTTTAATGATTTATTAAACTACATATTTTTGTATTAAGCTTTTGAATAAATTCTATGTGATATTTCACAACTTTTAAAAATCAAACACATCAGCATACCATACTTGCCAAAAGCACAGTTCTGGGCTACGCTTTCAGACTCCTTGTATAATAATATTCATTTCTAAGAAGTCCATCAAAAATAAGGTATATAAAAGACAAGGTAATTCATTTTAGGGCTGCTTTTTCTCCTCAAGAATGTTATATGACAGAAAATTTTAGGATACTTATTCAGAATACGAAATACATAAATACTTCACCTGATTTTATTTTTGGCTTCTTCTGAATATTAAAATACACACACTCTCTCAGTCTCTCACTGTGTGTGTTTAATACAAAATCTGGTGTCTGTATAATCCCCACTTCCCCAAACCTGCAGGCATGAGAAAGCCTGCTCTCCTGTGAATTTATGTTTTGAATCTGTCCATTGGGTTGTGGATGACCTTGTGAAACTGATGCTTCTGGTCACGAAGCTGCTCTATTAAAAGAGAACAGCATTTCCAAAAGGAACAGTGTATTACAATTCAGAAGGGGGAGAGGTGTTTTGTTTTTCCACATTCACCGAGGAAAAAAGATGTTCATCGCTAAGCAGAAGTTTATCACGGTGTGTTTATTTCCACACGCTGCCACTGAGATAACCTCAAATGTAATTGGATTTTGCATTATCTGTTCTTAGTGGGAAGGATCAAAAACTAGGTCGTGTTGTATTATTTGAAAGGTACCAAAAAGCCTTTCTCCCCCTAGGAGAGCTTGCTCATCAGCCTGCTACAGATAAGAGGTTCCCAGCATTCCAGTTACTTGTCTATTCATTCTCCAGTAACATGCCAGGTAATGAATGCAATGCAAAGATGAAATCCATGGATGCAGTTCCTATCTTATGGCGCTCCCCCTTTAGTGAGGGAATTAGGAAGTAATCTGGTAACTATAACATAACGCAGTAAAGCAATACTAGAGATCTATACAAGGGAATATAGAAACAGAAGGGGTACACAAGACAGTTTGGAGGTTCAGGGAATTTTCCCCAGAAGTGATTCTGTGCTTAAATGTAAATGAAGATTAAAAGTTAATCAGGTTACAATTCAGGTAATAATGTCCCAAGGAGATGGAACCACATGAAGAAGTCACAGGGGCATTAGCCATCTCAGGGTGTACCACTATGGTCATTTCCATGATCCAGAGACAAAAATGGAAAATGTGGTTGAAAAGGTGGGAGGAGAAAACCTTGTATTTTATGTTAA
The DNA here is from genome assembly GCF_057876585.1 of Rhinolophus sinicus. Taxonomy (NCBI): domain Eukaryota; kingdom Metazoa; phylum Chordata; class Mammalia; order Chiroptera; family Rhinolophidae; genus Rhinolophus; species Rhinolophus sinicus. Next base: position 29,225,377 of record NC_142502.1, on the reverse strand, counting down.
GAGGAATGATGTCTATTTCTTTTAGATGTATTAATCTGGCTGCTGTATGGAGGATGGATTTGAAGGAAAAAGCAAAAAAGGCAGAACGACCAGTTAGGAGAGATGATGAGAGTCTGAACTAAGGGTAGTAGCAAGGAGGACAGAGAGGAAAGAACAGACTTGCAATATTGACAGAGCTCTTGAGTGATTAGATGTAAAGGTGATGGAAGAACCAGAGATAAGTCGAGTCTCCAAATTCTAGCTTTGATGACATTTTGAATGAAAGCGGCACTAAGAGATAGAGAACACAGGAAGGTTTGGGGGCAAGGCTGATAATGTAGTTTGGGACTAGATGAGGTCATGGTAAGAGTGTAACACTGATAAGTAGTTCGATATATATCCAGAAGACGTTCAAGAGAAGAATCTTCACTACAGGTAAAAATTCCAAAGTCGTTAGCACACTGGTGCTATTTGGAACCATAGGGGTAGACAAGATCATCCTCTTAAAATTAGTAGGTAGAGTCAAAGCAGTGAACAAGAATGGAATCCTAGGAAACGGACAATTTAAAGGGTAGGCAGAGGAAGATAAGCCCAAAGGGAAGACAGGGAAGAAACTAAACATGAGAGACAGGAAAGAACAAAGGAAAGTCAAATGTAGTACAAGCCAAGAAAGAGAGTTTCAAAAAGGAGGGAACAATCAATATTGCCAAGATAGTGTGTTAATTCAATAAAAAATAACTAAAAAATATCCATTGGATTTGATAATGAGATTATTTATGACTGTAACTAAATTAGTTCTTGCAGACTGATAGGGGAAGAAGCCTGATTACCATAAATTGTGTAGCGAATGGGAGATCCAACTGAGCTACAGTTTATACTACTCTTTTGAGATATTCCAGTAAGAAGGGGAAAGTCAAGACTGATGGCTGCACACGGGGTCAGAAGAGGGTATTTTTATGATGGGCAATACTTGACATGCTTTTAGGCTGAAGGGAAGGAGCCAGTAGACAGAGAGAAGAAGAGGGGTACTGAATAAGGGCCATGAATTGGCAGGGAGTGATGGGATTAAAATCAGAGATGTATCAATTTCCTAAGGCTACCATAATAAAGTATCACAAAGTGGATGGCTTGAAACAACAGATATTTATTCTCTCAGAGGGTAAGGGGGGATGGGGGGTGGGAGATGAGGGTAAAGGAGATTAAATATATGGTGATGCAAGGAGAACTGACTCTGGGTGGTGAACACACAATGGGATTTATAGATGGTGTAATACAGAATTGTACACCTGAAATCTATGTGTTTTTACTAAAATTGTCACCGCAATAAATTAAAAAAAAAAAAAAGAAGTTTATTCTCTCACTGTTCTGGAGTCTAGAAGTCTGAACTCAAGGCATCAGGAAATCCATGGTCCCTGACTTGGAGCAGAATCCTTCATTTCTTCTAGCTTCTGGTGGTGGCTGTCAATCCTTACTATTCATTGGCTGTGTGTGTGTGTCTTCACACGGCATTCTACACTGAGCGTGTGTCTGTGCCAGATTCTCTTCTTTTTATAAGGATACCAACCATATTTGACTCATCAAATATGGTCTTTTATGACCTCATCTTACTTTGATCCCATCTGTAAAGACCTTATTTCCAAATAAGGTCACATTCACAGAAACTAGAGGTTAGGACATCAACATTTTTTTGTGGGACATAATTCAACCCCTAACACAGGCGTTGATCTTGAGAAAAGGTATTTTATCCTCTGAGACTAGAGATAAGTAGGTAAGATGGGGATGGACGTAGATAAGCTTGACAACAAAGAGGACAGGAAGTTGAAGCAGTTCATGCCTAGTGGCCTCAGTTGTCATATACCGAGAGTGAGTTGGGGCAGAATTGAGCAATTGACTTAAAGAAAGTGGCAAATATTAAGAAAAAAAAAAAAAGTTACTAAAGGGAATGGACACGGTGAATGACCTAGGATAAGTGACAGGATTGATGGATGGTGGTGATGAAGATTCACTTGAGGCAGGGAAGTGAAGTGAGTGAAAATTCTATCCTTTCCTCCTCCAAAAAGGAGAGAAAAATGTTTATATCAGATAAATAAATTCAGTAAGATAGAGGCAGGGGACTGGAAGAAACCCATCATAAGCGGAGTCAGCAGGGAGTAACGGATGGGCTGGTGAGAGAGTGAACGTGTTTTTCCCTGACTAAGGAATGAGAGGTATAGCTGGAAGAAAATGACTGCCTATAACTTAATTCTGACACATATTAGAATAGACTATCCATTCCTTGAAAAATATAGCCAAGACTGAGTGAAGGCAAAAACATAATTTTCTTCTGTTTTACAATTTGCCAAGACTTTTCACATTTACTCTTTCATGTAAAAGAAAGAACCATGTCATATACTAATTCCTACAAAACTTAGGACATGAAAAGGCTCAAAATAAGCTTGTTTCTTGTGGGTTTTTCAAATATTTTCCTTGAGACAAAAAACACCATCAATTATATTTATGACACTGCATGGAATTCCAGGGAGAGAATGAAGCATAAGACAGACACATATTAATGGGAAGTAGAGGGATAGAGCATTCTGGTTGATAAGAGTTGCAAGGAGTAGTAGAAAAGAGCTTGGAATCTGGAGTCAGACACACCTGTGTTGGATTTCTGATTTTTCTGTGTCTGTGTGTGTGACTGTGGAGCAAGCTGTGATTCTCAGTTTCCAAACCTCAAAAATGATAACCAGGGTGGCAAACTGCCCCCTAGGAGTCTGAATACAATCTGAGATGTGTCAGACTGGCCAGCATAGAGCTTTTTTTAAAGTTGATTTTGAATGATTTTAGACAGGGTCATGTCCATTTGTTATGTTAATATATATATATATATATATATATATATATATATATATATATATATATATATTAAAGGCTATGGGAAAACACCATGTTGCTATGAAGTTACTGAAACTGAGTGATGCAGAAATAACCACGGTAACGTTTCCACCATCTAGCAGAAATGGAGGCCAAGAAGAGAGGTAAGTCCAATAATAGAAAATTACAGATAGTTACATTTGTTAAACACTTCAGTTTGTAGCCTATAAAATTAAGCTCCACTATGTTAGCTAATATTAATTACTACCATTAAGGAAATGGATTTTCTGGATTTTTCTCAGATCCTTAAGAAGTTATGTTTGAGTGTATCGTACTGTAGCTTTGTTTTTGTTACTATTCTTGTTATAAACATTTTTTTCACCCCAATATCCTTTACCCCTACTCTGCCATTTGTACAGTAGCATTTAGTAAATGAGATTCATTTTTAAAAATCTATTTCTGATTGTTAATAAAAGGGGGAAAAGCTTTTTTAAACACCCAAGGAAAACTTTCGTATTAAAGCAATCAAAGGCCCTTAGTATAGCAAAAGTTCCATTCTTTAGGCTCCGGGTTGAAGATCTCACTTTAAATTCCCCCTAAAAACTCCAGAAGTCTTTCAGCACAGTAAACAATAATGGCACCATATTCAAAAGCAGTGCAATGGAGTATAATTAAGAATTTCAAAGCCAGACTGACATGTGTGGAATGGACTGTCCCCCTTATGATTTAAATAAACTTGTACGTATAAAGTTCATCATGGGAGTTGCCATTTACATCTCAGAGGGCGCAGAGGGTGGCCAGAGGGTGGCCAAGAGAGTCCACTTCCTCCCTTCCTCCTTGCGATCCGAGCACATGGCAACAAGCTCAGAAAATGGGTGCCCTGACCTCAGTGGGTGAATCTTGAATGGTTGACTGGTAAACGTGCTGCTCCTTTTGCCAGCATTTCTTTTCCTTTTTTCTTTTTCTTTTAAATTTTATTGGGGAATATTGGGGAACAGTGTGTTTCTCCAGGGCCCATCAGCTCTAAGTCATTGTCCTTCAATCTAGTTGTGGAGGGTGCAACTCAGCTCCAAAGTCCAGTCACCATTTTCAATCTTTAGTTGCAGGGGGCGCAGCCCACCATCCCAGGTGGGAATTGAACCAGCAACGTTATTGTTGAGAGCTCACACTCTAACCAACTGATCCATCTGGCTGCCCCACCAGCATTTCTTAATGTGTTGTGCAGAACCCTAGTTCAGTGCTGTGCTTTCATTCTTACATAATTTTGAGAAATAACCACATTCCTTTCTATCACCTTCTTGGAGACTCAAAAGATATATTTTTATATTAATGCCTCAGATAAAGCCCTCACTAAGAGAGTTGTTGTTTAGCGTTTCCCATTTCTCACAGGACTGTTTTCACATGCTACTTATTACCAACCATAAAATTAGTCTTTCAAGAAACACATGGGAAATGTTGCATGAATATTTACTTATTGCTTTCAAATGATTTATGTTGAACTTTAAAGCACTGAAAGACTGTTTTATAGTCTATTTTCATCTAAATTATTTACATCTAAATTATGCTTTCTTAGGCTAATATCGAAATTATCCTTAGCATTTTTATATTGGTGGAGATGATTTGGGTTAAATCCTATGCCAAAGGAAATTGGCTGAGTTTTAAACATTCTCTCCATGAATTACACAAAGTAAATATTTAATAGTGACTGTACACAGACACTTATAGGACACTTTTGAAGTGCTTATATGACTTTAAACTGTAATAAGTTTGTATAAATATAGGAAATTCCTGACATTTTTCTAAGATAAAGTTGAACCCATTATAAATATACAGTATACCATTTTGACATCATAAGCATACAAATAAATATCATATATGTATATATGTTTATTTTATATTTGATTCTGATAATGAAATCCTACAATTATCACTAAAAAGAACAATGCACGACCTGGAATCCTCATTCTCTCGACAGGTGTTGTAACAATGTGGTGCCATCACAATTAGAGAGTTTCTTCTTGAGATGACCTAGAACTTCATAATGAGCAAAATGTTAGGGCTACTAAGTGGAGGCCAGAAGCCAGAGGCCAGAGACAAATCTGGGTCCCCAAAGGAGTCAGTCACCTCATAGGAACAAGACATACCTCCACCTCACAGGGACACAGTGTTCCTCAACAAGGCTGACATGTCCCTGCCTGGCATATTTTAGATTCATTTGCCTTTTCATCTATTTCAAGTCTTACTGATGCCTCAAGTAATGGATGTTGATTTTCAAAACATTTTATCCAGCTAAGGAAAAACATCCTGGTACTAGGTTGCATAATGGCCACTGAAAAGTATCAAGTCCTAAGCCCTGGAACTTGTACATGATACCTTATTTGAAGAAGGGGATTCAGCATGGGTAACTGAATTTACAGATGTAATTGAATTAAGGTTTTAAAATAAGAAGAATATCCTGGATTATGCAGTGGGGCACTAGATGCCTTTATGAGTGTCCTTGTATGAGAGATATGCATGCAGAGGAGAGAGAAAGGCATATGAAGATGGAGAAGCTACTAGAACCTGGAAGATGAGAGGAGTGGAATTTTCATTAGCATCTCTGGAGGGAGTATGGCTTTACTAACACCTTGATTTTGGACCTCTGGCCTCCAGAACTGTGAAAGAATAAAACTGTTGTTTTACATCATCAAGTTTAGGGTAATTTGTTACAGCAGTCACAGGACTAATACCAATGGGAAGGCAGAAGGCATTACAAAATGTGCTGATAGGATTACTCATGATGTACTGCCTCTTTCCTTTTCTTCCTTCTCGATTACCCTCTTTCACACCTCTCTTCCTCCCACCCTTTCTCTCTCCCATTTCTTATTGCATTCTTTTATTTTTATCCTCTTTCTTGCCATCTTCCTGTCTTACACACACACACACACACACACACACACACACACACACACACACACTTGAGAATAAACTATGTGGAGAAAATGAACAATACTTTTTTAAACCCCAAGAAAAATGTCATATACTGTTGAGTGCTTCTGTGAATAATTTAATTAGGAATTTAAATTATTGGATGGTTTGAGATGGGCTGCTGAGAAAGTTAAATTTGAACAGAGGTGTAAATAGTAGAAAAGGTGCAACCATAAAAGGATTAAGGGGGAGAGCATTCCAGATAGAATGAACATATGATGCAGATTTTTTGGTGGAAATGACATTAGACTCTTCACGACATTGTAAGCACCGCACAGTGGCTGCAGGATCATGGTCAATCATTGTTTTAACATATGTTCAAATGCTAGAGAAGGACAGGGATGTTGAATCTTTTGGTCTCCATTGCCCCTCGCCCCCCAACCTGCTCCTAGGAGAGTGATGGGCACATAGTTCTGTGGTTAAGAATGTAGGCGCTTGAGATTATAATGCTGAGTGAAATAAGTCAGACAGAAAAAGTCAGGAACCCTATGATTTTACTGATATGTGGGATATAAAACTGAAAACAACAAAGGAACGGGACAAACAAATGAAGAAACAAAATTCGTTGACACAGACAATAGTTTAGTGGTTACCAGAGGGTAAGGGGGGTGGAGATTGGTATATGAGGCTAAAGGGCATCCATTATATGGTGATGGGAGGAGAACTGACTCTGGGTGGTGAACACACAATGTGATATATAGATGATGTAATACAGAATTGTACACTTGAAACCTATGTAATTTTACTAACAATTGTCACCCCCAATAAACTTGAATTGCATTAAAATACTGCATACCTTCTGGGTAAACTTTGGGCAAATTTCTAACTCTCAGAACCCATTTGTGAGATGGAGAAAATAATAATAATACCAACATCATAACATGACTCTGAGAATTAAATTCATTACAACATGTAACCCACTGAAGCACAATTCAGGGCATATAGTACACGACTCAATAAAAAATATTTTTATTATTATGGCAGGCTCTCGATAAATGCAAGTTAAATGAAGGGATGTATTTCTATAAAAGAAATGAGCAGGCATCCCTAAAAACCAAGTTCATGGAAACAGAACAGATTGGTAGCTGCTAGAGGGGCCGGGGAGTGGGCAAAATGGGGGAAGGGAATCAAAAGGTGCAAACTTCCAGTTATAAAACAAATAATGTACAGCATGGTAACTATGGTTAAAAATAGTACATTGTATATTTGAAAGTTGCTAAAAGAGGAGATCTTAAAAGTCCTCATCAGAGATAGGAAGAGCTCAGTCAGGACCTCAGGAGAGAGCCGGATCTGAGTTTCTGAGCTCCGAGAGCAGCTCATTGTATTGACCTCTCTAGGTTATTCATTCTAAGGTCCTGGATTCTTCAGTACGTTCTTATAGAAGTTGCACTCTGATCTTACCTGTGGGATAGGAGTTAAGGGAAGGGACTAGTCTTGTTTTGGTTAGAGCCAGAGCGTAAACACCTAGAACTTGTTTCTGGGAGAACATTCACTGGGGAAATCTCACCCACGCTGGGTGCCCTAAGATTCATCAATAGGTGAAGGACACAAAAGAATTTCAGAACTTGTTGTTCGTCACAGATCATTGACAGACAAGTGCAACAATCATGGGGTACAGGTTGGGCCAGTCTCCCACAAGGGGCCTGAGACCATCCTGGAACATACAAAATTCTCCTGGGGCTGCCCATAGAGGCATGGATCCAGGCCTGTGGGGCCTGAAGCATATAAAATTTAGGAATCTCTCTTTAAGAAAATGAATGCAAAACACAAATTCAAAAATAAATGCAAAAGTGAATATTTAAAAGAATTTTAGGATTTTCTAGGAAAAAAAATACCACAAAGTATACATTTTAAAAGCTGATAAACAGCACAGACATAACAAGATCAAGAAAAATAATATATCTTCATTATCTGTCTGACAAAGTTCTAAAGGTGTTTTTCTGCATTTTCTTTGACCACCTCTTCGTAATGACCACAATGATTTTACAATATCTTTTTGCTAGAGAACACAGAAAAATAGTTCAATCTTTCCTCTAGCATGGTAGATAATTGAAATTCATTTTCTTTTTCTTTTTTCCCCCTGATAGTTTAGAAACATTTCCACAGACTGGTTTCTGGTTCTGAACATTTCCAACTTTATTGTTCCTCCACTTTCTTCACCTTTCTGGGCTGAGTGTAGTAGGTCACACCTGTAAGGGGATAACAGTCTCTGGCCCTGTATCTTCCTGTCTCCATTGTCAATGAGTCAACACAGTGGGCAGAAGGAATATGCACAGGAGCTATTCCTCCCCCAGGACAGGTAGTAATAGTGTAACTACAACTGGAAAGGATTGTGAACCATATCCCACTTGTTCTAAACCAAATGTAACTCCATATCAATCAGTGGGTTCCTCAAAATTCCAGTGACTATTCCAAGCCACGTGACAAAAAGGAAGTGACGGAGGGCATGTCAGAGTGGAAAGAGATAGTGGTCTTAAACAATTGCAGTTAAATAACTTAATTTTGTAAATGTTACAAAACATGCGACCAATTGAACACATTGCTAAGGCCTCCCCAAGGACCTTGGAAAGGGCTAGTGAAAGAGAGAGGAGACTGTAGTTGAAGTTTTATTAACTTTCCAGTGAATTCACCTGAGCACCCACACAAGCTCCTTTCTCTGATGCAAAGTACTTCACTAAGCTTCTAAGATGTGATCTAAGACAGACTCCTTTAAACAGAATTCTACTCTGTAGTTGATGGTGACATAAGGCTGGCCGACTTTTATTTCAAGCCATCATTTCCCCTCATTAACAGTAGATTTTAAAGGAGTATGACTTTTAACTGATATTTTCATCTGCTTTACGCTTTGAAGAAGGAGATAAAGGTGGTGCACCTGCCACTCTGTACCCTCCACTGCCCCAAATTGTTTTCTTGGATCTATAATCCACCCTCGCGTGAAGCAGATAATAGTACTAATGGGGTCATTTCAAAACAGATGCATTTGCACCCAAATGCCTCATACACTAATGAAATATCTGTCATCACACTATTTTCATCTAAAGATTTCAAAACACTTGGAGCATGGATTATGAAATGATGTGTGGGCTGAAAAGCTATGCCATTTTAAAGGACATTTTACATTTCTGTGAACAACCTACTGACTAAAGTTAAAGGGAAAAGAAGCTTCATAAGCAAGTCTCAGATGCAGCTGCAGGGTTTCAGCAATCTGTTTTGCTTATCATGTTGCTCTTTTTTTCTTCTTGCTGTCTGAGAGCATGCATGAAATGACAATACGAAAATTGAATTCTTTTATCCTTGAATTTGACAAGAAGCCAAAGCCATAATGTTGCTCAAACACTTAATCAGTCATGCAAAATTCATAAGAAATTTTAATGACTTTCAAAAACATTGAAAATAAACCAGAAAATTGAAATTTGCACATAATACATGCTCAATAAATATTTGTTATTTATATTCTAAAAATAAAACTGATTTTGAGAAATGTACTTTTGCAGTATTTTTTGAAGTGAGGTTATATGTGGAAACAAATATAAAGGAAACATCCTTTTTTTTTGGCTATTTTGGAATTAACAGTATCTCAGAAAGTATCTTGATTTAGCAATATTTAATGGCATGCAAATTTATTTATTCTATTCCCATCATAAGTTTGAAATTTATTACGGTTAAATTTTTTAAGAGATTGAACTTTTAAGATCATCAACTTATAATGGACTCCAATTCACCAATTTGTCGTTGCAAACATTGCAAACAAATATTGAATTACTATATTATAGCCATATTAAAGTATGAAATAGATAAAAAGACATGAAGAATATTAAAAATTTTTGTCCAAGAACTCTGAATGGTGAAAGAAAACAAAATGTCACCATTATATGGAACTTGGTTAGTAAAAGAGATAAAATAAAAACTGAAAATAATTTTTTTTTTTTCTTTTCAGAATGGGGAGCTGGACTGTCTTTATAGTAGTTGCTATTTTCCTTTTGGTTATGCGGTCTTTCTTGAGCCACTGCTTTTTTAGTCAACAACACTTGTGTATTATATACACTTAACTCACACCCTTTTAAGTTAGTGAAATAATTCCTTTACTATAAACCATTGTAAAAATCATAGAGATTTCCTGGAAATAGGAAATCTTGGTTTAATTTTTTGACTTTCAATGTTAATTTAATATGCACGATTAACTAAGTCATATAATTGCTCAGTATCCAGCTTTCTCATCTGTAAAATTAATAATAAAGACCACAGCTCAGTCTAAAATAATGATGAAGAGAAGGAGGAGGAGGGAGAGAAGGAAGAAGAGGGAGAGGAGGATAAACTTCAGCTCAAAAATCTAAACTCGACGCAAGAGGTAACACTGCTCTCCCCTCCCCTCCCACCTCACTTGGCCTCACTTGGCCTCACAGAGCCCATTAATATCTTAGGCTCTGGCCAGACAGGGAAATTTACCAATCCTTGAGTTCAACTCTGGTACTCTAATCTCATGAGTTCATGCTTTTCCAGACCAGAGATTCTCAATCCTGGGTACACATTAGAATCACCAGGCGCCTAAACCCCACTTCCAAACCATTTAAATTAGAATCTTTAGGTAACAGTATTTTTAAAAAGCTCCCCAATTTGCTTCAAAATCTTAACATAACGTAGAGGAGAGGATTGGATTGTGCAAAGATATAGATGAGAGAAAGTTAGCCCTGCCTTAATAATTGTTGAAACTGGGTGACGAGTACAAGGAGGTTCATAATCCTATTCAGCATACTTTATTAAGTGTTTGCGATTATCCATAATACAATGTATTGTTACAAAAGCTTCCCAGGTGATTTTAATGTGTAATCAGAATCTGCTTCTTGGGGAACCCAAACTTGTAATAGGAACTATGAAACTAGAATCTTTATTCTCTTTTCTTTTTAGTCTCTCCACTAATTAATTAATTATTAGATGATTAATTAATAAAAATGCTTATAAATGTTTATTCAGACCTGGAATAGTCCTAGCCCCATGTCCAGCTCTGGAGACCCCTAAAGGAGCTTACAGTATGGTTAGATTAGACATACCTGTAAACAAATAAGCTATAGGTCCATATGGATGATATATGTTCAGGGAAGAGTAGGACATAAAGGAAGTGTGTGTGTGTGTGTGTGTGTGTGTGTGTGTGTGTCAGGAGAAATCAGTTGTACCGTAGGGAAACATCAGGAAGTACTTCGTGGAAGAGTAACTCTGAAGAGTCTGGTGAAGCCTTACCGACCCTTTAAGATCCAGCTCAAATTCCGTTCTCTACATCCTCAGTTTCTGGTATCAAACAAAAATAATCTCTGTCTCCACTCTGTTTGGAACACTTTGTTTCTACATGTTATTTCAATTACATTAGGCCTCATGTTACTACGGTATGTTGTAAGTTTCTGAGATGAATTGTTTTATATTTGCATCCTTCAAAACCTTCTAAAAAAAAAAAAAAAAAAGAAAAAAAAAACCTTCTAGAAAAGTTACTTGAACATCATAAGGACCCAATAAAAGTATACAAATTTAATAAAGTAAATTATCCTTATATTTTATTGTTATATTAAACAATTTTGTCATATTTGACATTTGAGTTTACTCATATACCTGAATTGGCAATTAATATTAATTTAGGAAAGAGTACTGGTTTAAAAGAAAAATATGTCAAGTTGGAAAGATAATATCTTTTTGGTCAAAAAAAAAAAGGACACTGTTCTTTTCAAAGAGCTATAAATGAACAGCCTAATTTTTTCTGCTCATTGAAAGAAGCACACTATCTAGCCAAGTGTAGCCTTGAATGTTAATTTTGTTCTATTGAAAGCACCTGGGATTCAAAGGCTTTTCCTTCTCTGGCTTGCACAAGTGCTGTTTTATCTACTGCACAGAATTTGGAATGACCCCATTCTGTCACTTTGGTGGGAACAAATAATTAGAAGAAAGTTGGTTGACAGAGATAAAAAGCACAGAAAAAGAGAAAAGCAAAGCACAGGACAAAAATATCAGTGAGGGGCTTTCTTGGCACTTTGTTGGTTTCAAATGAAGTCCTATTTTTGCTTTGAACTTGATAAATACAAGGCCATTTCTAATGCGTGGTTTAAAAGTTCTGGCATATCTAGTAAAGTGCCTGAGGGCCCCCACCAGAGAGTATATCAGTAAACCTACAAACCAAGAATGGCACAAGGAATGACTTGGTTCAAGAATGACTGTGACACAAGGAGCACCAGGAATGACTGGGCTCCACCTGCCTCTTGGGCGACTGTCTAGTTCCTTTAACTCTTAACCCTAATCATTTGCAACCATTGCACTGAAGCAAGCGATTTAGAAATGAACTCTGTTATGAGAAATAAACAGAAATTCCCAAATAAGTGTTTCTGCTAATCAATAATACAATTTTAGCTTTTTATTTTTCAACTCCAATGAGATAGAACCATGACACTACGGGTCAGCGTTCAATACGAGTACAATTTACGGCAGAAAAACTGGTTTAAACACTAGAAAACATGTATTTTGAGAAAAATCATGAGATATCGCCAATAGCAACAGGCACTTTATACTTATGTCAGCTTTTTGCTGACTAACACTTCTGCCAAGAGCAACTAGAGACACTGGATAAAATATTACACGATATCTATTTCAAAGCATGAGAGACCTACAGTGAGGCTGTTTTTAGGGGGCCAAAATCCCAGAGAGAAGAAAAGCACAATAATGTAAGCCAACATTCAGTCAACTTTACCTCTTATAGTGTTTGTCAGTTCAAGAGCAGCACTGAGAAGCTGTGAAATAGTGACTTTCTACTAGTCTTAGGAGTTAAAAAAAAATAAAATTGGGAGGGCAGGATTCAGAAGCTATCAAGGAGGATAGACCCTAGTTTTCAGTTGGGTCTAAAAATGCTATACACTGGGAGCAGGAGAAACTGGGGATACAGAAGTGCTGACATTGATTGAAACTCTGTTTTGAAATAGTTCAATATGTGATTACATTAAAGTTATTGGTCCTTACCCTAATTGGTTGTCAGAAGGGAAAGCATCATGGAGAACTTTAAGTTTTATTTAGATTTTTCATATCCAATAGCGGACATTCAGTAACAGGAAATAAAATAAAATTACTAAATATCAAGAGAGAAAAACAGAAAATACAAACTGACCCATAGAAGATCTAAATTTTGGAATCCTCAGGCACAGAATTTAAAATGTCTGTGGTTAATGAGTTAAAAAAAAAATTCAGTAGAGGACTATAAGCCTATATGTAAAAAATAAAAAGGAAATTGTGAAAATTAAAATTGTAACAACTGAAATTAAGAGCTCAATATAGAGATTAATAATATATTAAACAAGCTGAAAAGGTAGTGCCTGCCTCTGGGGAATAAGGAGAGAGTAGTGATGTGGGGTACAGGGAGTCTTAGGATTTTGATGCTATTCTCTCACTTTTACCTGGTTACATGGATGCATTTACTTTATAGTAAACTCTCAACCTAGATACATGATTTATATTCTGTTATATATGTGTGTTCACTGATGAGACTTGTTCGCTAAAACATGAAATACCCCCACAGAGACACTCTGAAATTCTTGGCGGGATGGGGTATTTCAGAAAGCTGAACTCCTGCGGGTGGAGAAAACTAACAAGAAAAAATAGATAACATTTTCAGGAGAAAACTGTTCAACACTTAAATGACTTTTTCTGAGCTGACTTGTTGGATTAACTGACATTTACCCCTCCCTCTCTTCATCCTTCTAATGGATGCCCATGGAATGCTGAATACTCAGTTGTAAGTTCACGCACGCTTTCCATTTGTTAGGGTGTGTGATTACAAGGGTCAGTTGTCCTCGCTACTCAACTTGAAACTAAACTCATTGTACTTGTTCCTTTAATAACAAGGTTTAGTTAAATATTATAAACTGATGATATTTGAGCGCAAAAAAGAATCATTTTTATGAAAAGTTGAATGCTTCCTCAATAAAGGTGAGTCAGTAGAAAAGAAAAATAGATTGCATAATGAATACGGAAGGGTTCTGAGGAATAATCTTTTTGTGTTCACACACCACTAACATATTATCCATTGAGAAAGATACAATTCAGAATTTTGCTTGGCACTCACTGACACCCCTGTTATGGTGAGATGAATTGTGTCCCCTCAAAAAGATATATTGAAGTCCTAACACCAAGTATCAGAATTAGATCTTATTTGGAAATTGGGTCTTTACGGAGGTAATCAAGTTAAAATAATGTTATTAGGGTGAGCCCTAATCTAATATAACTGTTGTCTGTATAAATAGGAGAAATTTGGACACAGAGACAGACATGTACAAAAGGAAGATAGCCAAATGAAGATGAAGAGTTAGTGATGAATTTACAAGCCAAGGAATGCCAAGGATTGCCGGCAACCCCCAGATGCTGGGAAGAGGCAAGGAAGGATCTTACCCCACAGGTTTCAGAGAGAGCATGGCCCTGGTGATGCCTCGATTTCAGACTTCTAGCCTCCATAATTATGAGACAATAAATGTCTGTTGTTTTAAGCCACCTAGTTTGTGGTACTTCGTTACAGCGGCCCTAGAAAACTAATACGAGTCCTAAAGGATATTATCTCCTTTCCTTTAACACACAGAATTCAGTCTCATCCTGCCACTGCCCTCGTAGTTGCTATCTGGGTTTCAGTTTCAGTACTTTGATGAGACTTCGAATAATGCAACAAAAGTCTAATCATTTGTTTGAAGCCCCCAAAAGACATTAGGAGAATTGTTCTAAAATTTGGGGCAAGTGAATGTGTGAGTAATAGCTCAAGATAAGGGCTTATTTGTATAATCTCAAATTGGTTAATGACTATGTTAGTTCATATAAACTGTATAGTTATTTATTTAAACATGACTTAAGACTTAAGATGATTTAAGAAGGCAGGAATCCTGTTGTGCTAATAATTAGACACTGGGTTAAATCTGGAGTAATCGCCTAGTATGAATTTCCCTGTCTCCCTCATCTTCTTCCCTCTCTATAATATGCACCCAGCTTCCCAAAAGGACGCCATCTTTGCTCCTGCAGCTATGGAATGCACCATCTCCAGGAGCAGAGAGCAGAAAGAGCCGTTGTAAACCCCAGGCTGCTGCAGCAGGCTGGGCCCCATCATGGGAGGCTCAAAGACTACCTGCGAGGAAGGTGCTTCTCAATGGGTGGTACTATTATGGGTTCTCCTCATCATTTTTGTATTGTTTAGATGGAAAAACACATCTGCATAAAATGTAATTGGTAGTTTCATATTATTTTTAATCATGGGAAGAAAATTCTCCCTATATAACATCCATTGTTGATATTTGGTCATCTAACATATGTATGTTTCTTATTCCCACTCTATATGAAGGTAAGATAATAATTCAAATTCTTAGAAAAAGAATTGCCTTCCCAGAAAGTGTATGATTTTGCCAGGGGCCTTGATCCAAAGACATTAACACTTGTATCTCTTATACTTTGTAGGGTTGGTGAGGGTGGATTTTTTTTTTTTTTTTTTTTTTTTTTTTTGGTGGGAGACTTGCCTCACATGTCTCAAAGCAGGCAGCAGAAGAGCTGCCCACTCTTTCTTTGAATAAAATGTATCCTGAAAGCTTTATCCTGAAAGCTCAGCACTATGTGCAAACTCTGATGGTCAAACAGTGTGGCCTCCTCGCGAGCTCCTGTGAGTAAAAGAGGTCATACAAGCTTCCCAAGAGCAGTGCTTGTCAAACTTTCCTTATATAGGACACCGGATGGTTATTGCTTCCTGCCTCTGAGATCAGAGCTCCACCATACTCCCCACAGACGTGGTTTCCATGACCTTCCTTAAGTAACAACCTAGTGGCATTGGGTCATTGTCACCATCTGGTGACTAGCGCTGCAAACCATTTACCCTGAAAATTGTCCACTACTTTCTTGGGCAAATTGGACAACAAAACCCAACTCCTAACAAACTGCTTCTCTTCACAATAAAGAAAAATAAAAATTTCGCTACAACTTTTCCCTCCTCTATTTAATTGCCATATCATAATAATATTTTCCATTGTAAATATATAACATTTTATATTAAAAGATTTTAATTCTAGATTAAATTAAATCTTTGTTGGCAAGTATAGTAATCTACTTTCCATTCATAACGTTATTTTTATAGGGAAATGTGTTCATAGTTTCAAGCTATTGAGTTACTATATTATTAGAATTGGACTTTTGATTTGAAATTTCCTGATAATTGAAAGAAAACACACACACACACACACACACACACCACCGCCACTACCACCACCAGATAAACATTTTACTTCAATATCAGGATGCAAAATGTGTCATTTTCTTTCACCCTTTAAATAAAATGTCATATTTCCCAAATCTCCATCTTTCTGTAATGGTGGGAAATTAAATTTCACTCATTGTTAGACTCTCCCTACCTCGTTTCATCAGGGTTATTCAAAAAGTCTTATTCAGCTAAGTCTCAGTGACCAGCCCCTTCGTCCTTTGTCTTAGTGGTCATTGCTGAATGCAATGACAGCACATAAAAGGCAGATGGTTCTGCTGGTCTCATCAACCAAGAGGCAGAGAGGCCTTTGCCAAGTACTCAGTCCCCTTCACAGAGTCTAGCCTGTCTTGGTGCCAGGTATGCCCTCCTCAGGAGTTCTGTCATCTCCCGAGAATGCCGAAGCAGTTGTTATCTTCTTGGCTTCCCACGGCCCAATGCCACCTGCCCAGGTGATGAAGGTCCCTGTTCTTGTTTCAGGCCCCATCTGCTTTCCTTGCCAGAGTAAGTTCATTCAGGTCACTCTACACCCCTACCCCATCCCCATAGACTTCCATTTCTCACCCACCACCTCCATAAAGCATTTACTTAAAGGAGTCTTTTAATTCTGCACTGGGAGTAAAAGAAGCTGTAGATCTGGACTCAAATCTTTGCTTGTCACCAAATTTAGGGTTGTGGGGGAAGGACAAATACTCCTCATTCTTTCTGATTCTTCTGTTGGCGAACAAAATAGAAAGCAAGCAAAAGTAACAAAGAAAACAAACAAAAAGTCCCCCTCCCCTAAATTAATAAACTGACCTTCAACATATGTATACTTGTGATTGAACTCTGATTTTCTTAATCTTGTAAGGTGTTTTCCACACTCCGAGCAGTTAAATGTCACACTTTATTAAATTGTGTCATTGAGTCTTTAAAAAGGCTAATAGTAGAGACTGTTTGGATTGCAGTTTGTGTGACTTGAAAGATATATATCGTCCTGATTTTTTAAATTGGGGTTATTCCAGAAAGGATTCACCTTTGTGTAATATGCACATTGAACTCCAAAATATTTAAACATAATTTTTGAGATGAGTGGCAAGATTTACTGGCACAGTTACAGGTGCTCTCGTGTGATGCTTTCTATGGAAAGGGAGAGATCCATTATTAACTTTGTTTTTCCTTGTTCCCCCTCGATGCATGCTTCCCTCTGGAGCCATTAGCATAGCATTTACGATGAATAAATCTGTGGTTTATCTTCCTCCAATCAAAATTATTTCAGAATAAAAATATGAATGTTGAATAATACAGCTAAGATTTGAATGAACTTTTTAAAATGCCTTTTATCTTTTATTCTATTCTTAAATGAAATATCAGGTATTTTATTGGTTGTGGCAGATAAAACAGTGAGTGAATCTGTGTCTGAACAAGCATGGGAATGAGATGACCCTGCACCTGAATCACCCCTTGTCCTCACAGGGATCCCCTTAATCCTTATAGGAGCTTTGAGTGATTGGAGCTAATCACATTTGACAGAGGAGGCTGAATGAAGCCCAGGGTTCTTCATGCATTCACCACCCTTACCCAGAACCCACACCTGAGCCGGCCTGTGGAGCTGGGGGAAGGGCATGTCTCATCCACAGCTTCTAGGGGCTAAAGAGGCTCCTAAAGGGCATAACACACTGGAACCCAAAATATTAGTGGGAGTGGGAATGGGGGTGTGGATCAGTGGGAAAGGTGAAGTGAGTCTCAGCACTGCTTAAAATAACTGAAGTAAAATAAAGAAGAGAGAGGTATAGCCGTGTCCATTTGGTGTAGTTAGGATGGGAATTATTTTAAGAAACTTTTCTGTCATGTATTCACACAGAAAGAAAAGCATTCAAAGCCCTTCAGTGCTTTTTGGTAATTTTCCTAGCTTTCATAACAAATGATAAATTTCTTAATGAAGAATATAACCTTTACGAATATATTTTTTCCAGTTATTTAATTTCAATTTGGACCCTGAGTCTTTCAGGAAAAAATATACTAGGGCATATTCAGAATATGACTAGGGATAGAGAAAATGAGAAACACATACTGTACTTCGTCTTTGCCTCTCAAATGTCAGAACAATGGACATCACGAGAGAACTTGAGGTACGTACTTCCTGTACTACAGCATAGTATCCTCAGGCTACAACGTTATACAAGCAATAATTATGCTATAGGGCAGCCGGATGGCTCAGTTGGTTAAAGCGGGAGCTCTGAACAACAGGGTTGCTGGTTCGATTCCCACATGGGCCAGTGAGCTGCGCCCTCCACAACCAGATTGAAGACAACTAGCTGCCTCTGAGCTTCCAGAGGGGCGGCCAGATGGTTCAGTTGGTTAGAGTGTGAGCTCTCAACAACAAGGTTGCTGGTTCAATTCCCACATGGGATGGTGGGCTGCGCCCTCTGCAACTAAGATTGAAAATGGCGACTGGACTTGGAGCTGAGCTGTGCCCTCCACAACTACGTAGATTGAAGGACAACTACTTGGAGCTGATGGGCCCTGGAGAAACAAACTGTTCCCCAGTATTCCCCAATAAAATTAAAAACTAATAATAATAATAATAATAATAATGCTATAATTGTTGCTATTGATGCAAGTACTTGAATAGCTGAAAAGGAAAAATATTTTAAATCCACCCAAGTCATGAATCTGGGGTACAAGTTCCTTCTTGAGAATACATTACCAAAAAGTATGTCGTGGATTTCATTGCTCTCAACCCAGAATCAGTGTTCTCATTCAGTGAGTCTGTTGGGAGAAGCCATTTCCCAGGTAGTGTGCTGACTAAGGGAAAGGGGGTCCCTGAGCAGTTGACAATGTGGGAAGAATTATTGATCTGCCCAATGACCTCAAACTTTAAAACTGACTACTAATTATCATCATAGTAATATAATGTATTAATGTTAAATTGTCAGATGGACTTTTATATTCATCCTCTTACGTAAATTCATTCCATGGTGGTAATAGTCAGCTTCAGTGATTGTCTGGAGATTTTAATCCTCAGGAATTTTGGCACTGATACCAAATTTCTGTATGGTGGTTGGGAGGTGGGGGAGGTGTAGCTGGTAAGACAGACAGACCTGAAATGATAAAGGGGATAGGGCAGAAAGGTGGGTGAGGAATCAATGCACTGGGTGAGATGGAGAGGTTCCAGGCTGGAGCTCTGCACCGCAGGTAGGAGTGGTGCTCGGATAGTGTGGACAACTGGGGGTTGGTATTTTGTGTGGACAAAAGCCAGGGACAGAGAGCAAAGGGGTGATGACAGAAGATGTGGCGTTCGTAGGGGGTTTGAGCAGGCAGGGCTGGGAGACAGAGCACAAAGCAGGGGGAAGACCCTATTGGGGTGAGACAGATGGGACAGTTGGCTCACAAGGGGGACAAAGCCAATGGAAAAGGAAGCTGGGTGCAGGGATGAAAGTCAAGGTAGGATTGGATAAAGGCCAAAGATAGGTAGATGGAGGACCAAGATGAATATAAATGGCGGGGGGAGGGGGTGAGGGCCTAGAGAAATATATGAGTCTGAGGAAGGATTAGTCATGGGGCAGAGGAAGGGAATAAGATAATGGGGCTAGTGAAAGAAACAGGGGTGGGACTCAGAGAATGTGACCACAAAATAATGGGGGGGGGGACTAAAAGACATGGGGCATGAAGTGGGTGTGTGATAAATGGGAAAAGGATTAAAGATGGAGGGAGAGAGAAGCGAGAAAAGGGGTCTTAGAAGGTGGAAGATGAGGAGAATAGAAAGAAAGGAATAAAATGATCAAATAGAGATGGTAGAAAGTGGAAAAAGAGAAGAAAGGGATATAAAATTAAGAAAGGGGGACTCAGATTAATAGAGACGATATGTTCAGTGAGTATGTGGAAACAGAAAGGAGGATAGGAAAGGAGATGCAGACACAGCAGGAAAGAGGAAGGGTCAGGGAAGAGAGAGAGAGCGGTACATAGATCTCAGGCCTTTAGCCCTTTCCTTGGAATAGAGAGAAAAAACCTGGCCTTAGGTGGAGACACAAAAGCAATGATGGATGACATAAGAGAGAGAGGCCAAAGCAAAGGGAGTGCAGAGAACGGAATAAGAGGCATTGGCCAGAAAGTGGGCAATCAAATGAGGAGGGAAAGATGGTTTGAAATTGTGAGACACTGGGAGGCTGAGAGGTGGAATAGGGTGATGTAATAATTGCCTTCTTGTGTACCCATAGGTCAGATATCAGCTAGGAGATCCTCCTCGCAGTGACACAGATACACTGGAAAGACATGTGGTCACCGTCGTCTGCAGTGTTGCCCACAAGGACGTAGGTAAGCTGGGGGGTCATGCTGGTATGGTCGCTGGCAGCAAGGTCGTCGGAGGCAGGAGGAGGGCCATGCTGCCCAGCTGAGAGGTGACAATGGTCAGGGTGGTGAGGTCGACCATTAGAAATGTCTCTTCTTCGAACAAGTGTGTGACACTAGCAAGTGCAAGGGAAAATTTGTGCCTGAGGGTGGAACTCAGGAGGGTCTCCTCTGCAGGTGGGTGTGTGACCATGAACAGGGACATGAAGAAATGGGCAAGACACTGGTTCACGTTGGCCTGTACCTTGCCCATATATCTTGGAGTAAAAGGACAATAACGGAGAGCGGCTGTGAGGCCCTGGGTGTGTCTAAGTATAAAACAAGATGAGTATGGGAACCCTGGAGGGTGACTGGGGGTCACTGCGGTGTAAACAGGGGAGTAAAGCTCTGAGGTCTGAGCTGATGGGGGTTTCCTGTGTGTGATGGGCTGGTCCTTAAAGAAATCTGAGGATGGTTGGAGAGGAGCTGGGTGACATGAGAGATTCACTGAGGCTTGAGGGTGAAGGACTAAGTGATGACAGTACAAACATATGGTATATTGTTTCCAACCTTCCTCTCAATTTTGCTACTAACCTACAACTGCTCTAAAAATTAATTCTTAGCAAAAGAGAAGTTAGAAAGAAAGAGGGGGTGGGGTGGGGGAATAGGACAGAGTGGTGGGATGTTCTGGAGGAGAATAAAATATGTAGATGCCTCAAAAAATGAAAAAGAGAACTACCATATGACTGAGTAGTCCCACATCAGGGTATTTATCTAAAAGGATTGAAATTAGGACCTCCAAGAGATATCTGCACTCCCATGTTCCTTGCACTGCTATTCACAATAGTCAAATCCTGGGAAAAACCTAAATGACCCTAGAAAAATGAATGGATACCAACAATGTGGTATTTACACACAGTGCAATATTATTCAGCCTTAAAAAAGGCGATTCTGCTTATTGCAAAAACATGGATGAACCTTGATGATATTATGCTAAGTGAAATAAGCCAGTCATACAAAGACAAATATGGCATGATTCCACTTACATGAGGTATCTAAAATAGTCAAATTCATGGAATCAAAGCATGTAATGGTGGTTGCCAGGGACGTGAGGGGAGGGGGAAATGGGGCGTTACTGATCAACAGGCATGGAGTTTCAGTTATTCAAGATGTATACTAACTTCCAGAGACCAACTGCACAATATTGTTCCTATGGTTAACAATACTGTATTGTACACTCAAAATTTTGAGTTAAGAGAGTAAATCTCCTGGTAAGTGTTCATACCACAATAAAATAAAATTGGAAAAAAAAAAAGAAAGAAAAGAATGGAGAATGGGGGATGAGATAGAGACACAGAGGGAAATATGGAGAAACAGGGAAAGGAAGGAACAGAGAGAGGGACGTAAATAGAGAGTTCAGACTTTGAATCCCTTCTCTGGGAGAACACAGAGGAAAACCTGGCCTCAGGTGAAGGAACAGAGGCAGTGATGGGTGACAAACGCAAGGGAAAGGGCAGAGCATAGAGGAAGCAGAGAAGATCAACTGATGGTTTGAAGTTATGAAAGGCTGACAGGATGAGAGGTAATGTGAAGGGAGAACTAGGGGACATAATTAACCATCTTGTTTTCAGAGTGATAGACAATCAATAACGGAAGGGATCAGTCCCACAGTGACGCAGGCATGTCACCACTCCATCCAATCGCCTGCACTAAAGAGATTTGGCATAATTCTGGCATGGCTTCTAGCTCATAAGGCTGTATCCTAGGATGGCTCCAATCCCCACCCCATTACCCCATTAAAATACCTGCCTGAGAAAGCTCAACTGTCAGAACAGAGTCCCAGAGAGCAGTTTCCAGGCTCTCGGCCTCATGTGGAAAGGTGCTGGCTCCGTTATTAGATGGCCATCAGCTGTAATTAGATGGCTATTCGCTGTGACTGGATGGCCATCAGCTGTTACTCGTTAGCCATTGGCCACTAATATAACTGCTGTGGCTATGCTAGGGGGTTGGTTTGTTAACAGAGAAGTAGATGGCGGATTGCGGATGGTGTGGATCCTACTTCCTGTGTCTCACCCAGCTGCCAGCGAGACTGGGGTGCAGGAATACCCCTTGTTGGGGTACTGGCGGGTGTTTGCTTTTGTGTCTCGACCAGCTGCCATCGAGAATATAGTGGTATGAACTCCCTATCCATGGCTCCTTTGGTATTCCTTTTTGGCCTCACCATATCGGCATGACAAATGGCGCAGCGAGCAGGGTATGGTGCCAGCCAAAGCTCTCCGATTGACAGTAGAGAAGTTTGTGTGTATGAACACTCAGTCTCAGGAAGCCCGTGAGGAGCGGCACCAGGAACAGGAAACGTGATCTGCTTGGGAGAAACGTGACCCCTTGGTGAATTGGTGGTCCTCTCAAGCCTCCGGATGGCACGCCACCCTGTTGGCCAAAGCAAGTATCGTCTTCCTTTTGGTGGTCTGCTGCTGCCGTGGGCTCCAAGAGTTGTGGACATCTGACACCAAGGCCTCCACTCACTCGGATATGCGGCAAGCAAGATTCCGGCCAGGTAAGAATGGTGTCTGACTCTGGGCAAGAGGACATGTGGTCCCCACATAGAGTGTGATGCCTGGTGGCCAGTGTTCTTGGGAGTTGGACCCCCATGGAGGGGTGGGAAGACATGGACGGGTCTCCAACCAGCATAGGCCAGAGAAAAGGTAGGTCGTTGCGACCCTGTGGGCTGGGAAGTGCTTGTTAAGGCAGCCCAGATGCGGGACTTGTAGTCCCAGAGGAAATGCTTGCTGAGTCCTCGGTGGAGGATGAGAGTGAGGTCGAGGTCGTCCCTCACCCCCAGGTTGGGGAGGACTTGCAGCCCTCGCCTTGCGGAGAGGGCACACATTGTGAGGCCAATGCACAGCCCTGGTGAATGACTGTGGACTATGGGGAATTGCCTTCCATCCCTGATTTGATGGACCGCTTGACTGTTTGCTTGAGAAGGTACCACCATGTAGTGGAACTGGCAGATGTTTGCTTCCTGTGTCTCGCCCGGCCACCGGCGAGAATACAGTGGTATGACCCCCTATCCATGGCTCTGTTGGTGTTCCTTTTTGGCCTCACCATGTCCTGCGTTCTTGTGCGGGGAGTGGGACCTGAGACCCTGAATTACATCAACACTGCCAGTGTAATTTACTATTTCTTCTAGCTAACACCTGATGATAGGCTCCTGACCTCCCTTTTAGAGCAAACTGCCTGTTTTGTTTCTTTTTCCTTTGAAAACCAACTCCCTTTAGTTTTCTTGGAAAATTTTTAAAACCCTGCAGAACTGGCGATGATAAATACAGCCCTTGGCCAGCTTCATCTGTGTTGGAGGTGCTGATGTAGTTTCCTTTTTTAAAGTTATTTCAGGGACTTGAGCTCATTTGAATTTCACTGTTTAAAAAAAAAAAAAAAATACCCTCAAACAGTGCTGTTTCATGTTGGTTGAATAATTCACAAATGGACAGATGGAAGTGCACATATAGCTACAAACCAAGTGTGCCTTCATATAAGCACCCTTCTGTTAAACGTTCCCTATTCAGTTCTATCATGATTAAAGCAGGACATGGGAGGAATCCACAAAATCAACTTCTTCACTAAAATACTGCATTTACACGGATTTATTAAAACCATTCCCAGCAAAGCAATATCTCTCTGGAATCTTATAAAATAAGAATAATTAGAATCCAGACATTGTACTACAAGATAAGCATTCTGCCCTAGAATTATACTTCTGGTTCTGAATTTCTTTAAAAAAATTAAAAAAGAAAAAAACATAATTAATGCTTTACCCATTCAAAAGCATGAATAGAAAAATAGAACTAAAGCCACACCATGTTTTCCTGAGACTCTCAGTCTATGTCTCCTGCACAGCGGCTGTGGGAGGGACGGGGTGGGGGGGGCACCAGGGGAGACATGACTCAGGGAGTTAAGCATGAGCTCAGCTCCCAGAGCTTTTATCTAATTTTCAGTGACCTTGTGAAAATTACTTCAAGTGTCTGTGGCTCTGCTTGCTTTTAAGGTGAGCAGAATATCAGCCTCCTACCAAGAGAGTATGGGGGTGAATAGCAAATGAGTATAATTGAAAATGCATTGCTAATACTGAGTGAAGAGCCATGTGAAGTGTCAAATGACAACCCAACTCAGTGTAGGGTGACTGGAAGGTGAGAGCGGTGACAAATAGCCCACTGTATTTCTAAATCTACAGCTCAGCCACGCTGTGGCGTGGAAGTTGTTTGCAGGCTTTGTCATGGTCTAAAGGGCATGAATAACTTGTTTTAGTCCTAAAGAAATGAGACATTAACACTTGCATAATCAGGCATTTCACCAAGAATTTGGGACAAATATGTCTACTTCTAGTTTAGCTTAAGATCCTAGAGGCCTAAGAAGTCATTCAGTCCACCACTACCGAGGCCCAGTGGTCTAGGAACCACATCTTGGAGTAAATTCATTTCTCATGGGAAGACACTCACCACCTCCTGGTGAATGTGTGAAGCAGCAACCCTTCTGGATACTGATTTGAATTCTGATTCCCTATCACATCTATATGTTGGCTCTAGTTCTACTCTCCAAAGCAACAAAACCAGTCTATTCCTTTTTCCATATGACACACTTTCAAATTTTTGAAGTCAGAACTTCCATTTTTCTTGAGTTTATGTCTTCAGCTGAAATATTTCCCACTTTATTCCTTATATGACACGGTACCCATAGCTTCTCATAATCAATGCTATCTTCTTATAATTCATTCTAACTTGTTATTGTTTCTCTTAAAATATATTCTTCAAAATGTGTCACTAACAAGAGGTGGGTCTAATAGTTTAAAGCATAGTGGGGACTCTTTCATTTAAATTTTAATCTAACAAATATTTATTGTTTGACACTATAGCTACAACGATGAAAAAATAAACATAATTCTTGTCTTTGTGTAGCTTGTGTTTAGGAATGCTAAAGGTGTGAGAAGAAGAACCCCTCCCTTCCCAAGAGAAAGTAAAAAAAAAGTTAATAAATAATTCAAAGTCATGTATGTGTGTCGTGGTGCATGCAGCTGATTGGTACTCAGCGTCATTCCTCCTTCTTCTCAGTTTGCCTTCCTTTTCTGCATGGCCTGGAAAGCCAACTCTACACTTCCCAGATTGCCTGAAGTGAGGGTTTTGCATGAGAATTAGGTTCCACCAAATAAATGCAACTCAATCCAAAAGGAGAGGGAGGAAAATGGGGGAAAAATCTAGGTATACAATGGCCAAATTATGAAAAGCTTTATAAGCTATACTTGGTGTTTAGATGTATATTTGGAGTTTAGATGGCATAACAACTTGATGTGGTGATAGAAGTGTAAGCATGGTGGTGGAAAGGGAGGTATTAAGGCGAATGCCCAGGCTTCTGGCTTGGGAACTGGGAAAATGGCAGTGCCAGTCACAGAGATAAGGAGAACAAGAGATTGGTCATATCTGGGGGAAATATTGTTAATGCGCTCTTGTACCTGTTGAATGTGAAGTGCTGGGGGACACCCAGGTGGAAATGTCCAGTAGACATTTAAACCACAACCAAAGAATCAGAACCACAAAAGAGTGATGTAGGTGGAGAGATTGATTTTTGAATCATCATGATAATTGAAGTCATGGAAGCAGACAACATCAGCCAGGGAAAGTGTGAGGATCAAGTACAAGAAGAGCTGCTGGGTGACTCAGTTGGTTTGAGTGCGAGCTCTGAACAACAGGGTTGCCAGTTCGATTCCCACATGGGCCAGTGAGCTGTGCCCTCCACAACTAGATTAAAGACAACGAGCTGCTGCTGAGCTTCCGGAGGGGCCGCCAGATGGCTCAGTTGGTTAGAAAGCGAGCTCTCAACAACATGGTTGCCGCATGGGATGGTGGATTGCGCCCCCTGCAACTAAAGATTGAAAACAGCAACTGGACTTGGAGTTAAGCTGTGCCCTCATATCTAGACTGAAGGTCAACTTGGAGCTGATGGGCTCTGGAGAAACACACTGTTCTCCAATATTCCCCAATAAAACAATTAAAAAAAACAAACAAAAAACCACAAGAAATACAACAAAACAACGTGTAACTTAGACCCTAAGCACTGTAGCCCTAGGATGACCTCAGTGAAGTTAAAAGTCCCACTACAGTGATGACTCATATTGCATTAATATAAACCTCGGATCTGATTCACACAAGCTTTAGTTAGACCACTTAGTCTGTTCTCAGTAGTAGATACCCAACTCAAACTAGTTTAAGGGGGAAAAAAAGTGTGGGCCCAAAGAGCTAGGAGATCCAAGGTAGATTTCACACATCGGTGCATTCAGGGTCTTAAAGCTTATTTCTGAAAGCTTATTTCTGACTTGAGCTGCCTTATTTAGGGAAGCTCCTTGTACATGGCAAACAAGATGAACCCCGGCCAACCTAGCTCACAACCTCGAAGCTTAGCACTGTCAGTGGAAAGAACATTGTGTTCTCCAAGTGCGCATATATTAATCCTGGAGAGGACACCCATCAGTCCTGCCTAGGTCTTATGTCCAACATTAATTCAACTGCAGTGGCCAGGGAAATGGAGCACTGTCATTGGCCAACCTACATCAAGTGTTCTAAGAAAAATTCAAATTCTTAAAATCCACTCCAGACCTTCTGAATCAGATTCTATACAAAAGAGTCCCAGAAGTTAATATATTTTTACAAGCTCCTCAAGTGATTCTTATAGCAGGGGTTCATGGATCACGTGATGAGAAATACCGCAAGCTCCAGAAATGGCTTGGACATGACACTGCCCGAGAAGACCTCAGCTCTGCACCCTGCCAGTCTTGGTGAAGTTGGAAAACATTCAGCCTTTTGAGTGCATTTGAATGGACTTGGGGCAAATTTGGTCTGAGTCACTTTCTTAAACATGTGACCAGGCAATTCACTTAACTTCCCTGACATTTAGTTCCCTCATCTCAGCACCCAGGGAAAATACGTACCTCGAATGCTTGCGCAATGTTAAATAAATCAACTTGTGTGAGGTCCAATTGCCCAGTAGCTCTCTCCTCGTTGTTCAGGCCCCTCACCCCCATGACTAATGTCAAGGCTTTCCATTGCTCAGGGAGGGTGTGGATCCTGCCTCCTGTATCATCTACCATTTGTTGTCCTCAGCTCTCCATGTTCAATCCTTCCATACCCTTTAAGGCCCCGAACTCTGTATTTCCAGGATGCTAAATTCTGCCTGCCCAGCTTGACCCTCAGTGTCTGTCTGCCCCACCTTTTACTTGCTATCCCTTCCAGGTGCCCCCGTCTCCACACCCAGCTTGCTCAGGGGACCTCTTTGATCTCCACATTCCGCACTTCTGAACCCAGGCTACAGGACTGCAATATATTTTCACACACAACTTAGTACAAGCAGCATTGTCTTAAAGTGAAAGCTAATCCTGGCTCTTAGAGAGTGTCAGATTATAGGAGAAATAGCAATTATCACTCTTTTTCAGGAGAAAACCTCTCATATAAAGGATTTGATAATAGATGGACTCATGAGACTCTACCTTACATAGCCACAGTTAGATAAAAATAGACAGAAACTCAGAAATGCCATATTACATTTTTCATATGTTTTCTCCTTCATCATTTTTTAATATTCTTTTTTCCCCCAGCTTCCATATTGGGAGAAAGAGAAAAGCAGAGAGGACATAGAAAATGAACCTGTAATTTTAAAAGAAAATGACTCCACTTATGAGAGCCCTGATGGGGTTGACACAGCACACATTAGAAATGGAACGATTAATAAAATGGTGTCAGCACTCTGTGACCTCATGCCACCAGAAAGTGTTTCACCAGGCAAATGGGCAGGCTCTCAGGATGCTACCAAATATGAGCTGAAAAGAAGTTTGTATAATTGCTCTTATGTGAGGATGCTGCTTAAGCACAGCTTTTTTAGCTTCTAACTTTCTTGTATATCAAATGTGTTCTGCTGTATTTTGCATATTCTGCCCTTCTGTGTGGAGGTTGGGTGGGTGCCAGAAAGTAAGTTAGTGGAGCTCTCACCCAAATTATCCAAGAAGTTTTATTCTATACTTTGCTCCTTACAATAAGAGGCATTTTTTCTTCTAAAGAACTCAAAATGGTAAGACACTCTTTTGGTATTATCTCATCTTATACTCCTTCCCTGTACTTTCTTTGTTGAAACACCCCAGAAGCCTGGATCTTTTGCCTCCATAGAGGAAGGAAAGACTTGGAAATCCTGGTTTTTATTTTCCAAATCCTAAACCCTGGAGGGAGGAAAAAAACTGTGGGTCCAGGAAAAGTGAACTTAATAAGCATGGTGGGTAAAGGATTCCACAAGATGAGAAATATTCCCCAGGACTCAGGGCTGTGGAGAAAGAAAAATGGGAGAGCTCAGGCCCTGCTTCCTGGTGGTGCCACTAGAGAGCCAGCAAGATCCCTGAGGGTCTTGGGTCCCAAAAGAACTGAAAGGCCTAAAGCCAGAAAGACCATGAAGACCAATGCTTTGTGGGTTCTCTAACCAGAACCATAAACCAGGTGTGTCCAACTTCCTGGTGGGTAGTTAAATGTGAGATTTGGAGTGGTGTAACTGGGACACTACTGGGGCTAGTGCAAAATTCTAGTGTATACCATGCCCAAAAGCAATCTGATTCTACATGTAAAACTACTGTGAGGGCCACAGAAATCAATCTATTGAACTTGACAAGTTTGGGGTCATGGTCCAGGGGCCATATTGATTCTTGGTAGTATCTAGTTTGGGCAGGTTACTAAGGTCCAGGGCACACCCAATGCCTTGGTGTCACATAATCCCCCAAACATTGTCATTAACTCAGAGTGCAATGGAAGGGGTGAAACCTTGACCTGACCCAAGTAACTACTTATAGAAATTTCAGGTGGAGGTTTAAAATGGAGATTAAGTTGAGTTATAGAAATTTGCAAAAGGTTCCTGTACACCTGACTTTGTGGGTTGATGATACGCCTGTCATCAGAAAGGTGTCTCTGATAGTTTTGACTTTGCCAGTGTGAGCCTTGGTGCTACTAACAACCAGCAATGTGATATCAGGAAAGCTACTTAGCATTGCAAGTCTCAGTTTCTTTATCTATTAAAAGGGAATGATAGAAATACCTCTTCAGAAGTTTGCTGTGTTAAATGAGACCAGGTGGCTCAAGGACCTGGAATAATGCTGGAGTCCTAATAAGCAACACTCAAATTGGAACTCTTGGTACCAATAATGATTATGCCTTGTGTTCATTGCCTCATGGGTAATTTAGTGAAACAATAGTTGGTGAACTTTCTTTGTATCAATACTGAGAATGTCATTACATTGATTCTCTTGTCCTTTAAGATACGTTTCCCATCTGGCTCCTCTCACCCTCATATAAAGACACTCGTGGAGATTCCCCTATCAGTCCTCTAGAAATCATCAGACTCTCTTAAATTTTAGGTTTAATACAGTTTAGGACCAAGCTAAGGTCTTTCCCACAAATTCCAGTGAATTTGGGCTTCAATCTATAGACTTGAAGAAATCAGAAATTTTTTTTTAAAGCTTTATTTTCCATCTACCTTATTTCCATTTCGGATTAAAAGTCTGTGAAAGGAAAGCTTAAGACCACTCAGTGGTTGTTCCTAACTGTTCAGTGGCCTGAGCAGGGGAGCTGCAGACCAGTCCTCAGGGGCAGGTTGAGTGCTCCAGTCTTCAGCAGGGCACTGCTGCATAGGTGTGGAAGGCACCTGCGCACCTTCAGATGAGTCTGTGACCTCAGGTTGAGTAGCAGGAAATTCAGGAGCAGGCCCTCCACCCTGAAGTTCCTCCTTGGCCACAGCCTTTTCAGCAGTGGTCTTCTCTTCATTTCACTCTCTTCAGGATCTCTGTAGAAGTAAAGATCAGGCATGACCTCCCATGGGTGTTCGTGGGAGATGGTGCCATGTACACGCAAAACTGCCTGGGCCAGCACCCACTACATCAGACCCATGGAATGAGCTCAGTTATTGTCATACGGGATGGTAATGTCCACACAGTGCAGAGGACACTTGGTCGTACACACAGTTATGGTGGTCAGCCCTGGGATCAGTAACATCCAGAAGTCTTGGCTCTTGGAAGGCTATCTGGATCTGGTTAGTGAAGGTTCCAGAAGGAAGCAGCCAGCAATAGGAATGGCTCCGGAGGCAGCAGCAAACTTCATCACAGCCCACTGGCCAGTATTTCTGGAGAATGTGACACTGACATCAGCCAGGTTTTCCATGGGCAACAACGGCATGAGATGAAAGCAGAAGATTCTCTCAGGTTCTCTTCAGATTATAATGTAGATGCCATCATTTTTCCTGTAGCAGATGTATTGTTCCATTTGAAGTCGAGGTTGGTACCCCCTAAATGGGTTTCTGCTGCAAGCAATTTAAGGAGACCCTCCTCCTTCATCTGCAGGATATCGAGGGCTCTGGACATTGTGAAAGTTTCCCTCTAATGGAAACCCAGAACAACACCATATGTATCCCTCTTTGAGTAGCTTGGAAGCACCAGGAAATTTAATTGAAACATAATGAAGACACTTCTGTGAGGGGCTATGACCACATGTATGGTCTTTTCAACCTCTAATTTGATTCAAGGCCAAAAGTTAGAATACTCACAGAAGTAGAAGTTTAGATGTCTCTTGTACTAAAAGCTCTAAATAGCACTTCTCTCAGCTGGACTTCTGAGTTGTTGCAATGCCTCATTCCTGAAATTTTGTGTTAAGTTTTCTACACAAACCCTTTACACTAGTGGAGAAAATCACACAACTCACAACTCTTCCCCTGGACCTTGAGTTTTGCCTGGCAATTCTGGATTTCCCTAGTTACCTTTCTCCTTTCCATTATCTATGACTCTTCAGACCACTGATTATGTGGCATCCTGCCCCACTCTCAGTAGCAGATCTCATTTTCTACTTGCTCTAGATTGTTCCCTCTGGACTCCTTGGCAGCCATCCTCCATTGGTCAGCTTATACCTGTATCTTCAGCTGCTCCTTTTCCTGGTTCCTGCTCATTGTTTAAACTTGCTCACAGAGTTCCTTTATTAAAAACAAAGAGTAAAAAACGAAATTGTCACTCAGTCCTAGGTGTCCCTGTAGCTACCTTCCTATCTCTAACTTTCCTTTCAGACTCAAGCATTTTGAAAGTGTTATGTCTGCTTTTCTCTCCCCTTCCTCAGCTCTTTGTCATTCTCCCACCCACCAGAGTGTGTGGTGTTTGCCTCTTGCCTTTCCACGGAAACTTCCTTCTTGACAAATCCAACGGCAAACTTTGTGTCCTCACCTCTACCCAGAGGTGTCTGACACTACTGAGCTTTGGTGGCCCTCCCACCTATCTGCGAGCTCCTTCTGCGTCTTCCCTCTGCCTAGCCTTTATATAGGTAGCTATGTTTTCAAAGGGTCTTCCTGGTGCCTCTTCTCTCACTCTTCATCCTCTCCCCGAGTGAAACATCTAATCTTGTGCCTTCAATTAATATAAAAAATCTAATGGTGTAATTAGAATCTTATCTTTCCACCTCCTCGATTCACATAGCCAGTCTCCAAGTCTTTTCAAGCCTTCACCTCAGCATTTTAAACCCATGAACCTCCCCTCATTGCCATTACCCAAAACTAACCTGAGAATCTTGTCATCTCTCACTAAGACTTTTGAGGTAGCCTCCTGGCTGGGCCTACTGTCTCTCATCTTGGTTTCCTCTAAACAACATCACAGCCAGAGAGATTGTTTTAAAACAGAAGTCACCAAACTGTTTCTGTAAAGGACCAGATAGTAATTATTTTTGGATTTGCGAGCCCTATGGTTTCTGTTGTAACTATTCCGATCTACTATTGTAGTATGAACTCCGCTACTGACAATATGTAAATAGATGGGTGTAGATGTAATTCAATAAAACTAGTTACAAAATAGGCAGTGGACCAGATTGGGCCTACAAGCCATGGTTTGCTGACATCTATTTTAAAACATAAATTTCAACATGTTCTTCCCATTTCCTTTCAGATAAATTACAAATTCTTAAAAATAGCTTATGAGCCCAGCCAGAACTCTTACCATCCACCTCCACCACACACTCAGCTCCAACCATACTGGAAGGCTTGCATCATTGCATGTGTTTTTTCCCACAGCTGACTAAGTAGATCTATTTGGTGATAATATTCTAAATAACACAATGTAGGTTTGAGTTACAGCTCTAGCCTTGCTAAAATTGTAATCTTAGGCAAGCCTCAATTTCCTCATTTATGGACATAAATGGGGATAATTATGCTATCTGGGAATAATAGTATGTGCCTCCTAGATAATTCATTTGCTTATACGTAAATGGCATCGTGAAGATGAACATCATTCCTGAACTGTAAAATGTTATATAAATGTCCACATTGCCTGCATGGGCTTGTCCGGTCCCCATATGTCCCCTTCCCCATCAGACTGCTTCAGCTGGTGTTCTCTTTACATCCATCTGCTTTTTGGCAGTGCAGGTCGACCACAGCTTAGCGGAGCCCTGGAGGATTCAGACACCTGCGCCCTTCTCAGATCAACCCACTTGTTCCTTTGCCAGAGCAGCCCACTCCCACTTCCCAGCCCCAGCTCCAACCCCAGCCTCATTGCTGGAGCAATTAATCACTGCCACGAGGGCTAATTAGAAATGATGTGTGTGTGTGTGTGTGTGTGTGTGTGTGTGTGTGTGTGTGTGTGTATTTGTGTGTGTTGGGAGAGGTGGTAATACACAAGGGAAGAATTAGGCTACTCACTGTATCTGGCCTCATTCCCTCACGATCCCAGTGAGGAAACAGTACATTTCTAAGTGGAGGCATTAGGGGCTGAGCAGATGTAGTAAGTAGAGGCACGTCAAACCAATGCATATTTATGGATCATGTATTCCCTTTGTGAGCCTGGGGATTATTTCCACCTATTTGCAGCACCAGAATACAGTCCATACTTAAACATAAAAACATTCTTTTTATATTTGCTTTTTTAAAAGCTGCTTTGTCCTTCTACGATTGTCTTATTATTTAAATATTCTTTGAATCATTCGGGGTTCTTTACTTACCTATTGAAATTTCCTGACAAACATTAAAAGCACAGGAAATTAATCCTCCACATTCCTTAAAGATCTGAAGAAGTAGCAGCTCTCACATCTGGGCACTGGGATCAATTACAGAGAAGGACGCTATAAAAAAGCAGCAAAGGAGTACAAAACAGCTGTTTTTCATTTGCTGCCTGTAACTAGATCAAATTAGTTTTTTCATCATAGAGAACTAGCAAATGCACTTTTAAATGGTTTATAGAACATTCACCTTTTGGATTACAAAATTACTAAGAGCATCATGACAGGCACTTACATAAATAAAATTCATTTACTGTAAGTGGCACCTCTTACAGAGAACTTATGTATACATATAAATTCAAAAAAGAATCTTATGCATATTGTAACATATTCACAAAGGAGGAAGTTCCGAGGGGTTTCATGAATTGATTTTTATTTCAAATTTGATTAGAAGTATATTTCATTGTCTGAATCATTCCTTTTTCTGCTTCTAAAATTTCTACATTCCTTTATGTAAATTAGTTAACTGTACAAAAGCTTCTAGACCTTGCATTATAGCAACTATTGTATACAAGGTATGGCAATTAACTTGTTGCAACGATGTTGCTAACCTTTTTTCCTATCAGAGGGATTATTCATTATGAATTTGTACCAATTGGACACACAGTTAACAAAGTTTATCATTTTGAGTGCTGAAAAGGCTGCCTGAAAAACTTAGACAACCTGAACTTTTCGCCAACAATTCATGGCTCTTGCATCACGACAATGCACCAGCTCACACGGCACCGTCTGTGAGGAAACTTTTAGCCAGTAAACAAATAACTGGATTGGAACACCCTCCCTACTCACCTGATCTGGCCCCCAATGACTTCTTTCTTTACCCAAAGATAAAGGAAATATTGAAAGGAAGACATTTTGATGACATTCAGGACATCAAGTGTAATACAACGATAGAGCTGATGGCCATTCCAGAAAAAGAGTTCCAAAATTGCTTTGAAGGGTGGACTAGGCACTGGCATCAGTGCATAGCTTCCCAAGGGGAGCACTTTGAAGGTGACTGTAGTGATATTCGGCAATGAGGTATGTAGCACTTTTTCTAGGGTGAGTTTGTGAACTTAATTGTCAGACCTCGTATGTCCCAAATATTATGTTAATATTAAACTGTAAAACATAAGGCTACCCAATATATTATTAGATCACCTGGCCACCTTGGAAAAAGCTGTGGTTCCGTTAAGTTTCTGAATGGCTATAGAGAGGCTTCAGTATTAAGTAGATATAACAGCTATAGATGTATGTACACCTGATAACAGATCTCAAAAATATATGAAGCAAAAATTGACAAAATCAAAGGGAGAAATAGACCGTTCTACACTAATAGTTGGATATGTCCATACTCTATTTTCTGTAATGGAAAGAACAACTAAACAGAAGATCACTAAGAAAATTGAGGACTTGAGAAATACTATCAACAAACTAGACTGAAAAAACACTTACAAAACATTACACTCTAAACCAGCAGCAGGATACATATTTTTCTCCAGTGCGCATGGACCATTCACCATATGTTAGAATACAAAACAAGTCTCAATAAATTTTTAAAGTTTGAAATCATCCAAAATATATTTTCTGAAATAAAACTAAAAATCAATAACAAAATAAAACTGGAAAATTCACATATTTGAGGAAAGTAGACAACATAGTCTTAACACAATTCAACCCATAACAAGAAGGATTATTTTTTCTCATTTCCAGTTAAAAAGTAAGTTGAAGAATGACTTCATTGGCCTAACTTCTTACCCCCATTCATTACTCTGGACCCAATCAACTGGGTTCAGGATAATAAATGGGGGTAAGAAGATGGCTAATCTGGTTATTAGCAAACAATGGGGTCTGGGTGATTTCCCAGGAGCAGGAAGGGGACTTGGTCAGACAATACTATAGATCTACCACACTGATGATGGTTTGTATAAGGTTAGACTAAGCACATTCATATTTAAGATACACATGTGGAAAGGAAGCTAGTCAGATAGGGCCAACTATTGCCTTGCTGGGTGAGGGGAAGATTTGTGCTCAGTTGTCCCGGCAATGTGAATCTGTATCTGGAAGTAGCGATGCCAGTGAAACAGAGTGGGTGTCTTTGGCTATCTCAGCCAAAAAGAATAGAAGCATATCCAAGTGTATCATTAGACCAATGTTGTCTGAGCTAAACATTGAGAGCTGAAGTACAGAGGAAAATGGGTTGAAGAACCTAGAAAAGACATGAGAGGGAAAGTGGCACAGCTTAGACAAATACCAGAGATTGGGCTGTTGCCTGCAAGAGTATATGTCCACATTTGTAGAAACATATGGGAAGGGTAGGCTAGGTCCAATAGTGAGACCTGATGATTTTAGTATCTTTATTTCCTTATTCTTTCATATGCATTTCATTTCTTTCCTTCTTTTATCTCTGGAGGTGGAATGGAAAGGACCTCTACATTCTGGGACCAAAGGTTTCTATTGTTATTGTCACTTAAAGGGGAAGACCTGGTAGGAGGTAACAGTTCTCTTCAGGTTATCTTCCTGAGTACTGTTTGTAGTGTCCCTCATTTAATGGTGCTCAACTACTTATCTGGATGTAGCAGAGTGGCAGAGAACCATGAGCGTCTCAGACTGACAGGTGATGGATGGTTTTCAAGGCAGTTTTGTGTGTGTGCAGAAACTGCTGAGCTCACCTCTGTTGCTGATAATTAACACACTCTTCTTCGCTCTTGTTCAGGCAGAATTTCCTTTTTTCTTGCCCCTGGCAGTGACCAGTCATCCTTCTTAGACAGCTCAGTTAAATTCCCAGGAGAAAAAGAGTAAGAATAGCTCTTAGCAAGTTCATGGCAAGAGGAAATTCTTTTGTAAGGAGTTTAAATTAGAAAATATATTGCCTTTAAACAATGTGTCCTGTTTTGAAAACTGAGTGAAATGTATTCAAATGTTAGAAATTTATTTGGGACATAAAC
The DNA here is from genome assembly GCF_057876585.1 of Rhinolophus sinicus. Taxonomy (NCBI): domain Eukaryota; kingdom Metazoa; phylum Chordata; class Mammalia; order Chiroptera; family Rhinolophidae; genus Rhinolophus; species Rhinolophus sinicus. The sequence goes on along the minus strand of NC_142502.1, from coordinate 29,189,006 downwards.
TATGTGACTTAACTGAAAGAAACCTTCCTGAATACTCTGAAAATATAAAAATGTGAAACTTACTGGAGAAACTTGAATTATCTTAAGTGTACTCAAACTGTACATAAACTTAATAAGATTTTATTTTGAAATCACAAGTATAAATTAGTCAATTATACATTTTATTTAAATTTTTTTCAATTTCTTTATCGTTATTTTTCAATTAGAGTTAATTACATATTTTAAATTAGAATTATTTAAGGTTCATCTGCTAATTAGCTAAGTTATTAGGAACACAATAAGTACATAAAATATTAAAAATGTACAGATTCATTAACATAACTCTTAGAGATATTAAAACAGCATCTGATTAAATTCTAGGTACATTGCATGGCATTGTCTGATAATCTGATCATGACTTTGAAAGGTCATTCTACTTGATAAATGAACTTGAAAAGTCGTGGTACTTGCTAAGAAAAGATGGAAGTAGGTTTGCAACCTACTTCAGTTAGGCTCAAGGTCAAAGTTCCTTTTGTGTTTTATTCTATCTAGTTAGTTCCTTTAGGGAACTTAATCTTGATTCTACTTTTTAGATAATTTTGTCCAGTGCCCGTCATTGAAACAAGAATTGATAGATGTTGAATAAATGTTTGTTAACTAAATAAATGAATGACCACTTTTCAAATAATTTGAATATAATAAATCAGTTCTTTACACTAAAATAACAATGCTTATAATTTATTTTTTCAGGGATCAAAAAGAATTTTAGGTCCTCTAGCAGTGCTTTATCGTTATCATTCTAAATGATGTTATCATTGTTTATCCCAGTTAACTTATTTTGCTTTTCTGAGTATTTTGATTCTTGATAAATAGTCACATACTATATTTCTCTCCAACTAGGTTTTCGTTTTTGGTTGTTGTTTTTTTTTTTTTTAAATCTACATAAGATGATAGAAAATCAGGACTTCAAGAATTCAGAGAATGAGCTCACTGATACACAAAACATCACCAGCTCTTCTCAGTGGCTACTGTAGTCAAATAGAAATAAAATATCCTCAGGAATAAAGTCTGGTTTGGTTCCAGTGAAACGCACTGAAGAGAGCATAATTTGTGATGTGTGCTAAAGGCAAGATGACTACAAAATTACCATCCCACTAAATTCACCTGCTTTTGTTCACACTAAATTGTGTCCTGTAAGGTGGGTCTGGAGAGAGATTTGCTTGATCTGCCACTAATTTATATAAAGTGGCAGGACCGCCCCACTTTTTTATTTCTTTGTTTGGTTCTACCTTCACATTAATCTCTTTACCCTCCAGATACCATATTCTCTTTGCTTTGTCTAGATGCCTTGTGCAGCATTCAAAAATGACCTACTATTGTTAAGGGGGCCCAAGAGGAAAAGCTATACACGTGATCTAGGGTGACAATTTCAAATAGCAAATGCTTTCTAAATATAGAGTCTACTTGCTTGGGGAAAAAAATGTGTTTAGAATGGGATTGGCTGTGGCAGGTTTCTTGCTTTTAAGAATCTGAAGGGAGTGCTGAACAGAAGGAGGAACGAAATGTGAAGTGAGTTTTCTAGTTCTGTACCTTGGCAGGCTGAGCTGTGCCATGGTGGGAAACAACGCAGGGGGAGCCGCATGGGCGGGTGGATGTATTTTCTCCTTACTCACATGCTATTGCAGCTAAGCAACTGAAGTGTCAATGTTTCACTATCATTTAAAAACAAAAAGGGTTCCTGGTGGGAGGGCCTCTAACTACTTTTGATTTATTACCTAATTTTCAGACTCTAGAAATTAAAAACAAGAAGAAATAAAAATGGGCAGAGACTAACAGAAGCTCTGCAGTGATGATTCATTCGTATGAATAAATAGCATTATTTTCAGCATTAGGATAAAGTAGGTGTGGCCATTTGAGAAATATCAAGAACGCTGCTATCTTCTATTTCCTAGAATTTCATCATTGTACATTGTATATTGTATTGTACAATGAGAAAATTGTACAAATACCTGATCATGAACCTTTTTTCCCCAAACTGGTTCATAAGATTTTAGTAAGTAGTCTTTGGGGGGAAAGAAGTGTTTTTTTCTCTTGAAAAATTAAGTTTGAGAAAGGAGGATTGCTGATCTAGTGTGCCTAAAATTGTAAAGAAAGAAAGAAATTTAGTAAAATAAGCTTTCATGTGCAAAGATTTTAATGCTGATCTGGCCTCCTTTTTCGTGGAATATGAATTTGTCTGATTCAGCTAATTTTGCCACATGTTTTTTACTCAGATAATGCAGCAATGCAGAAAGATATTTTAAGGCCTAATGTTGATAGCATGAACAGTTTGTTGTAAGAAAAAATGACCTCAGAAAAAAATCTGGCCAATTTGCAAGCAGAACTGAAAGAACAGAGAACAAACGATGCAGGTGGGATAATGAAACTGTTTCTTACTGAATCATAGCTATGGCCATGAAGATATAGGACAGAAACAAATCAAAGATGGGATCTACAGCTGACTTTATGAGAGCTGAAAAAGATCAAAGTACTGCTAGGAATCCTTTTGCTGAAATCAATTTAAAATTGGATTCTTTAATAGTTGGTCCTTCTTGTGACTTATCTAAAATTTTTTTGTTTATCCCAGAGTCAAAATTAAAGTCTTCTATTTTATTCTAGAAGCTTTATAGTTTTAGTTTTCACATTAAGTCAATGGTCTCTTCTGAATCAATTTTTGTGTATGGTATGAGGAAGGAGTTAAGTTCAATTTTTTTCCCTCTATGGATATCAAGTTGCTTCAGCACCATTTATCGGAAACACCCTTCTTTCTCATGTTAAATTTTATTGGCATCTTTGTTGAACATCAAGTATCTGAGCTCTGTATTCTGATTCATTAATCTACGGGTTTATCCTTATGCCAAATAGGAAACATGCTGTTTTTCTTTGCATAGTTTTTTGATAACATATTTCCTCCAACTTTGTCTTCCTTTGTCAAGATTATCTTGACTATTTCAGGTTCTTTTCTTTATATGTGTGTGGAAATCAGTTTATCAATATCTACAAAATAATGCCTGCTGATATTTGGGGCGGGATTATAATCAACAACCTTAAAGTATTGACCTCATATTAGATGACTTTACTTAATTCACTTGATTATATCGAGTAATCTAGATTATTTTGGATGTTTTACTTATACAATCATGTCATCTGCAAATTATGATTGCTCTACTCATAGTTTTCCAGTTTTTATGACTTATTTATTTTTTTCACATGATCTAGGACTTTCATTACGATGTTGAATAAAAATAGTGAGAGTGGAAATCTATGCCCTCTCCTTGATCTTAGCGAAAAGACATCCAGTGTTTTATAGTATTAGCTGCAAATTTGGAGGGAGTAGATATCTTTTATCAACTTGAGAAAGTTTTCTCTCTAATTTGCTGGGAATTTTTTTTTTAACTTATACAGCTGCTGAATTTTTTCATTTATTAACTTCTACTGAGATGATCATATATTTCTCCCTTTCTATGTACTTGTCCAGCAGTTATTGAATGATGTATGCTAAAAATTCTGATGCCTGTAGATCTGTCGATCTCTTCTTTATTCCTGTCTATTTTTTTTGTTTCATCTCTTTTGAAGCAACCTTAGATGCATACATAATTAGGATTGTTACACATTTCTAATGAATTGACCCATTTATTATTATGAAATATCCCACTTTATCTCTGGTAATATCCTTTATCTTGAAGTCTATTTAACCTGTTATTAATAAGCCATACCAGCTTTTTAATGATTAGTATTAGTATGGTATAAAATTTTCAACCTTTTTCTTTTATCCTGTCTGTGTCTTCATTATTTAATATGTGACTCTTTGCCCAGATATTGGTTTCCAAATCTTTTCCTCATTAAAAGGAAGCAGATATCCTTAGAGAATGATTGAGTTCATGACTTGGCACAAAAGATAAAAAAAGAAAAAACAGAAAACCAGAAAACCAGCCTGGAGTATTTTGTTGTGCCAGAAATTAAGGAAGCACTTAAAATAAAATTAAGTCATGTCAAAATGATGCAGGAGCCAGCATTTAGAGTCTCCCACTAGCCAAATCTGGGACAGTTTGAACATTAGAATAGGTAAGGACAAAAATGAGTTATAATTCAGTGAATAAAATGGGAATCCAAGAGTCCATACTACTAAGAAATAAGAAGGAAGGGAGGGAGGGAGGGAGGGAGGAAGGAAGGAAGGAAGGAAGGAAGGAAGGAAGGAAGGAAGGAAGGAAGGAAAGGAAGAAGGAAGGAAGGAAGGAAGGAAAGAAAGAAAATGAAAGAAAGAAAAGAAAAGAAAGAAAAGTTTGCTTGGGGGCTCTTCCGTATATAGTAGAATGCCAACTGATAAATACAGAGCAAATGATGGAGTTTAAATTTAACTGCTTAAAAATGATTAATTAATCCATGTTAATCCATGATACTAAAATGTATTCAGGCAAGAATCATCAATAATAGTAATTGAAATCATCAATAGTAGTATTTAGCATAACAGGGGAACAATTTGATGAAGAAATTTTTATTGCATTGTCTAAAGAATTTCCCCAGAAGTTGTTTATTAACCATAGAAGGGACAATAGTAACTTTGCAGTGGAGAAAATAAACATTATTCAAATTCTCAAGAATAATATTATCAATAAGGGAAAACAGATTCTTTGTGCCTCCAGATATGATACTGTGAGAAGATCACACCATTTATGTAGTATTTCATCAAAAATGCATAACCTGAATCTAATTATAAGGACACATCAGAAAAATACAAATTGAGGAAATGCCATAAAATAATAGGCCTGCATTCTTTGAAAAAGCCATCAAGGACAAAGAAAGTCTCAGGAACTATTTCAAATTTTAAAAGTCTGAAGAGATATTATAACTAGATATAAAATGTAATCCTGGACTAAATCCTGTACTGGGGAAATTTCTATAAAGGACATTATTGGGACAATTAATAACATTAAAATATGGGTGATGTGTTAAATGCAAATTGTTGTATCAATGTTGATAACTCTACTGAGATTATGTAAGAGAATCGCTTTCTTCTTGAAAAACATACACAAAAATATTAAGGATAAAACAGTGTGATATATGAAGCCTACACTCAAATGGTTTAGAAGAATCAGAAAGACAGCAAATGTGCCAAAATGTAAAGCATGATGATTCTGGATGAAAGAGAGTCTTTGTGTATTCATACTATTTTTCTGTAAGTTTGAAATATTTAAAAAGAAAAAGTGTGTCTCCTGTAATCAGAGTATAGTTGGTTCTGTTTTTTAAAATTCTATTTAACGATCAATAATCTGTCTTTTAGATGAAAAATGTGGCGCACTTATGTTTAAAATAAATACTAATATGTTGGGTGTACACATACATACCGTGTTTCCCTGAAAAGAAGACCTAGCCAGACAATTAGCTCTATTGCATCTTTTGGAGCAAAAATTAATATAAGACCCAGTATTGTATTATATTATATTATATTATATTATATTATATTATATTATATTATATTATATTATATTATATTATATTATATTATATTATAGAGACCCGGTCTTATAGTAAAATAAGACCAGGTCTTATATTAATTTTTGCTCCAAAAGATGCATTAGAGCTAATTGACTGGCTAGGTCTTCTTTTCAGGGAAACACGGTATTAGTACACACAAAGAAAAACACTGTCTTATTCCAGGGTTGTGCAGTTTTTCAGGATCAATAGGCTTAAACTTGCTGGACTATTCAACCTAAATATATTCATATACAGGACTATCCAATCTAATTCACCAAACAATAAATGATTTTAAAAAATTATACAGTTAGGATAACCAATTGACTCAGCAAGCACTGTGATAGGTACTTTATGCTCATTATCTCTACCCTGCCAAGGAAACTCCATACCGTTTTCCACAGTGACTGTACCAATTTTCATTCTCACCAACAGTGCATTAGGGTTTATGTGAGAATTTTTAATACTAAGCTTGCCATCTACTCCACACCATCCACACCAAACCTATAGGAAGGGGCAAATGAGGTGTGTCATCTGATCCTGTCCTTTTATATTATGTAAGCAAAGTTTTCCAGATGCCTCACTCTACACACTTCTACTTATTGGTCAGAACTGTATTGTGAGGCCAGTCCTGGCTGGAAGATGTCTAGAGAAAAGTGTTATAGCTGAGGTCACCTGACCAGAATATGGGTGAAGGAGAGCGAGTGCAAGAGAGGAGGGGAGCAGTGTGAAGGGGACTGAGTGGAAGCCAGGGAAGAGGACTTGTAACCACTACCTGGTTAAGTTTGTTGCAGATGGGAGATGGGTGATGAAGACACCTTGGCTATCTGCACAGTTTTGCTCCAGACTTGCTTTTGCAAGATAGTTTACAGAAAAAGGATTTGCCATGTCTATTTTTCATTCATTCCACAAATACTTATCAAGAGTCTAGTACATATTCCCAAAAGGTTTTTGGAAGAATATACAACTCACTGACTGCATGGGATATTAAAAAGTATTATATATGTTATATATAATATACATATAATATTATATATAATATATATTAATTAAGCAACCTTATTAATATAGTATATATATTAACATACATACTATGTATTAATTAAGGTCAGACAATTAAGTTCGTGAACACATCCTAGAAAAAGTGCTGCATAACTCATTGCTGAATATCACTAAGGTCACCTTCCAAGTACTCCCCTTGGAAGCTATGCACCTATGCCAGTGCCTAGTCCACCCTTCAAAGCAATTTGGGAACTCTTTTTCTGGAATGGCTATCAGAGCTGTCATCGTATTACCCTTGATGTTCTGAATGTCATCAAAATATTTTCCTTTCAATATTTCCTTTATCTTTGGGTAAAGAAAGAAGTCATTGGGGGCCAGATCAGGTGACTAGGGAGGGTGTTCCAATCCAGTTATTTATTTACTGGCTAAAAACTCCCTCACAGACAGTGCTGTGTGAACTGGTGCGTTGTCGTGATGCAAGAGCCATGAATTGTTGGCGAAAGTTCAGGTTGTTTTCATCTAACTTTTTCACGCAGCCTTTTCAGCACTTCCAAATAGTAAACTTGGTTAACTGTCCAGCTAGTACAAATTCATGATGAATAATCCCTCTGATATCAAAAAAAGGTTAGCAACATCATTGCAACAAGTTTGCGAACTTAATTGTGAGACCTCGTATGTATATATAATATATAATTATTTGACCTTGTGTGTATATGTTTTATATATACATATATATAGTCTGTGTGTGTATATATATATATATATATATATATATATATATATATATATAGAGAGAGAGAGAGAGAGAGAGAGAGAGAGACTGACAATTAAGTTCACACACTTGTTGCAGTGATGTTGCTAACTTTCATTCATATATATATATATATAAATAATTTGGTCTTTGTCCCTGATTCCTGTCACAGAGCTCCTAAAATACTTGAATTTCCTGGGTGATAGGAGTGTCTTCCATTATTCATAATGAACCCGTTGGAACACACCTGCGCCTATGCTAATGAGGAGACTAGAGCTCCTAGATGGCCTCTGCATGGGGCTAGTCACCAGAAAGACTAAAGGCAGGATTAGAGGGTGGGAACTGTCAGCCCCATGGGAGGGAAGTGGGGCTTGGGGGATTGGGTTATAAAAAGTCTTGTGGAGATCTTCTGGGCTGGTGAATGAGAGGAAGTGTGGGAGTGTGGTGCCCCTGGAGAGGGCAGGGAAGATCCCCACCACTCCTCCATACCTTGCTCTGTGCATCTCTTCCATTTGGCTGTTCCTGAGTTGTATGCTTTATAATAAACCAGTAAATGTTAATAAAGTGTTTTCCTGAGTTCTGTGAGTCAATTATCCAACCTGAGGGGGTAGGCCATAGGAATCTCCAAATGTGTAGTCAGTCAGGCAGAAGTGTGGGTAGCGTGGGCAATTCATTTGCAGCTGGCATCTGAAATGGGGGCAGTCTGGTGGGACTGAGCCCTTTAACTTGTGGGATCTGACACTAACTCCAGGTAGATTCAGGCTTCTGAAAGCAAAGAGACTCTTTGCTTCTTACTAAATGTTGGGCACCTGATTGTTGAACTAGCATTTCTTTCTGGAATTGACTTAGAATTTTTTATTCTAGGATTCTCCTGCTCAAGGATTACTGGTCGGGTGGTTTACATCTTGCTAAAACACAATTAAAAGTGACTTGAGACTTGCAAAATTTTGACTAGCAGGGCTTTGCTACTTCCATTGCCTTGAATATAGGCAATGCTGGCTCAGTGGTACTTCATCCAATCCATGCCCTCCCTGTCCACCAAATATCACTTCTATAGCTCTCCCTTATGACCAGGAGATGGCATGTTGCTCTTAGGCCAGTCGCTTCCCTGCATTCTAACTTTATCAATGTGGAATTGACTATCCCATAATAACCTTAGCTCTTATTTCATAGAGTCATAGCAAGAACTGTGAAGCGTTTGAGACATGACCCTACTTGCAAGGTAATAAACTATCAGGAATGAGACCCCTGGGTCGGAGATAAAGAGTATTATCACTCACAGCAAAAGCAGTAGGCAGATCTTAATGTTCATTTGTGTCACTTTCCCATGCCCCCCTAGTCCTGTGGGGCTGTACAAAGAGCCCATGATAGATGCCTTCAGACACATTAAATTTCATTACAGAAAGGGACCACTGATCTTGGGGAATCTACCACTTTTATAGAAGTATCCTCTGTGTGGAGAAGATGTGCCTCATCCCTCAAGGCTGCTTCCCGCAAACACAATCCTGAAAATGGCCTGGTAAACAGCTGTCAAGGCCTTGCATGCTGGGCATGCCAAGCAACCATGTGCAGGAACCAGGAACACTCAGGTCCATGGCAAAATGGCCTCACCCAACAAGTCAGAGCTTGGAAACTACAGACTGCCACCTGTTTTTGTATGATCCATGAGAGAAGAACTGTTTTTATGTTTGAACCCCAACTAAGAAAATTATGATGCCCCACAAAAGAGAATTCTAGTCTTTTCGTTAGTAGACCTACATCACAAAACGTGTACTCAGTTATTACTAAAATACTTTGAATTTCATTAATAAAAAATTATCTCTCTTCTTATGTAAGTTCCTATATATCCTTGATTTTGCCTGTTGATCTGCAAACCCTGAACTATCTGACTCTTGACAAAAAAATAGTTTGCTGGCTCCTGATCTAGGTAATTGAGAGAAAGTTCACAAAGGGTCCTGTTTATTTGCCATTTTTGTGGCTCCTGATTTCACAGCTAAGCTTAGAGGAAATGTGTGATGTTTTGTGCTGGTTTCAGCTGATCAAAAACCAATTCTATGCAGACTGGTGCAGCCGTTATGGAAGGCAGTGTGGAGGTTCCTCAAAGAATTACGAATAGAATTGCCATATGACCCAGCAATCCCTCTCCTGGGTGTCTACACAAAAGATCTGAAAACATTTAGAGATAAAGACACGTGTGCTCCAATGTTCGTTGCAGCTTTGTTTACTGTGGCCAAGACATGGAAACAACCAAAATGTCCTTCGATAGACGAATGGATAAAGAAGTTGTGGTATATATACACAATGGAATACTATTCGGCAGTAAGAAAAGATGATATAGGAACATTTGTGACAACATGGATGGATCTTGAGAGAGTAATGCTGAGCGAAACAAGTCAGACAGAAAAAGCAGAGAACCATGTGATTTCACTGATATGTGGTATATAAACCAAAACCAACAAAAGAACAAGACAAACAAATGAGAAACAGAAACTCATAGACACAGACAATAGTTTAGTGGTTACCAGAGGGTAAGGGGGGTGGGCGGTGGGAGATGAGGGTAAGGGGGATCAAATATATGGTGATGGAAGAACTGACTCTGGGTGATGAACACACAATGGGATTTATAGATGATGTAATACAGAATTGTACACCTGAAATCTATGTAATTTTACTAACAATTGTCACCCCAATGAATTTAATTTAAAAAAAAAAAAAAAGAACAATTCTATACCTGGGCCGGCCCTTGTGGTTCTTACTATGATTGCAAGATGTCCTTTAGCAATAACCATCCAGAAACTTGGAAAATACACAGGTGTGTTACTTATTGGCCCTGGAAATTTCACAGCACGCTGCACAGGGAAGTTACGGAGGGAGAGAAAGAGAAATAATGGGCCTGAGGTTCCGTTTTTACTGGAGGGGGCCTAAGGCTTCATGGGCTCTCTCTTTATTGGTATAAAATGTAAGAGTGGTCATTTAAAGCAGGAGAAGAGAAAAAAAACAAGTGGCCCAATGGTCAGTTATTGAAATCCACCAAGATCTCTAACACCAAGAAGCGTCAGCGGGGGGAGCCAGGTTAGCTCTTAGTCCTGTTGCTGGCAATGTGTTTATGTGAGAGAGCCATCCTTGAAGTGGATGCCTTGGCAATCAAAGCTTCAGTCCGGAAACTGCACTTGTATTACAAAAAAGAAAAATAACAGAACTCTCAGAGCTTATGCTGCACTAATCAAAGTAGTCCAGGTGTCTGCAGATGCTTTTTATAAATATAATTTTTGAATAGGTGAGCATGCACATTTTATTTAAATCACATCACAATTTAAAAGGCTCCATATTAGCCTGTTCCTATTAGTCAGGTTTAAATTTGAAGTCCCCATTGCCAAAGCTGAATTTTATCACTTAATAACACCTTTGCTTTATATTCAGTCTGATAATAAAAGAGGCTAGCATGCTTAAATTAAAGGGTTAGAATGCTGCTTATCTAAACATTTTTTTTTCTTGTATCCTTTCCTCTTCTTTCTTGTCTGGCTGAGTTTTATTTAGTACACAGTACAAATGGCAAACTAACTAGAGTTGGTGTTTCAATTATATATTGGTGCATAGCAAACTCCCCCAAAACTTACTGGCTTAAAGCAATGACAGTTTATTATTTCTCACAGTTCTATGGGTTGACCAGGTGCTTGTCCTGTATTCTGACACGGCCTATGGGTGTCAGCTGGGGTGCTGGGATGGCCAGAAGGGCCAAAAGAGCCTCACTCGCATTGCTGGCAGTTGGTGGGAGCTCAGTTGGGACTGTCAGCTGAGGGCCTTGGTTCTTGGTTCTCTAAGTGGATCTCTCACTGGGCTTTTTACTGCATGGAAGTTGGGCTTGAAAGAACAGTATTCTAGACCCAGCCTAAGAAGTTGCATACCATCATTGAACTCTATAGATTCAAGTAGATCAGAGAAATAAATGCTGGTTTGGTAAGATGTTAACATTATGGGAAACTGGGTGAGGGGAACCCAGGAACCCACTATATTATGTTTGCAACTTTTCTATAAATTAAAATTATTTTAAAATGAAAGTTTACAAAGAAGCCACAGGGTCAGCCCAGATTTAAGGGGAGGCGAAATAGACTCCACCTGTTGATGGGGAAGTGACAAGGTTATGTTCCAAGAGAGCATGTGGGATGGGAGAGGTTGTTGCAGCCATGCGGTGGGCTTCTAAGATCTGTTCAGGACATCTTACCATTGCGTGACTTGGAGTGTGTATGAGTGTGGGGGATGGAGTCTGATGTCTAATGCTTTCCTGCTTCAATGTGACAGCCTTCCTCTTTCACTTTTGAACCAGCTATTAAGAAGCACTGCTGTGTTCATACTGCTAGCCACCCCCACCCCCACCAGAAAAAATAAGTTGTCTTAGATAAAACTAAGAGGTAGCCACCGACCTGACTACTGTGAGGGGCTGGTCCTGAGACTGGTAATCAGACATATAGGTCTGATTGTGCGAAGTGTACAGGAGCCAGAGACTGTTTCCCCCAAAAGACCTCGGTCTCTAAGTTGCAATCTCTAGAACCTAGATGAATTTTAGTCATCAGTATTTGCTTTGTGAGCAAATAAATCACAAAACACTTATTTTTTAAAGCTTGGCTGTGATCATATCTGAGTCAACATAAACCCCTAAGAATTTATTTACAACTACATTTGAGTGTCTGCTTTGGCCTTTCTTGAAGTCCCAAATTCCACTTGCTGCTCCTTTAACTGTCTTTCATACCTCAGCACAGGATTAGAGGATTTATAAAAGAAGAGGAAGAAACCTGAGATTATGTCGGCATGAAAATTCTATAAAAAATTTTTTTTGTTTAAGAAAGCACCATATTCACAAATGAAATAGATTTATGTTTTATTTTTATGCTATCTATGTCAGATTTGGCATAAGAGCCTGCTGGTTTTCTAAAAGGAACCGGAAAAGTTTCCGTCTTTGTATATTCAACAATAATTTAAATCACACAGGAGTCATTTGCTCTTTGGGCAGGGTACATTTTTTAGAAGTAGATCTTTGATAAGGTTTTCAAATTTTTCAGTGATTATCGGTCTATTTAGTTTTTCTATTTATTCTTGAGTCAATTTTTAAAATGCATATTTCTAGAAAGTCTGCAATCTCTTCTAGCTCTTAAGATTTGTTGGCAAAAAGCTACACGTGATACTTTATTATTGTCTTCCAAATGTATCTGTATTTTGTGGTTTTACAGCCTTTTTGTTGCCAACGTTCATGAATTCGTATATTTTTGTTTTATTTTTTTTCCTTTATCAATCTTAGCTTTTTTTCTTTTTATTGTCTTGTTGGAACAAAAAGCCCTGCTTTGATTTATGAATTCTACTTTTATGTTTGCTTTCTGAGTCATTAACACTTTATTAATTTATTTGGTTTTGTGAGAACTCTTAATTTACTGATAAGGTCCAGGAACTGAGATACCTGTGTGGGAAATTTTCAACATGGATATTAAAGGTGCCCAAGGTAGTGGCAGGGCTCGTGATAGAGAGGAAGGCTGTTAAATGTGGTGGGGGTTCCTGAAGAGTCAGTAGGTAAAGTTGGGAGTGTCAGGGACCGCTTTTGCTTTTTATGAGTGATATGCAAAGATAGTCCTTTTGAATGGTTTCCCTGTAGTGTAATAAATAATTTAATGATGTTTGGAGTAAGTAGAGCATAATGAGCAGAAAGGAAATAAGAGGAGCACATTTTATGGTGCTTCGGTAATTCTACCCTGCTCTGACTGCTGTCAAATTATTTTAAAGCAATTAAGAGCTTCATGACTTCTGGGAAAAAACTTACTTAGAAGTCTATATTTCTAAATTCAAATATCTGAAATATCTTGTTATTCAGTGATACTTTTTCTTCCATCGATGCTATGTACTTCCCACATCATGTTAGAGAGTCTCTACCTTCTTAAAAAAAAGGCAGATTTCTAATGAGCTGAAAGAGGTTTTTATGATTCTGGGAAAGTAAACTATCCTCCTTGCATTTTCATAACTTAGACTGAGATTGAATTAGGAATGTAGGGCTCTGTGAATATTGTTGTTTTCTGAAGATACCTGCAGTGCATGAATCCTGTTCTGCCAGGAATTCTTACTCTCCAAGAGTCCCGTAGGGATTAAACTCTCAAAGATCAATAATAGTCTGTGAGTTGAAGCACCTCTTTATTAACACCTGCACAGGCGTCTATTGTCCTAAGGCCGTACTCTGCTGATGTCTGAGGTTGGAGCACACAGACCAAGCTTGTGAGATGAGCAGATCCTCTGAATTTGTCCTAGAAAAATAGAGTTGACAATGATGAGATGGGAATTTAGTTATGAATGTCTGAAGTTGGAGATATCTATTAGACATTTAAGTGGAGATGCTATTAAGCCCTTCGATAAGAACCTGGTGTCAGGAAAGACATAGGCTAGAGATAAAGATTCAGGAGTCATTGATAAACGGTTGTTATATATGTCATGAGGTTGGATGAGATCACCAAAAGAGTATACATTTAAAAAATTCCCATGACTGCTTGTATTGTTGAATTACTACTGTTTCAGATGTGTCTGGGGTGAAAATATGTTGGTTACTATATTAGAACCTTTTGGAGGCTCTTCCTACGTCACAGATGTGGTTGGCTAAGATCTTTATTTCAGTGTTGAAAAGAGTTAAAGACCTCAGCCAATTCATACAATGAAATAAAATAGAAATAAGTGAAGAATAACTTAAAGATTAAAATAAAATCCCAAATCCCCTAGATGTATTCTACATTGTTGCTTACTGACCAATACCCATTCCACCCCAACCAATTCACGTAAACTGACATAATCCCATCTTCCGTTAGTAAAGTTTTACCAGTGACCAAACCCAGGACAATTTCGGTCAATAATGACAAGCAAGGAGAGGCTTCCCAGGGTCATCTGAAAATGAAGTTAGACTCTGAAGAGAAAACTGTGGGAAGGGAAACTAAGTTTTCTGTCCTTCATACGTCTGTGTGTGAACAAGAAGATTCATGCTGACCCTGTAGGTGGCCCAGGAGAGACTGGGTTCCTTGTTGACATCCTGTGTTAAGCAACACAGAAATCTGTCTTATTATATGATGTGAGCTAATAAGTATCCTTATTTCTCAAGGTGATTTCAGTTGTTTTTCCTATTACTTGTAGTCAAAAGTATCCTAATTAATGTATTATGTATGTAGTATAAAATAAATTGTCTCTAGTCTCTTTAAGACTGTCCAGGAATGTCATTGCTAAATTTGGACTAATTGCATTACTCATAAAAGGCTGTGATGATTTGCCTAACAGATAGTTGGCTTTTGTTTGACATTAGATTATAGTTCATATATTATTGAATTAGGTTAATCTCAAGAAAAAAAATCCAAAATTTTTTTCTATGCTTTAACAATATAATATCATGATAAGGGGCAAAAACTGAAGGACAATGTTTCCAAACGAAATAGATAATAAAGGCTTAAGAGTGGAAGAGGCCAAAGGAAATGGCTGTCAGAATCGGTTTAGGGCCCTACCAGACTCACTTTGTCCCTGGTCTCCAATTGTCTTTAGAGGCTATGCCATTCACTTGCCATGTGTTACCTGTGCCTTGTACAATATAAAAATCAGTATCCCAATCATGAAACAACATGTACTTCTTGAAGTAGCTGTAATATATATCTTGTTTAATTCTTGTAATAGCCTCTCTTCTAGCATAATGATATAAAAAATGAGGAAATGGAGGATCAACGAAGCCAAGTAACTATCCAATTTGATCCTCTTCTGTGATCTGAATGTTTGTGTACCCCAAAAATTCATATGCTTATGTCCTAACTCCTAAGGTGCTGGAAATTGGAAGTGAGGACATCACTTCCTATCATTAGGTCATAAATATGGAACCCTCATGAACTAGATTAGTGCCCTTTCGAAAGAGGCTCCAGAGAGATTCTTCTCCTGTTCTTCTGCCCTATAAGGACACAATGAGAAGCCTGCAATCTAGAAGAGGGCCCTCCCCCGACCATGTGGGAACCCTGATCTCTGGCTTCCAGCCTCCAGACCTGTGAGCAATAAATTTCTGCTATTTATAAGCCACCCAGCCTGCAGTCCAAATTAACAAAGACACCCCCATACCATGCCAGTAAAGAAGTCTATATTAGTAGCAAATCCTAGCTATTTAGTCCCAGACCTAGACAGTGGCTGGCACACAGGGATACTCATTAAATGTTTATTAAATGCTTTGTTATATTGGGAGTTCATAGTGCATAACCTCAAGTTAAATCCCTGGCCACTTTCCTAGAATATCATCATCCTCAGGTGGCGGTTGTTAGGGCCTTTGAGTAAGAAAACAATAATTGACTATTTCTCCAACGAATCTACTTTTATACACTGACACTGTCTTCGTGCATAACAACCCCACATACTGTCACCATGACAACACGCCGTCCTTAGTCCCATACAGACCATTAGAAATACTTTATAAATAGAATATTCAGTTTTCTACAAAATTTTGCCTTACATTGTTTTGATAATAAAATCAGAGGTAATAAACAATATATTCAATTTTTCCTTTAAAACTCAGATTATGATCCTTTCCTGAGCTTTTTATTTCATAGTTCATACAGTCATGTGAGACCTGTCATGAGTGTTTAACATTTAGAAAATATTTTGTTCCCTTAACAAGTAGCAGAGAATCTTCTAGCTGGTAGGTATAAAATTACGTGTCAGAAACACAAAGATAAGCAAAAACACCTTTCCTTCCCTCAGAACACTAACAACACAACACCTAATATATTCATGTGTGTGATGCATGAATCCATAAATTTAAAATTAGAGATAATAGGATCACATGGTGTTATCTTCCTTTCTTCTACCACAAACACAACCAACTATCAATGTCCTTTTACATTTGTAGTCTTAGATTTTACTGTGAGAATCTCAGCTTATCATAAGACTGCAGGGTTTATAACTTGTCTGATGACAAGATAGCTAAATTAGGAAAAGAAGATACAGAACATTAATTCCAATCAGTAAGTTGTCTTCCTTCATATTTCAAAATACGTTTGGCAAAAAAGCATTTTCTTTTATCTTAGGCAATAAAATATACTCCAGGAAAATTTTCAGAAAAAAAAAAAATTCTACCTTATTCAATTACATTTTATATTTGGTCTTAATGTTCATCTTTTAGATTTTTCTAAGGATAGGATGGGTGTGAAGAACTGACTGGAATTGGTAATAATAATAATGATAATATTATTGAGCACTTCATATGTGTTAGGTATGATCTGCCTATTAACATTCATTACCTCATTTAATCTTTATGATAATTGAGTGAGGTATGTACTATTAGCAGCCCCATTTTAAAAATGAGGAATCTGGGGCATAAGAAGATTAAGTAACTTGTTCGGCTCCTAAATGGTGGAAGCAAAGTGGAGAAAATTCTGGATCTCATTGGTACTCATCTTTGCCAGTAAAAGGCCCATTTTCATTTGTTCTCAAGGTAGTTGTTTGTAGCAGAATTTTTATTACAAATGAATATATTTTTAGGTGAAGACATTTCATATATCATATATCTTGGGTTATTAATTTATCTACTGTTACTTCCTGTCACTCTATAATACCAAAATATCTCCAGTCAGATTCCGGAATTCAGAATACTACCCTTGAGGTCACTGTGATGTTGATGTTTCTATTCAAACCATCCTCTTCTCCTGAAGCCCTGTTCTGCATCCCTGACTCACCACGCATGCCAATGGCTCCAAGTGGCAATGATACACCGAGCCTCGTGAATAAGCCCATTAGCAATCAGCGCTGCTGTGGGTCGGAGAGAAAACTCTCCGTTTGGGGTGAAATAAAAATGCACACTGTACACTAAAACAACAGAAAGACCTGGGAATATAACTGAAAGGCACAGTTATTTTCCCCTTAGAGACCTCTTAGTGTAAAAAGCCAATTAAAATATTTTATTCTCATCTTTCCATGACTGAGAAGTATTATGCCTTAATGTTGAAAACAGAAGGGAAAATCCCGGAAATGAAAAAACAGCGAGTTAATGGAAAGAATGAGGTTTAACTCTAAGTCCTGTAAACAGGTCAAGAAGATAAATCAGAGGTTTTTTTTTGTTGTTTGTTTGTTTGTTTTTGTTTTTTTATAAAGCAGAGCTGTCTAGGATTTCAGAGTTAATGGCTGTTATCTCCAAAATTCTAGCTACTTGAAAGCAACTTAGATGAACATCCAGAAGTCTGAGACTTCACTACAGAGCAGCCTAATTACTCAAATCTATAATGACTGGGGAAAAGGAGGTTGCTCTGTAAGATTCCTGTCTTTCAGGGGCAATTAAAATATGGTCCTAATTTCAAGGCCCATGATTGGATGGCCTAGACCAGGGTTTCTCAACCTCAGCACGAGTGAGATTTTGGGCCAGGTGATTCTTTGCTGTAGGGAATGCCTTGTGCATTGTGGGATGTTTAGTAGCATCCCTGATATCTGCCCACTAGATGCCAGGAGAATATTCCCCCTCCCTTGGTCACGACAATCAACAATGTTTCCAAACATTGCCAAGTGTGTCTGATGTTGGGGCAAAATCACCCCCAGTTGAAAACCAATGGCTTAGACATTTCTTTTTCATGCTCCTATTATGCTTGGTGACCCAAATGCCCCTCCTTCAAGAGACCTAACTACACAGCATTAGCCCAAGGAAAGGATCTTGACAATTTCTTGGATGGTTTCGACTCACAACTTTTTCACTCACTAGCTGTGTGACCTTGGTCAAATTACAAAATAATATCTGTAGTTATTAAGTGTGTATGCATTAGCTTTCAACCAGAATGTACTGAAGGAACCAGGACATCTAATAGGTTCTGGAGGATACAGTACTGAGCAAAAATAATACCAACTCTGATTTCATGGCACTTAGCCTAGTGATGAGATAGATATTAAAAAATCTGCTCACATAAGTGCATACCTGGAGACATTATGCACAGATGAGTGCTGTGAAGTAAATTGAGTCAATTACATGTTATGTATTTCCATGTCTGCACCATGTCATTTTACTTTATCTATTGTGTCTGTTGTTATGCAATATTCAATTCTAATGTAATCAAACATAACAATCCTTTTATTCATGATTTGTGCTTTTTGTGTCTTGTTTGATGAAGCCATAGAAATGAATGATTAATAGAATTTCTTTCCATATTTTGCAAAGTAATAGTTTGTTAGTTATACAGAATAATTTCCTTTTGATTTCCTCTTCATGTCTTTTGTTATTAGTTTGTCTGCCCTTTTTTTATTACGAGTTTCATGTGTACAAAACAACATAGTGATTAGACATTTACATGTATACTACCCATCTGACACCATACGTCTGCCCTTTTCCTTATTGATTTGTCAGTTATATATGGTGCAAAAATCTTTCCCCAGTTTATAGCTCTTTTCACTGTTTATGTAGTCTTTTGTCAAGGAAATGTTACTAATTTTGATGCGGATAAATATATCATCCTTTCCTTTATGGTGTGTATATTTTACATCTCATTTAAGAAAACGCTTCTTACCAAAGCCACAAAGATATCTTTTTATTAAATACTTAAAGTTTTATTTTTAAATGTAGGTCTTTAATACACCTAAAGATGATTTTTGTATATGGCATGAGGAAAGGATCTGATTTCATATTTTTCTGATAAATAACTAGTTGCCCTACTCTTCCTGAGCCCCACTGATCAGTATTGCCACCTCTGTCACACAGCTAATAACAAACATGCATGGATCTGCTCCTGGAGTATCTCTTCTCTTCCATTTGTTTTTCTTGTCACATTGTCTTAATTATTACAGTTTTGTAATAAATCTTGATATCTAGTAGGATAGCAAGTAGGGCATGTCTTGGTCATATCCAGTACTGTTTTTGATTTTGATTGGCCCTTTTTGTTTCTCCGTGTAGATTTTAAACTTTCAAGTTCTACCAAACTTTGTTGACATTTTTATTGGAATTATTTAATTTATAGATTAATCTGAGAGAAGCATTATATTTTAATTTCATAAACATATACATCTCTCTACTTCTTTAGATTTTCTTTAATATCCTTCATTAAAGTTTACAATTTTCTCATAAGTCATGCACATATTTTGTTAGGTTTATTTCTCAGTTCCTTGTTTTAAAATTACATGTTCTAATTCTCTGTGGCTGGCATATAAAAAATGCAATTGCTTTTTGTATATTGCTCTGATAACCAAAAACCTTGCTGAACTTTCTGTTTGGGTCTCGTAAGTTATCTATAGATTTTCTTGGGTTCTCTATGTAAACAACCATAATATCTACACTCGTGCTACTAATTCTCATATTTAACACATGACAGCCTGTGATGTTGTCTCTTAGACAAGGTCACACGATTGGAAAATGAAGAAGCTAGGATTCGAGACCACATCTGTTATACTTAGAACCTGGGTTCTTTAACCACTCAATTGTGCTGCCTCTTTATTACCCCATCTTTTAGTTTTTTTGTTTGACTGATTTTTTTTGTTATTTGCCAATCTTTTTTTTTTTTTTTTTTATTAAATTTATTGAGGTGACAGTTGTTAGTAAAATTACATAGATTTCAGGTGTACAATTCTGTATTACATCATCTATAAATCCCGTTGTGTGTTCATCACCCAGAGTCAGTTCTCCTTCCATCACCATATATTCGATCCCCCTTACCCACATCTCCCACCCCCCACCCCCCACCCCCCACCCCCCTTACCCTCTGGCAACCACCAAACCATTGTCTGTGTCTATGAGTTTCTGTTTCTCATTTGTTTGTCTTGTTCTTTTGTTGTTTTGGTTTATATACCACATATCAGTGAAATCACATGGTTCTCTGCTTTTTCTGTCTGACTTATTTCGCTCAGCATTACACTCTCAAGATCCATCCATGTTGTCACAAATGTTCCTATATCATCTTTTCTTACTGCCGAATAGTATTCCATTGTGTATATATACCACAACTTCTTCATCCATTCATCTATCGAAGGACATTTTGGTTGTTTCCATGTCTTGGCCACTGTAAACAAAGCTGCAATGAACATTGGAGCACACGTGTCTTTATCTCTAAATGTTTTCAGATTTTTTGGGTAGATACCCAGGAGAGGGATTGCTGGGTCATATGGCAATTCTATTCGTAATTTTTTGAGGAACCTCCACACCGCCTTCCATAACGGCTGCACCAGTCTGCATTCCCACCAACAGTGTATGAGGGTTCCTTTTTCTCCACAGCCTCTCCAACATTTGTTACTATTTGTCTTGTTGATGATGGCCATTCTGACTGGGGTGAGGTGATATCTCATTGTGGTTTTGATTTGCATTTCTCTGATGATTAGTGATGTTGAGCATTTTTTCATATGTCTATTTGCCATTTGTATGTCCTCTTTGGAGAAATGTCTCTTCAAGTCCTCTGCCCATTTTTCAATTGGGTTGTTTGTTTTTTTGTTGTTCAGTTGCATGAGTTCCTTGTATATTCTGGATACTAGCCCCTTATCGGAGGCACTGTTTGCAAAAATCTTCTCCCATTCAGTTGGTGGCCTCTTTATTTTGTCAATGGTTTCTTTTGCTGTGCAGAAGCTTTTAAGTTTCATATAGTCCCATTTGTTTATTTTAGCTTTTACTTCCATTGCCTTTGGAGTCAAATTCATAAAATGCTCTTTGAACCCAAGGTCCATAAGTTTAGTACCTATGTTTTCTTCTATGCAGTTTATTGTGTCAGGTCTTATGCTTAAGTCTTTGATCCATTTTGAATTAATTTTGGTACATGGTGACAAATAGCAGTCCAGTTTCATTCTTTTGCACGTGGCTATCCAATTCTCCCAGCTCCATTTATTGAAGAGGCTGTCTTTGCTCCATTGTATGTTTTTAGCTTCTTTGTCAAAAATTATCTGTCCATATTTATGTGGTTTTATTTCTGGGTTCTCAATTCTATTCCATTGGTCTATATGTCTGTTTTTCTGCCAATACCTATTTGCCAATCTTTATGTATTTTATTTATTTTGTAGTTTTCCTCTTTTTCAATTCTTATATATTTTTTTCTTCCTGCAATAGCTAAGACTTCCAGCAGTAGCTTGTACTTGCATTAAAATATTAAATATAAGCAAATAAGTAGACATTCTTAATTTGTTCTTGGTTTTAAAGCAATGTTTCTACATTTCCAATATCAGGTATGATAATATATATATATAATTTATACTTTACTATATATATATATATATATATATATATATATATATATATACTCTTTACTAGTTTAAGAAAGTCCCTTCTATGCAAAGATTGCTAAAACATTTTATCATTAATGGCAACTAAATTTTTACTAATTTTTTTTTCTCATGTACTTAGATTTTTTTCCTCCAACCTGTTATTATGGTGACTTACATTATTGGATGTGGTGAATTACAGTGATAGATTTGAACCTCAGTTTCCTCATCTACAAATTGTAGAAAATAATCTTTACTTAGTAAGGTTTGGTGAGGATTACATTAGATGTATGGAAAATCACCAGGCAGGCACAAATAAAGTCCACACCCATTGAATCTTCTTTTTGCTCCACCTGATCCACCCTCCACTCTGGCTCTGTGCCCTAGGACTGCGTTAATGACTAATGGCATCCTTGCTTCTACCTCTGGTTAAGTTCAGTCAATAGGAGGCAGCATCAAGCTGTTGAAGAATTGGAGGAGGGGGAAGTTTGAGTGTTGGTTTCTCCAGCCATTCCCTTGGCAGGTCACACCATATTGTCTGTGTCCTTTTCTGAAGAGGTCAGTTCCTATCGTGTGGCCCTTTCCATACAGCTGCAGGATCCAGGTCCTGCTAGGATATGGATACGCATGGGTTTTAAATCAAGTATTTCTGTTTAGGGGGAACATGTATCATTGTTCTGCATGATTAAAAAACTTGGATTACTAATTATTTTCTCATGTCAAAACTGGTTTTTCTGTTGTCATAGATATGGACTACATAGATGTAGACTTGAAGTAGAACCTAGCACAGTGCTCTGAAGCATTATAAAGACTCTATAACATTTGTTTTGTTTAAAAAGAAACAAGAAGGAGGATTAAGAAAAGGTTTTGGGAATAGAAATTTAAAACATTTTAGTAATTTTCAAGTTCACTGTGCTCTGCAAAGCCAATATTACCTCCAATCTGATATTACAATGGAAATTACAGAGCATAAGTCCGATCTGAAAAGCAAAGATATGGGAAATTATTTCACATATCAAAAGGAGCACATTTACTGTAATTTTCATGTCAGGTGTGCTGACAGACTTTCTCATTTTGGAATGTCTTCAGAGCTTTGTAAAAGGTCATAGACTGACACAGTAGGCTCAGTAGAGGTTAAGTAGGAACTAGGAAATTGTTCAATAATCATCCTAGTGAGAAAACTGTACCAATCCTTCATTTGATAATGTTTCTATTTATAATACATTTTGAATTGTCCTAGGATAAAAACAAATTTCAGGTGCACTTTAAAATCCAAGGTGCTAGATAGAGGCTATAGTTTCCCAACTCTTTTTCAGAGTTAGTTAAACAAATACTTCTGGAAAAAAGAATAATTGATAACAATAATTCACTGACCCATCTCTTCCTCAGTATTTAAAATTTTTTATTTCATCCATACAGGTATGACATAGAGTCCTGTTTAAAGAAAAAGGTAATATGATATTACTCAATTTTGTTACTTGAAAAATATTCAAGACATGGAGTTTCAAAACAGTCGTAAATGTAGTCTCACATTATTGAATTTTTGCATAGTTCATCTCTCTCACCAGTAATGTTAGAGATCATTGACTTAAAACAAAGAATATAGAGATTGTCTGGATTGGCTCATTTAAAATCCTCCCAATATCACTTTGTTGTGCCTTCCTGTGCTGTAAAACTAGCAATTACATTTATTACATTACAGTCTCCAGTCTCTCTTAAAAGTAGAGTTCGAGGTATAACTCAGGTTCCACCATTCAGAGAGACTCTCACTTGTAACTAAGTGGAAGAAAAGGCAGGATTTGGGGCACCTATTTTGCCAATAGAGATCATGGCAGAGGTGGCATGTTTGCGTCAGCAGCTGTGACAGTAGCTTTGTGATTTGATAGCTTCCTGTTGTGGAAGACGCAGCAGCTCCTGGAAGCTCATTTCTGCAGGCATCCGAACAATTGTGTGAGCTCTCTCTATCCCTTAAATAAATTTCTGTCTTACACTAGTGGAGTGGATTCTGTTACCTACCACTAAGTACCCTGCCTAAGACAGTTGATTATATCATTGCATTCTAGGTAGAACTGAAATTCACAATAACAGGAAAAGAATATGACCTTTGAAATGCACATTTAAGTATGGTTGATTCCCTTAATGTGTACCAGACACTATGCAAAGTGCTTGGAGTACAGCCCCCAAGTAACTAACTCCCCATGTGAGATTATAAACGTGGATATGGGGAGCGGGGTGACCGGGGAGAGGGCAAGGAGAGGTTGACAAGTTAAAACAACCAAATATTAAACATGGTTGCAAGAGCAACATATAAAACTTGCCATTCTTTGAAGCCTGACACTTTTTGAAATCAGAACATTTAGAAAGGGAGAAAGGAGGGGACAGGAAAGAAGAAAGGAAAAAAGGAAAAGAAATAAAAGTAAGACTATCTGACACTTCATAAATGTTATTTGACCTGCATGATGTACAATCATTATCTTATTTAAAATGTCATCACAATATACCAAATATGCTAATAATATTGATCCCATTTTAGAAGTGAGAGAATCGAGGCTTAGTGTCTGGGATTTAAACCCATATCCATCTATTACCAGACCCCACATTGTTTTTAACTTAGTCTAGTGTGATGGGTGTGGAGAGAGATTGAATAAAATTTCTGGTTATATTTGCAAAGTTATGAGTTGAATACTCAGCGTGTAGAATGAGATTTAGAATTGTGAACACTTTTTCCCCTTGGACTTTAATTAGAGCTTGATGATATGTTTCCTGCTACATAACTTTAAATGTTATACTTTGGATGTTTACTTGACAGTTTTGAAATACAAACATGAATGTTTCCAGATATTTCTTCTCACTCCTGAAAATTTTGCAGATTTGGCCTGATAGTTCCTATAAATAACCCTCTGGGATGGAGAAGTATAAATTCAAGAGGAATAAGCCTGCCAGAATGTACTGTGCTTTTGTGCGCATACATAATTCCCTTAGAGATTTGAACTAAGCAACCATGTAAACGAATAACCTTTTTAAGGACATGCTGCATCACTAAAAGAGTTTACTTAATTTATTTTGACAACTGCTTCTAATCACCTACTATAACACATTACATGGGTAAGAAAAATGCTTAATAATATGAGACCTTATTGCTGCATCAGATCAAGGGAGAGGTATGTGCATATATTTGCCAGTCATTTGTGGGTGTCTCTTTGTAAGTATGTAAGTGTGTGTGTTGCAAAGATTCATTCAAAGAAAGTTGGAATTTCAGCTGTAAAGAGAGGTTAAATTCTATGTGTAATGTTAAAAGACTTTAATTAATAAATATTGCTAACTCTCAGCTCTGAAAAACACAATGGCTAAAATTTATTTTAGGTTAAATTATATACTAAAGCTAACAAATGTCTGCCATTTTGCTGGACATCCTATTATATGTTAATCTAGTGCCCCCTTGTGTAATAGGTTTTAATAAAGTTTGGGAATCTGTATACTATGTTTTGGTTTCTATTTCTAAAAGAATATAGTCATAGGACAGTGGCATTATTTTATCTTCTGAATGGATGCAAACATATATATGTATTTCCAAAGACATACATAATTAAAACTATAAAAAGGAGTAAGTCTGAAGTTAGCAGGTTTCCTGCTATGCCTATCAGTGAATAAAAACCCCTTTTATAAATCAGGATATTTCTTTAGAAAGTCAAATTCACTCTTAGGAGGCAAAGGAAAAATAATTTTGTAAAACAGGACAATTAGTTCTCATAGATTCTTGGAATTTTATGGCATGAACAAAATGTGGTTATCTAATGAGAGCCGGATGCTGTTGGCACATGTTTCTCCTGTGTGAATGCTGCTGCCACCAAGTGCGTCTGGCACAGGCTGAAGGGCATTGCTAATGCTTCATACAATGCATAGTTTTCTAACAAACTTTTCTTTTTAAAAAATTGTAAAAAGCACATAGCATAAAAGTTGCATTCTTAGCCATTTTTAAGTGCACAGTATAGTAGTGTGAACTACATGTACATGTTGTGTAACAGATCTCTAGAAATTTCTCATTTTGCAAAAATGAAACCCTATACCCACCAAACAACTCTCCTTTTCCACTTCCTGGCAATTTTTCTTTTTTCAGGAAATCTCATGTGAAAAGGTAGAAGCAGCACTCCACTAATCAAAGTCATAGTAGGTGGTACCCTGTCCACTGGACCCTTCTCTCGGTAGACACTCAGGCTTGTGTTGTCTGTGAACCCATAGGCTTCTCAGGACCATCATTTGACAGTACAGTTACAGACTTTGCTCTTCCCTTCTGCTAAGGGTTGAATTATATCCTCTCTCCCAGCCCTCAAATTTATATGTTGAAGTCCTAAACCCCAGTAATTCAGAATATGACCTTATTTGGAGATAGGGTCTTTATGGAGATAATCAAGTTAAAATGAAGTCATTAGGCGAGGCTCTGATCCAACATGACTGGTGTCCTTATAAAAAGGGGGAATTTGTAAAGATGAAGGCAGAAATCAGGCTGATGTTTCTACAAGCCAAGGAACAACAAAGATTGCTGGTACACCACCAGAAGCTAGAGAAGAGATCTGGAATAGACTCTCTCTCTCTCTCTCTCTCTCTCTCTCTCTCTCTCTCTCTCTCTCTCTCTCTCAGCCCTCAGAGAGAACCAACTCTGATGCCCAAGAGGAGACATCTTGCCTCCAGAGCTATGAACGAATACATTTCTGTGTTTAAGTCCCCTGGTTTGTTACAGCAGCTCTAGCAAATGAATACGCCCACATTTGCTGCCATCAGTGGCACCGCAGGTTGTTATTGCTGCCTGAAGTAGCATAGCCGACATAGACTTAAGGTTTAGGCTGAGAAGTTAAAAATCCACAGAGATATGGCAACTTTGTAATATAATGAAATTAAATATTCTATTATAGTAAGTAATTAACTCAGTGAAAAATGTGTCTTCAAATTTCCCATGAAGGGATTCAGAATATGCCACACTCCAAAATATGCCTCTTTGGCATAAGGATTATCTTGAGCTGGTGTTTTTAAGAAACAGCAGACTCAGGAGAAGCTCTGAAAACCAGGTAGAAGTTACCTCTTTGTAAGGTACATTTGCATTTATCCATGGGGCTATTCCCTTATCCATGGGAATATGTTCCAAGACCCCCAGTGGATGACCTCTGTCAACTTAAGAAACATCCAATCCTTAAAGAATTTTTATGAGTTTATTTGAGCCAAACTGATGACATGTGTCAGGGGACAAGATCTCAAATGCTCCAGAGAATAAAACTTCTGTAGTTTCTTTTATGGATTTGAAATTAAGGAGGGAACATAAGAAAGATTACAGGAAGGTGGAAGAAAGCAAGGTGGGGATTGGATTACAGGACAATTAACAAGATAATGTGCTCTCTCGAGGGTTAATACCCTCTTCAAAGGTATTACTTCCTTTCTTTTTCTCTTTAAAAATTAAAGTTTATTGGGGTGACAATTGTTAGTAAAATTACATATATTTCAGGTGTACAATTCTGTAATACATTATCCATATCTCACATTGTGTATTTACCACCCAGAGTCAGTTCTCTTTTCATCACCATATATTAGACCCCATTTACCCTCTTCTAGAGCCCCTCTCCCCTCTCCCCCCTTACCTTTTGGTAACCCCTAAACTATCGTCTACGTCTATGAGTTTTTGTTCTTTCAGTTGTTTGTCTTGTTCTTTTGTTGTTTTCGGTTTATATACCACATATCAGATGAAATCATATGGGTCTCTACTTTTTCTGTTTGACTTATTTCGCTTAGCATTATAATCTCAAGATCCATCTATGTTGTCACAAATGTTCCTATTTCATCTTTTCTTACCGCCAAATAGTATTCCATTGTGTATACATACCACAACTTCTTTATCCATTCATCTATCGAAGGACATTTTGGTTGTTTCCATGTCTTGGCCACCGTAAACAAAGTTGCAATGAACATTGGAGCACACTTGTCTTTATGGATAAATGTTTTCAAATTTTTGGGGTAGATACCCAGGATAGGGATTGCTGGGTCATATGGTAATTCTATTCGTAATTTTTTGAGGAACCTCCACACTGTCTTCCATAGAGGCTGCACCAGTCTGCATTCCCACCAACAGTGTATGAGGGTTCCTTTTTCTCCACAGCCTCTCCAACACTTGTTACTATTGGTCTTGTTGATGATAGCCATTCTGACTGGGGTGAGGTCATATCTCATTGTGGTTTTTATTTGCATTTCTCTGATTATTAGTGATGTTGAGCATTTTTTCATATGTCTATTTGCCATTTGTATGTCCTCTTTGGAGAAATATCTCTTCAGGTCCTCTGCCCATTTTTCAATTGGGTTATTTCTTTTCTTGTTGTTAAGTCATATTAGTTCCTTGTATATTTTGGATATCAGCCCCTTATTGGAGGCACTGTTTGCAAAAATCTTCTCCCATTCAGTTGGTGGCCTTTTTATTTTGTCGATGGTTTCTTTTGCTGTGCAGAAGCTTTTAAGTTTGATATAGTCCCATTCATTTATTTTAGCTTTTACTCCCCTTGCCTTTGGAGTCAAATTCATAAAATGCTCTTTGAACCTCTTCCAGGAGTATTACTTCTGGCATTTCAAAGGTGTGCCAGCCTAGACGCACAAGATCAAGACCAGGGCTGGCTTAAAACCTTTCACTAAGGAAGTTATAGGCCTGGGTGATGACTACTCACCATCACCCACCCAGGTAGGAATTTATGTTCAGATCACCCTGTGAGATTCATTTCCATAAAACCCCGCTTTTTCTGTCTACACCTGAAACCACAGATAGTAGCAAACCCTATATATACTATGTTTTTTCTATATATACATACCAATGATAAAGTTTAACTTATAAATTAGGCACAGTAAGAGATTAATAACAACAGTAATAAAATAGAACAATTATAACAATATACTTTAATGAAGGTTTTATGAATGGCTTTGGGACCATTATTAAGTAAAATAAAGGTTACGTGAACACAAGCACTGCAATACTGCAACAGTTGAGCCGATAACGCAGCCAGCTGCTAAATGACTAGCAGGCCTGGAGCTCATACAGTGTGGAGATGCTGGAAAAAGGGGTGATTCATATCCTGGGTGGATGAGAGCGAGAAGGCATGAGAGTTCATCACACACTCAGAACGTCACAAAATGTAAAACATACTGTGGTTTTCCATTTAATATTTTTGGACCATGGTTGACCACAGGGAACTGAAACTGTGGTGATAAGGAGAGACTAGTGTATAAGGGAAATCTCAATTTGAAAGGTTATCTCCTTCTCTGTACCTAAAGAGAAGCATGACTAAATCTCTAGAAACTCTTACCAATGGAGACGGCAACTTAAAGCTACGAAACGACCTTACCCTCCTTCAGTGTGCTTGCATAATAACCTCCTATAATTGGAAAATTATTTTTTCTCCCCTACACCCAGAAGCTTTCTGAACATTTAGTTTTTGGAATTGTTTTAAAATAACTCCCTGACTATCAAGACAATCCACCATAAGTATATCAGTTGTATGTTCAAAAAAATAAAGCATTTCCCTGTATAACTACAATAATATTTTCTGTTAAAAATATTGTTTTAAAATATTGTTTTAAAATCTTTCGCACTACCTAGTAACAAGTCCACATTTAAATTTCCCTAAATATCCCCCAAATCATATGCAATTCCAAAACAGGCTCCAATTTGGGATCACATGTTGCACCTGATTGCTACTTCTTTAAGTCCCTTTTAGTCTGGTTAGTTACATCTTAATGGCACTGGTCTTGCCATTAGAATGGCTCACAATGATTTAGCTGATTGTTGCCTTGTGGCATCATTTACCTTTTTCCTGTAAATCTGAATTTAGATATAAAGGCTCAGTGAGAGTTAAACCTTTTTGGCTACTGTACATCCTAGATGATGTGCTTTACTTCATATTGCAACTTATCAGGGGACTCATGAAATCTGGTTGTTCACCAGTGGGATGCTAAGAGAGACCATTGGTAGGTGGGAATAACATCTTTATCTCTCCATGACAACCAGAAATCCATCGCTGTGGTGTTATTGTAGTTCCATGCTGGTGTCCAAGTCCCCATCAGTCATTCTTCTAAGGGGTCAACGCCATTTCCTTGCCTGAGTTTATGATGGGATTAAGTGTTTCAAAATGATTATTTCTTAATTTTATCATTTACTATACATCAATTGAGGCATTCCTTATTAGCTGAAGCTATCTGGTTACCCTTGTAGGGGAGAAAAAATAATTTTTCCTCTACTCTTTTCGATTCTTGGCTGAGACTTCCCTGTAATAAAAAGACATATTAACAGGAGAAAAACAAACAGAAGTTGAATAACATGTATACCTCCTGTATACATGTTAGACATCCAGAAAAAACTGAGTAACTCTCCAAAATGGCCCAACCCACCACCTTAAATATCATCCCCAGCTAAAGACAAAAGAAGACAGAGGTTAGGGAGAGCCAGTTATGGTAGGTTATCAGGCAAAGCACAGTAAACAAGGTAAAGTTGTTATATAGATTTAAATAATTACCTTTTCTACTGATAAAAGTTAACCATCCGCTTCTTCCTGGTATGGGAATTGACATAACAACCATACACCCTTGCTTTTGTATATAACAATATATACGGCAATCTCTTCCCAATGATGTATCTCTACCTTTTTCTAACTTCATGTATTGAGCTCCCTAATCCAGTATTATTTGAATAGTCTCAGTATGTTCAGGACCATGTAGTTTTGTAAGGGTAGATGAGCCCAGAAAAATGGATTCTCATGCCCCCCTGGCAACAAGGTAGCAACAGGACAAACCGTCACATATGGTGCTCTGTGGGCAGCAGTCACAGGTCCCCTCCACAATTTGGACCTGTTCTCAGGAAGTCACAAGTCTGGCTTTCCAGCCCATCTAACATTTCTCTGGGCTGTCTGGGATCCTTTTAATAAATTTCTTTTTCTGTTTAATTGGCCAGAGTATGTTTTTCTTGCTTACAACTAGAAACTCTGCCTTAAATATTCTTTATGAAAAAAAAAAAAATGATTAAAGAATACTAAATATAGACAGTGAGAAAAAGGAGTGTACCATCTGTCCTTACTTCATCTGTAATAAATTATTTTTGACCCACTCTCTTTTAGCTTGTACTTGAAATTTCTTTTATCCTCGTTATTTTGCTTAAAAAAAGAAAGACATTAACTAAGTTTTGAATTCCATGTTTTGCTTTTTCCTCATGCACCAGAATGACAATGGAGATATTAAACTGAGATTTAGCCCTCTGCCCAATGCCAAAATTTCTTGGTATCCATTATCCTTCTCCTCTTATTCTGGCAGAAAAGATTGTTTTGTGTATGACTGCACTCAAGATAGAAATGATACAGAGAGAAGAGTCAAATTGTTGATTTTGGGGTTCCTATGAGATTCCTGTAAATCTCCCTCAGCAAGGGAGACGTTAATGTTCAAAATTGGATTTTCAATTTCAAAAGCCAGATATTTGGGGCTACCAAGAAAATTGACTAGTTGATTTTTAGAAGTCCAAAAATATTGTCATTGGATATGTAGGGGTGGAAAAATTTTCCCTTCTTTCCTTCTAGGTTATTTGACTGATCTTATAATCAAATTGACATAAAACAGATTAATAAGAGAAAAACAAATTTAATTACATACATATGGGAGCCCCACAAAGACTTGAGACTCTAAAGCAATAAGCCAACTGAGGCTTATATGTCATCCTGAGCTAAAGAGAAGGGCACAAGGATCTGGGGCTTCAAAGGGGTGGAAGACAATGCACGGGAAGATGAGAGGAGCTAATGTTTGGTAAACAGATATTTGCCCTACCATGCAGATAAGTCTTTGTGATTGAAAAGTTATCTGTGGTATAGCTCTCTTCCTAAAGAGGCCCTCTATCTAAATTCTATTAGGCACTTAAAGGGGAGGTAAAAAGCCTTTCCTGAGTCTGATGGATCTTAATTGCCTTCAGCTCAAAATAACCCAAATGCCAAAATGGCATATTTTGGGGTGGTGTATTTTGCTGCCCTTCAAATATCAAGAGCAAAACCAGGAAAACTCACACCCTAATGTTTATGCCAAAACGTAGAGCTGAGAAGAATGGAGGATGTCATAAGGAGGGATTTGGGTTTGTCCCCCACTCCTACAGGAGACGTGGCTGAGTGGGTGAGTGGACCAGGAGAAGCCATGGGATGATGGAGGAGGACAAAAGAGAGCTTTGCATACCTGGCTGCCCAAGAGCAGGGGAGCACAGCGGAAGCAGTCAACATGGGACTAAAGGAACAATTAGCATCAGCAGCAAGTGTCCACAGAGAAGTGATGCTTGCCTGCCCCTGATACCACGGTCCTTGTTGTGTATCACTTAGCTCACTGCCTGGAGTATGAGAGCAAGGCAATAATGCTGCTTCTGTTGTTATCACCATTATTGTGAATAGGCAAGAACACTTCTCAGTCACTGCGGGAATCTGCCCAGTTACTACTGAAAAGAGGGACTGTCTAATTCCCTAGAGAACATCAATGCATAGCAGTGCCCTGGGCACACTCAGACCTCCTGAGAGGGTGAGCTGGGAATGAAGTGGAACATTGGCTTCTGGGAGGCCGGGAACCTTACACCTCGATGGTGATTGTGATGGTCTCTAATGTTGAAGGGGCTGCAGTCAGACTGTGTAGATTCAGGAAGAGGAGGTAGAACGAGGGGTACTATGAGGTCTGTGGCTGAAAGAGAAGGCTTAGATATTCAGACCAAGCTCTCAGAGACAGATCTGGGTAAAGCATAACG
Organism: Rhinolophus sinicus; assembly: GCF_057876585.1. Classification (NCBI taxonomy): domain Eukaryota; kingdom Metazoa; phylum Chordata; class Mammalia; order Chiroptera; family Rhinolophidae; genus Rhinolophus; species Rhinolophus sinicus. Next base: position 29,156,793 of record NC_142502.1, on the reverse strand, counting down.
TGACCCACACAAAGCTGGTAACCATGGCATAAATTTCTCCTCTTTCCTTTGTGCTCTTCTCCAGAAGAGGTCATCTTGGATGCTTTCCATGACTCCCACCTTTATGCCTAACCCTCCCCCTGAGGCTGGGACCCCTCCCAGGACAGGGCCCTCCTACTGGCTCCATGAGCCTCAGTTTTGTTTTGTTTTTAATTAAAATTTATGGGGGTGACAATGGTTAGTAAAATTACATAGGTTTCAGGTGTACAATTCTGTAATACATCATCTGTATATCACATTGTGTGTTCACCACCCAGAGTCAGCTCTTCCATCACCATATATTTGACCCCATTTACTCTCATCTACCACCTCCCTCCCCCCTTACCCTCTGGTAATCATTAAACTGTTGTCTGTGAGTTTTTGTTTCTTTGTTTGTTTGTCTTATTCCTTTCTTGCTTTCAGTTTTATATCCCACATATCGTGAAATCACTACTCTGCCCTAAGAAAAGATGAAATAGTGCCATTTGCAACAAAATAGATGGATCTTGAGATTATTATGCTAATTGAAATAAGTCACACAGAAAAAGTTGAGAACCGTATGATTTTACTTTAGTTTTTCATCTCTTGATTCCTACCCACTAATATGTAAGTCTTAGGCTGCTTTTTATGGCTAATATACAAACGTATAAATAAAATTTGTGGGATTTTTACTCCTTGCCCCATAATGTAAGCTCCTTTGAGACAGGGAATCCACCTTCTACAAGATGCCTCATATGATCTACTATGCAAACAGGAGGGAATTTTGAAATGTTAACTTACTGGCATCTATTCTCCTCAGTTCTGATGAGAATGCTTGTGGCTCAGTCCTCAGCGTCACAGGTGAAAACATTAAACAGCACGAGATGTTCCAAATGTGTTTGTTTTTCTTTCCCAAGAGGACTGGCTTGCATTTCCCTAAGCAAGTCACCTTAGTGGTTCACCAAACCAAAACCTTGTCCATAAAGTTGTCATAGATGCTGAAGCTGACAAAACAAGATTTCTGGCTTTACCTGTTGGCTTGAAGTATCTGGAGCACTTGTTCACGTTTTCTTTGTTCCACCTTTCATATTATTAAAAACTTTGTGTGGATTGGCACATTAATGAAGTTTAATAAGATAATATATGTAAAACATTTAATATAGCTCTGATACCACGTAAGCACTCCCAATGTGAGCTATTCTTATTACTTGATCTTCAAAGAAATCTAATTTGTATTTCTCTGATGTGTTCATATACCACAATATATGAGAAAGCAATGTCTAAATTGTTGAACATGCTGTGCTTAATGTATTTTTAAGATATACCCCAGCTATTTTCCTGGCATTTTCTACTTTCTAAAGTGATCATGAATAAGAACCACATGAAAAGAAACGGCATTTTCTGTGTATTATTCATGGCCTCCATTACCCAGAAAGGGCTGTCCTAGTTTCCTGTTTCCACAGGGACATTTTGCATAGCCACATTCGATGTGACTGTTAGCAGTCATGGCAGGTAGTGTTTTATTCAGCCAAATCCAGACGTCCACATAACCCTAACACTTGATAAGAAAGCTGAAGTCTCTTTTGGGAAATTTATTTGCAAGACATTTATGGTCTGTTTGGGTAGTATGCCCATTCTGAGATGGGTCCCTAAGGACGCCACGATGAGATTTAAGTCCATAAAATGTGTAGGGGACATTTACCTGTATTGAACTTGCTTCTCCTCCAGCCAAAGAAGCAGTGTTCCTCTTTTCCTACCAGGGAGCTTTAAATGAGGACTAGCAATACCAATGTGTCTCATCCAGGGGTTCTCAAATGCATGTCTGCCTCAAAAAGCACTCGGTAAATTTGAGAAAAGTCAGAATCCAGGGCCTCTCCATTCCCTCATTCTCCCATGCACACAGATTCTAATTCACTAAGTCAGGGAGTGAGTCCCAGGAATCACCTGCCTTTTGAAATAGTGTATCAGGTGGTTCGTTGGCAGATGGTGCACAGACCACAAATTGAGAAATGCTGGTAAAGTCCATTCACAGTCTTTCCTTCAATGAGCATTTGCTGAGTGCACTGGGTAAAATTGGGCATCATGAACAAAAACTATGCATCTGTGTATTAAGTCTGGGTGGAGAGCACACAATGTGATATATAGATGATGTATTATAGAAATGTACACTTGAAACCTATGTAATTTTACTAACTATTGTCACCCCAATAAATTTAATTTAAAAAATGGAGACTACAAAACACTGATGAAATTGTTTTTAAAGTATGTTCACATCCATTCTTTTCTCTCCATGTAAGACAGACAGAGTAGTGGTTCGTATCTCCATTTCACAGAAAAAGAATTTAAATTTGTTCTCCAAGTTTCTATGGCTGCTAGGTGATGACAGACGTGGCTAATATCCAGGGCTTTTGACTGCTGAGGTAAGAAGTAGGAAAGCTGTAATGATAAGTACATAATCCCCCTGAAAGAACAGGGCAGGAAGCTGTACTTACATGAATGTTTATTGCTATGTTTATCATACGAAAAAAATGAAAGTAATCTAAGTGTTCATCAATAGTGGCCTAGTTAAAAAAGCAAAAACAACGATTATGTATCCATGCAATGGAATATTCTGCAATCTTCCAGAAGGAAAAGACAGATCATTATTAACAGAGAGAAATATTTCCTTTTATGGAAAAAAAATATTCATGAGTTTAAAAGTTTGGAAAGCCAGAGAGAGAGAGAGAGAGAGAGAGAGAGAAAGAGAGAGAGAGAGAGAGAGAAGAAGGAAGAGGAGGAGGAGGAGGAGGGAGGGAGGGAGGGAGGGAGGGAGGGAGGGACAGAGACAGAGACAGAGACAGAGACAGAGAGTCAGAGAGACAGAGACAGAGAGAGACTGAACTATAAGAGGTGCAGGTTGTGGTTACATTTCTTGTCACCCTAGTGAACAGGTGCGGTTGGACCAATATTAATTAATAGAGCCTTCACTGGTCCCTCTCTGGAACAGTGCACAGGAGATAATTTCTCTAAATTTAGTTGTATGTAAATATGAGAAGCATCTGGCATAGAAAGAAATAACTGTATTGGGCGTGATGACCAATGGCTGGGGTCTCCTCTTCTAGAGTCACAACTCTGTTCTTAACTATAATTATAATTTTTACTATTTTATTTCATATGACATAACAGTATAATATTAATATATGTATCCAACACAATAATGTAGTGAAGGTATTAGGTTATGAGTCAAACATTATAAAAAATAAAGCCTAATATTTTTAGAAATAATAATTGTTATACATTTATCAAAGGGGAAGGCATTTAGCAATTCTCTTGGAAAAGGTTCATCTTTGAGTTTTGAAGGGCAAGAACTGGCTGGGAGAAACGAAAAACTAAAAATGTGTAGTTGAGAAATACAAGTTTTTCAGCTCACAGCTACAGATCACCATTAGTTATTTTATTAATAGTTCTTGTATGCTTTTCTCAGAATTGAGTCATGTGCATTACCAATACCATTCCACTTTGAACCAATTATTGCGTCCCACCTTTGGGGGCACAAAGATGACAAGGCAAACTCTCTGCCCTGGAAAGACAACAGTCTTACCCTTTATTTTTAAATCTGCAATAAATTCTGTTCGAAGTGAAATAAACATAGGTGCATTCTTCAAAAGATGGGCCTTCATTTGCGAAAAGGCTCTTAGATGGAAGGCTAGTGTCTTCAGTGGCTGTTTTAGTATTTTGAACAAGATACAATGCTTTTTGTGCTTGTCAATACTGAAATTCATTATTATTATTATTATTATTATTTGGAAAACAAAAACTACTTTTATTTTCTTTATTCATGAAGACAAAAGCCTAAAGGAAAATAGCATTTATTCCCCATAAGCGTGGATATTGATGTTTCTAGGTGACAGACCTGTCTTAAGATTTGGATGAAAGTGAGGAACTGTCCTCTGAATGCACATAGGGACAAGCCCGTGCCATACTATTGACGATTTCAGGAGCTCCTGGACCCCAAGTCCATCCAGGAACACCAGTTAATCAAGCCTATTCTAGAAGTTTGTTCTTTTCAAATGCAAATCTGGCACTATTTATTCAGCAAATATTTTTAGAGCACCTATACTAGACTATAACACTATGTTAGAAGTAGGCTATTTAACAAGCCCTTCAGGCAATTCTGACACACATTAAAGTTTGAGATTCAATGGCCTAAACCAAAATATGCCATCCTCCAGCCCTGCCACCCAGAGATTCTGATTTATTTGGTTTTGTGTGGGGGGACCAATTATTAGTGTTTTTTAAAACATCTTCAGGAAATTCTCATATGTGGACATTGTTGATTCTTGTTCCTTTAAACACTGGACATATGCTTTCTGGTTCCTGACAAACATTTATAGTCCCCAAAGGAAGAAACTGCAGTGTTGACACCTATGTATCTGTGGCTCCCAGCATGCATGGTGGCATCAGGCTTGGAGCTTTAAAGCTGTCCTGTATGACCAGGCAGCCCTGCTTCAATCACGAGGGCACTTTGAAGGCTATGTTCCAATGCCCTGCTCCCCCAATCCTGCTTTCTAGTTAATAAATGTTAATTGCTCTTTTAGAGTTGTTTTAATGGAAAAGATAAGATACAATCTCTGAGTGGTTTGTATGAAACCAGAGGATAGGAATTCATTCTTGGGGTGGAGGCTTTTAACTTCCAATTGCTTTCCTTAGTGACAAATAGATCAATTTTTTGTTACTGATCAGCCATTCTGCTAACAATTTCTAAGCCAGCTATTTCACAAGTAATGAAGAAATCTTTGTTCTGAAGAGTTTGTAGGCTTTTAATTCACATGAGAGGTAATTTTTGCAAGTCACTGTCCTCTGGAATATCTTCATGGGGTCACTAACGTGAGATAAAAGACACTGCCTTGCCCAATCAAGTGATTTTTATTAAATAATGAAATTATACACACACACACACACACACACACACACACACACACACACACAGAGAGAGAGAGAGAGAGAGAGAGAGAGAGAGGGTGCCAAAAAATGTATACACATTTTAAGAAGGAAAAAACTGTATCAAAATTATAATACTCAATATATACTGATAACAAAAGATGAATACATGTCACCTTTGACTTCTGCAATTACAAGAGGTGCTCAAAGTGGTTACCATCAGCATCCAGGCACTTCTGATTACGGCGAACTACTGCTTGAGCAACATTGACCAAAGTGTCCACATTTGTATACTTTTTTGGCACTCTTGGTGTGTGTGTGTGTTAAATAATAGTCACCATTTTATTGAGCATTTATTATATAATAGATGGGCAGTGTATTGGATATATGACATATATTAGTTAATATATTCTTCACAAGAATCATTGAGTTATTATTATTCCTATTTTGTAAGTGTTGTTCAAAGGCAAATACTCAGAATTCAAACTCAGACCCTTCTGAATCCAGAATCTATGGACTTTTCACCATATTGCACTATCTTTCATCCTACTATGACACATAGAATCCTAATATTCATATGTTTCATAAATTACCATGAGGAAAGACGCATATGACAGAGCTCCAAACTTCTCTTGCAACTGAACATTTAAAATCCTGGAGAAAGTAGCTGCACAATGCTCATCTCCCTGTTCTCATTCTTATGAGAGCTGTCTCTGCCTTAACGTGCTAAGATACTCTCACTCGATACTGGATTCATCTTAGCAGTTGAATGAGAGCATGTAGAATTGATTAACTCCTTCACATGACCTCTATACTGTATTAACAAAGCACAGAGTACAATACTGCTCTAAGATTGTCTGCTGTCTTCGGTAAAACGAAGAAAAGCTAACCTTAAGCGAACCCTACTTAGAGCCTGATGAATTTGATATTACTTTATATAATGAGAGTGAACAGACATATGCCAAATCTTTACTTGGCTAAGGTACATGATCCTGATGTGACAACGGTCTGAGGGAAGGAAGAGTTTTTGGTAAAACAGAATTTTGCCACACACTTTTTCTTTAACAACACCATGATTCTTGCAAGTATTAACAATTATAATGACTTATTTGGCTTATAACAAAACACTCAAACTGTGTTCCCTAGGCATAAGCAGTAGAGGCAAAGTCTCTGTTTTAAAGAGCTTCCACATCTATCCATCTATTACTTTAGAAGCCTGAAGGACTGCTTTACAAATCGTTAAGAAGACATTAGAAGCTCTTTGGCCCCACAAGTTTAATTACTTGTTCAGTTCCTCGTGGGGTAGATACTCAAGTATACACATTTGCATTATATCCATAAGCCTGTTTCACCTCCTTAGGTTGCAAATTTGATTTATGAATGATACTTTTCAACCTTCACCTTTACCATGTTGGATTATAGATATGCATTTCATCATAAGAAAAAACAGAAAGTAAAAAAGAGCAGCTTAGGGGAAAAGAAAAATTTCCAGCAAAAATGATAAATCATAAATCGAACATAGACCAATAACTTTGGTCTGTGTTACTTTTTTTCTCACCACAACCATGGCCTCTAAAGGCTCAGGCCTTGTGTTGGCCTGGAAATGCCAAATTTTTAACAAAAAGATGACATTAGACTTATTAGGAATATCGCTTTCTGCATTCACAAATCAATGTTGATTTATTACATTAATGAACCTCTACAGAAAATTAGCGTTTTTAACCCATATAATATTTATCTAATCAGGAATCATAGTTCTTGGTATAGGTAAAAACAGAGATGCCTAGTTCAGTACTTATTATATCAAAATGCCACTGTTATTTATTTACATTTCGTTTGTAGAAAATCATATGTTGAAATAACTTTTAAAGTCTTAACACAGTATTTTCTTTTCTGTTTAAAAATTGTATTACATTTATTGGGGTGACACTGGTTAATAAAATTATATAGTTTTCAAGTGCACAATTCTATAATATATCATCTGCATATTGCATTGTTCACCACCCAAAGTCAAATCTCCTTCTGTCACCATATTCTTGACCCTCTCTTCTCTTTTCTGCCTCTCCTTATTCCCCTTTCCCTCTGGTAACCACCATGCTGTTGTCTGTGTCTGTGAGTTTTGTTTGTCTTGTTTGTGTGTTTGTCTGTTTGTTTGTTGCTTTCGGTTTTGTATTCCACATATGAGTGAAATCATATGGTTCTTAACTTTTTCCATCTGACTTATTTCACTTAGCATGATAATCTCGAGATCCATCATGTTGTCGCAAATGGCAGTATTTCATCTTTTCTCATGGCTGAGTAGTATTCCGTTTTATATATGCACCACATCTTCTTCATCCAATCATCTATCAAGGTACAAATCAGTTGTTTCCATTTCTTGGTCACCATAAATAATGCTTCAATGAACATAGAAGTACATATATCTTTATGGATAAATGTTTTCAAATTTTTTGGGTGGACACCTAGTAGAGGGATTGCTGGGTCATATGGAACTCTAAATTTTTTTAGGAAGCTCAATACTGTTTTCCATAGTAGCCATACCAATATTTTTAATAGTAGTGAAGAGTGAAACGATCTAAATATTCATCATTCAAATAAATTATGGTACAGTCATTTGATAGAATATTGATATCTCTTTAGGAGCATTAGAAGCATTCTTCAAAAAATTTTAAATAATATGAGAAATGTTCAAAAAATAATTCTAAGAGAAAAAAGCAAGATGTAAAATTGTTTTCAATATAAAAACATATAAATATATAAAATATTAGAAAGTAACATATTAGAACATTAGCAGTACTTACATACTGTTGTAGGTAATGTTCATTTTGTTCTTTATTTTTTAAGTAATTTAAATATTTTACAATGGGTATATATTCATTTTTAGTAAGAAAAATATTATTTTGGTCTATCAGCAGGAATAAAAATAAAAATTTTGAGGACTGTGACAAAACATCCAGTGAATAACTAAGAGTTTCCTAATTGAAATAATAAATGTTCCCAGTGAGTTCATTAGAGATATTCATGTTTGGATGTAAAACTTTTATGTCTGTTTTACAGAAAACCACAGATTACTAATACTTTCCTTGGGAATTTGGTCTTATAAGATATTGGTTTGTATCTATCCATTGTTTTCATGCTAGAAATAGTACAAAGTATGTTCTCAATCAATATTTGTTGCATGAATGAATGATGAATGAGTAGGAGATGACTCCTCAGATTGTGATGAGTGAAGAGGTCACCATTGCCCACTTTTTTCCCATTGCAATCTTGAATTCTTTTTTTAATCACCCAGAAAATATGTTTAAGAACATTTGTCCTATTAATATTATAATCATAATTTTTTCTAAGCCTTCTCTAGGAAGATTTACTTACTTATAACAGCATTATGAATTCAACTAATACTAAAACTACATGTGTCTTAATGAGGATGTGACTTTTTTCTGTCAATTCACAAAGAAAGCATCAGAACTTGAACTTGCATGCAATTGTATGAAAGCCTGGAAAACAACAGAAGTTCCTCCTAATAGCACAAGCCCTCCTGGGTGTTCAGTTGTAATAGAGTTTGGCAACCATGTCCATGAACATTACATAGTAAATACTACTTGTAGCCCTTCCAACTGCCTTGTTAGTAAAAAATTTGAAACTCTGGAGATACTATACTCAGAAGCCAGGCCTCAGTGAGAATGGAAAGCAATGGATATTCCCAAATCTGAGAAAAGAACAGTGACTAGATTCACCCAATTGAGAAACCCCTTACCCTTAACAGAAGTTGCGTTTTTATACTCTTGCTGCTTAGCGGCTGTTCCCCTGTCTCTATTTGGCATTGACTTTCACAACCAATTTACAACCTCTTTTTCAACAGATACAAATAAATTAGCCTATGGCATTTCAAAAAACAGGAGTTTATCAAAACATTTAAAATTTACTACTTAATTGCTTATTTATTTTTTCCCATGCTTTGAGACTATGAAGAATTTGAGGGTACTTTTAGGCAACACATAAATATAATAGTCAAAAATAAATTAAAAATCAGGATCAGATAAAATGAAAGTGAAGCACACACAGAAACATACACACACTACTCAGGTAACACTATCAAACATAATTGGCTACAGGTGCAGCACAAATTTGGCTTTGAACTTCCTGGAAAACATAAGCCAAAAGACAATTTAGTTGCATAGTATTTATTGTCCAAAAGAAGAAAACTTAGAGTGTCTCAGACCAAGCAAAGATTTTATAGATTTTTGGTTCAAACCCCCATCCTTTATCTGTCAATAAATGTGTGTAAATTGTCATTGATTGAAGGAGCTTCCAGCCAGATATTTTAAGATCAATCAAATAGTTGGTGTTAATATTCTTCAATAAAATGAAGGGTTAAACCAATCCATCCTGATGAGCCATTGTACCTTGTTGACAAAAGTACCTGCAAACAACATTAGAGTTTTGTTCAAACAATTTTGGGATGACTTTTGGATAAAATTGTTTTCCACATTTTTAAAAGTGTCAACTTGTAACATCTAATATTTATACAGCATAAACCTATGACCAAATGGGACAACATGCTTTGAAATTATTCAATGAAATAATAACATTTAGACTAAAAATATGTCAGCTCAAAGGTTTACCAGTTACAGTGAGGCAAGTTAAGCAGCCTCTCTGAGTTTATTTCCACTTGGAAAAGTGGGAATATGTGACCAAAGATCAAAGATCAAATGACATAAATAACTTGAAAGTGCATTGTACATTGTAAAATGCCAAGCAAATAATTCAGATTGTTATCACATCTGTTAAAGTTGTAGAAGTGACCATTAGAACTTTCTTTAGACTAAAGGTTCAGATTATAACTCTAAAAATTTCCTCCTAAAATTCTTTACCCAATCTAATAAATATTTATTTGAATGCTTATCAAATGCTCTTCATGGGACAAAATGAAAGCATGGCTTCTTAATCAGAGGGGATTAGACTGCAACTTCTAGAACAATGCTATTAAATGGTGCAGTGAGTACTCCTGAAAATAACTGCTCTGCAGGTTGAGAGTGCTTGGAGCTGAGTGTCATGGGTTGATTGAGAAGGCTTCTCAAAGAAGTAAGTAACCATAGAATGTATCTCCTCCTCTTTGTAATTAAACCCTCCTATGATCTCCTCACATAGTTTTTATTAATAAGTACTTCACAACTGATAACATGTTTGAGGAAGAACTTTTTAAATTAAATGTATTGGGGTGAAACCTAAAATTTTGCAGGTTTCAGGTGTACATTTATATAAAGCCTCATCTATATTGTGCATTGTATGTTCACCACGTAGAGTCAGTTCTCCTTTCATCACCACATATTTGACCCCCTACCCCCGGATTCTAGTTTCCATTTGAGATGAAATTTTATTGCCTGAGCTCAGATCTTAAAAGGTAATGAGGTTTGGCGAGTTCAGATGTTACATGCTACTCGAGAATGATCTTTTCAAGTGTTTTCTAAAAGCAGCTGTGCACAGCATAGATCATTTTAGGCATTGCTTGGTTTCCACATGCCATTCTCAAATAAAAGGAACCAGGGCTCCTTGGACAAATGGCTAGTCCCAAGGTGATAGCAGAGGAAGTACAAGATAAGCTTGGAACATCTTGTGATGCCAGACAGTAAGGAAGTACTCAATAAGTGTGGCTGTCGTGTAAAGAAAGATACAAGAGTTAACTTGAAACATTGGCCAAATTCGGAGTAATCTGAGCAACAAAATAAATAATGACAATGTCTTAACTCATGCAGCTATAACAAAATAACACAGACTGAGTAGCTTAAACAACAGAAATGTATTTCTCACAGTTGTAAAGTCTAAGATCAAGGGCCTGGTAAGGCAGGTTTCAGCTGAAGCCTCTGCTCTGGGCATGTAGGCAGCCACCATCTCCCTATGTGCTCACATAATTTCTTTGTGCTACGCGGACAGAGAGAGAGCAAGCTCTATGGTGTCTCCTTTTATAAGAGTAGTAACCCCATTGTGCGGGCCCCACCCTCCTGACCTCATCTAACCCTTATCACTTCTCAAAGTCTCCCATCTCCAAATACTATCACATTGGAGGTAGGGCTTCAATGTGTGAATTTGGGGTGTGTGTGTGTGTGTGGGGGAATGAAAACATTCAGTCCATAACAGATAATAATGAATTATAACCCATCAAGTAAAATAAGAATATATGAGTCCATGGTCATGTATATAATTAAATAAAGAAATGAGAGAGAAATAAAGGCTCTTTCTTAGAGTAGAATCCCAACTAATAAATGTGAAACATGATGGAAATAAGTAATTACCCTTTGGCAAATATCACAGTAATAAATTGTTTTAGTTAAGAATCATCAACTGATGTTTAACTTAGTGGGTTGAAGCATAATGAGAAACAGGATAATTGCATAATATTAAAGTATCACCCCACAACATACTTATTAATTACTAAGAGAAAAGTAGTAATTTTACAGTAGAGAAACCTGGCAGATCCTACTATAACCAACTAATCAAAGTTAACATAAATGTAACAGGACAAACCAACCTCATAAGCCTTCTAATGTAATAAGACACAATATTATTTTAATGGTATTCTTACAAAAATGCATAACTTGAATTTAATCAGAGGAAACCTCAGACAAACCTAAACTGAGAGACTCTTTAAAAGTCCAAAGTTCATAAAAGACAGAGAAAAACTGAGGAAATGTACCAAATTAAAGGAGACTAGGGAGACATGACAAGTTCATGCAATCTGTGATCCTAGATTCATCCCGAGTTAAGGGTAGTATCCATATATTATACTTTTGGGTCCCAAATAACAAAAAGCCTAGAAGCAAGCACTGAGTAATATGGTTTTTAATGAATACATATTGACTCATCACTTACCAAGGAATTTAGATGGGTAGAATCTTCTGCCTTCATCAGCACCCCCTCTCTCTAAGTACAAATGTGTGTTTTGAATCACCCATAGAGTACAGATGAGCACTTAGTTGTGTCAGAAAAGCTCTGCCCTTCAGCAGTGATTAATAGGCTAAAAACTTGAACAATTGACTTGGAAGTGCGAGCCTCTGCCAAGTAAAGATGTTTCATCGTCTCAGAGGTGATGCTGATTCATTTGTTCTTGACTCTGAAGAACTAGGGAGCCAGGCCACCTTGTTAATGTGTCCTCAGTCCACATCTTCAGAGTGTCTGCCCAGAGAGTGGATATCTTGTCTATTTCCAGGGACATATCACTGGAAAGGTAATAAATTAAACTTCGCACAGTATTTTGCATGAGAATTTTCAAAAATCTATCTGTAAACTTTTAGTTGCCAAGCATGGTAGGCTAGGTTATTGAGATCATTTCTCTTCATGAAAACAACTAAATATACTGGGTAAAACTCATTTAAAAGCAGTGATGACCTAACAACCCAGTAAAGAATTGCAAGGCTAGAGTTAAAATGGAAAATTGGAACCCCGGAGGTAAGCTAGAACAGAAGTTGATTTTACTCTGGGGCATTTGACAATTCAAGGAAATTTTAACTTTTGACAGCCTCATGGAATGAAGTAGACATAAATCAATGCTCAGGGCATATAAAAAGTTCAGAATTAAAGAGGGAACCTAAAAAAAAAAAAAGCTGTGACTCTAAGTGACTAGATCTTCACAATAAGCTGAAAGGTGAATAAGAAGTTAAGCAGCTTTCACAAAGATTTCCATCCAAATTTTAATACCTGAGTGGTGCAGGGAACCTCAGCCTTTGAATTTGATTTAAGGTTGTCCTACATATATTTTGCCCTGATGTACCTGGAAACTACACAAATATTTTTTGCATACCTTCATCATACCTTTACATTATTCTTGAAAATATTATCATTAACAGTGACCAGTACAGAGACAAAGATGATCTGGTATTAACAACAACAACAAAAAAGTCAATATAAGAAAGAAACAAGAAGCACAGAAATAGGCCAACAAAGATTTCTTTTAATTTATTGGGGTGAAAATTGTTAGTAAAATTACATAGTTTTCAGGTGTACAATTCTGTATTACATCATCTATAAATCCCATTGTGTGTTCACCACCCAGAGTCAGTTCTCCTTCCATCACCATATATTTGATCCCCCTTACCCTCATCTCCCACCCCCCACCCCCCTTACCCTCTGGTAACCACTAAACTACTGTCTGTGTCTATGAGTTTTTGTTTCTCATTTGTTTTTCTTGTTCTTTTGTTGTTTTTGGTTTATATACCACATATCAGTGAAATCATATGGTTCTCTGCTTTTTCTGTCTGACTTATTTCGCTTAGCATTATACTTTCAAGATCCATCCATTTTGTCACAAATGTTCCTATATCATCTTTTCTTACCGCCGAATAGTATTCCATTGTGTATATATACCACAACTTCTTTATCCATTCATCTATCGAAGGACATAACAAAGATTTCAAACACTAAAATTCCAAATACAGACGTACAATCTGAATATATTTACTATATTTAAAGATATAAAAGAAAAACTTGGACATAACTATAGAAAGGAGGAAACCGTATCCCCAAAATGAATAACTTAACAATTGGTATTGAGAATTCATTGACCAGATGATTTAGCTAAAGGAAGAATTATTGAAACAGAAAAGAGGTCAAAAGATATTCTTCAGAATGCAACATGAAATGACAAAAAGAGTAAAAGATTAGAGAATATTATTAAAAGCCCTAATACACTTTTAACTTTAATCCCAGAAGAAGAGAAAATAGAATATGAGGCACAGAATATGAGACACTTGAACACATAAAAATGGCTAGGAATTTTTAAAAATTGGTAAACAATATTTGTCCACAAACTCAAGAAGCCTAACAAATCCAAAAATGATATATAGAAATCCAGTTAGATATAGCACATCCAAATTACCGAAAGCCAAGTTCAAAGATAAAAATCTTAAAAACAGCTAGTCAAACCCACTTTCCTCCAGTAACGCCTCAATGGAAACTTAAATAGGCTGGTCCCCAGAGCATGAACCAAGATATTTATCTAGGAAAAAAACACCAAAAAACCTAAACCATGCCATCTCTTAAATTAACAGTTTTGGTTTTCTTTAATAATTATAAGAAATACATATCCGATGTTAATTAATATACACACATATTAAAGCTCCTCAGCAAAGAATAAAAATTTGCTTTTAATTTTAATTTCAATTTAATTTTCCAGAGAAGTTAGGCCTTGAGGGCATCCACCCTTTAATAGAACAAATCAAAAGAAAGAAAGCCTTGAAATAAAATATCAACATGGTTTGACGCTCTGGATTTGAGTAAAGAACATGATAAATTTTCAGCAGATTCTTTGTTATTTTTTTGAGTGTGTGGTACACTGCTTACTCACCAGTTTTGGTTTCTGAAAGATTCTGAATATCCCCTTCATCTTTTCAACGCTAAAGATTGATTGTCTCATTTATAAGAAAGAAGAAGTCATGCAGGTGAAGAGAGGTGGTGTGAAGAAATGGGCACAGCACGAGAGAGATCCAAGAAATGTGGATTCCATTCTCAGCTTTGGACTCAATTTGCTGAGTGACTTGGACAAGTCACACTGCCTCAGGGGTCACAGTTATTTCAGATGGCTGTCATATTATGTTCCAGGCCACATGTATCTTGGACTAGATCTAGACCCCAATAATGGGCATATACAGTAGTTCTCTGGTTTCATCTTTGCTCATGAGTGTGGGACATTAAGTCCCGTACTATTTCTAGGAGTCACCCAAAGGGAACTCATATGTGCTCATGAAACTAGTGATGTTAATTTCCTATGATTTATACTTTCTTCCTTCTCCCTATTCTTTATATCTCTTGGGAGTCGGTAGACGTAATCTACATAGTGAGATGTAAGCATCTTCCCCCAACACCAAGCCTACAGATCAGGGTCCATTTGAGCACTGGGTGACATCTCTGGAGACCTCAGGGCACCAAAGTGGTGGAGCTCCCCCTTCTGGGTTACTGTCTGTCACCTGGTGCTCCTTTAGTTCCCTATACTCATAGAGAGATCAGTGATATTACTCTTCCATAGTTTGGTTTCTATAGACTCCATACTCCCAGGAGTACTGCTTCCAGTCTGGCTAGGTAAAGAGAGAGGAAGGCAAAGAAAGAGGAAGAGGCTATAAAATATATTTGTGAAATGACATGAGCTAGACAGAGTGAAACTTTATTCATGGCCGCCCAGTCTGCTTTGACTTCTAGCATGCCACAAAGGGTTAAGAGAGTTTTTCTCTAGAGACATTACTAGGTCACTTACCCAGGGATCATCAGTTTGAACATTTCCATAAATTCAAGGTATTCCAGGAGCAGGCTCAGCCTTACTTTACTGGGTGTAGAGTCCAACCAATGCATCAAACGAAATGGCTTCCTAAAATCACTCCATTAGAGATTTCGTCCTTTGGATTTTGTGTATTTTCCAGTTCTCTATAAAAGTGCTAAGGATCCTGGGCTTCATCTGAAAAGAGTCTTGTTTGTTAGCTGTGTGATTAAAAGACAATGCAGAAACAGGCCACAGTTTGGAGACTTAGAAAGAGAAAGAGGTAGAGAGTAAGAGCTATGTCGGGTTTTTTTTGTTGCTGTTATTTGTTTGCTTTTTTTTTTTTTTTTTTTTTTTTGGTTTCTCTCATTATGCAACTTACTTATCCATCTTTTATTATTGCAAAAACATTTATTGAGGTTTCTTAGGGGCTGCACTGTGTCCCTCCAAAAGGTATGTTGAAATCCTAATCTCCAGTGCCTCAGAATGTGGCCCTATGTGGAAATAGTGTTATTGCAGATATAATTAGTTAAGATGAGGTCATACTGAAGTAAGTTGGGCCCTTAATCCAATAGGACCTGTGTCCGTATAAGAAGATGGCATGTGAAAACACAGAGTCACAGGGAGAACACCATGTAAAGACAGAGGATTAGAGTGATGCCTCTATAAGCCAAGAAATACCAAAGATTGCTGGAAAACCACCAGAAGTTCGGAAAAGGCAAGGAAACCCCTTCTTCTGAAACCCCTATAGGTTTCAGAAGAAGCATGAATCTGCAACATTTTTTTATTATTAGTTTCAGGTGTACAAAACAATGTAATAGTTAGACATTTATACCCCTCACAAAGTGATACCTCCCTCCCCCAATCTGCTACCCTTCTGACATCGTATATAGCTGTTGCAGTTCCACTGACTCTATTTCTTATGCTGTACTCCACATCCTGTGACTATGTATATATATATATATATATATATATATATATATATTAAATTATAGTTGACACTCATTATTATTCAGCTTCAGCTTCAGATGTACAGTGCAGTGGTCAGGCACCTACACCGTTCATGAAGTGGTCTCCCTAATAAGACAAGTGTCTATCGGATACCCTATAAAATTTTTACAACATTATTGATTATATTCCCCAAACTGCTGAACATAGATGTAAAAGTCCTCAACAAAATATTAGCAAACAGCATTCAGCAATACATTAAAAAGATCATATAGTACAGTCAAGTGGGATTCATTCCTGGTATGCAAGATTGGTTCAATATTCACAAATCAATGTGATACACCACACTAACAAAATGAAAAATAAAAATCATATGGTCATATCAATAGATGCAGAAAAAGCATTTGACAAAATCTAACGCCCATTTATGATAAAAACTCTTAAGAAAGTGGGAATAGAAAGATCATATCTCAACATAATAAAGGCCATATATGATAAACACATAGCTAACATCGTACTCAATGGGGAAAAGCTAAAACCATTCCCCTTAAGATCAGGAACAAGACAAGGTTGCCCACTTTCTCCACTTTTATTCAATACAGTGCTGGAAGTTCTAGCCACAGCAATCAGACAAGAAAAAGAAATAAAAGGCATCCAAATTGGTAAGGAGGAAGTAAAATTGTCATTATATGCAGATTACATGATTCTATATAGAGAGAACCACAAAGACTACACCAAAAAACTATTAGAACTGATAAATGAATTTAATAAAGTAGCAGGATACCAAATTAATATTCAGAAATCAGTTGCATTTGTATACACCAATAATATACTATCAGATCTGCAACATTTTGATTTTAGACTTCTAGCCTCCTGAGTTGTGAGACAATAGATTTCTGCTGTTTTCAGTCATCCAGCTTGTAGTATTTTATTATGGTAGCCCTGGGAAACTAATATAAGGGCTTATGTGCCAAATTTCAGTCTAGCATTTTGGATCAAAGTTAAACTAGATGTGGTGCCATCCTCAGGGAAATGCCAGATAGGATTTGAGAGAGAGGGAGTGGGGATAAACAAACTGGTGAAGAGTTTTGTACTGGTAGCACAGGGACATTAAAAACTCCAAAATAAGGGTAAAGTTTGAGCTGGAAAAAGTGGAGCTCTGATAGAATGACATAGGTAAGATGCCCTCTGTCTTCTTCCTTTAGAAGTCCTGAGACTATAATTCTGAGGATTGAAAAGATGGTTTATGTTTACAACAAAAAAGGAAGCAGTGACCACTAGAAATCAGCATGAGTTTAGCAAGAACAGGGTCTGTTAGGGTCAACTCATCACCTATGACAGGGAAATCAGACTGGTAGTCGACAAAAGGTAGCAGACAAATGTAGCAAGAATTTATTGACAAACCTGGTAGTTTTCCTTATGATATCTTTATGGACAAGATGGCGTGTTTGACTTAGGAACTGAGTGAACAGCTATACTTAGGAACTAATGCTTAATTAATGGAGCTATGACAATCTGGATTGAGGTTTCCAGTGGAATGCCAAGGAGTTCTTACATTAGTGTTGCCCTGTTTGATATTTTTATCAGTGACCTGGAAAAGTGAGGCATTATGAAATTTGTCTTTGATGGTCCAGATAACTTCATGTACACCTGGATGTATATGCACTTAGATCTAAATGGAACCACATACGTAAGCAGGGCAAAAGGAAGTCAGAAATGTTTTGAAGGGAGTGACCAAAGTTGGTGACCTGAAGGAAAGTATCAATCATGTGATACAAGAAACTGGTGAGGTATGTGGAGATATACAGTCTAAATGATAGAGGACCCAAGAAAAACATGACAGTCAAGAGATAGTGTGTTTTACTTGGATCAAAGGGTTGTGATCAATGAGTCAAATAACAGGAAGGCAATCTCAGCTTGATATAGGAGGAACTTTCAGATGTTAGAGTTTTGTTGTTGTTGTTCTTTTTTCAGGCAATGAAATTTGAAAGATAACAAATCTTTACTGATTAATCTGTAAATTTAGTAAAAATTCTAGGAGGGATTTTTTTTTTGTGTGTGGAGGGTAATCTAACAACTTATTCTAAATATATGGAGAATAGAGGCCCATGAATAACTAATTCAATTTTGAAGAAAAAGAGCAAAAATGTTACTCTTGTCCAAAGAATGGTAAGCTATGCCATCAAATCATGGTAATAAAACAGTGTGGACCTGGTGCAGCCACAGGTAAATAAGCCAATGGGACAGAAGAAACAACTCAGTGACACATCTATATATGTAGGAGAACTTGGTATATGGTGGACATACTCCTTAAATTAATGAGGCAAAATGAATGGACTGTTCAATGGGTATTGTTTAGGAAACTGATGGACTATATAGGGAAAAAAGTAGTTGAAAAACTTACACAATATACAAAGATGGGTGTGAATGAATTAGAGAACTAAAGACAAACGCTAAGGCAAATAGAAGAAATTATAGAAATATATATTTGTGATTTTGAAGTAGGAAAGACTTAAGCAAAACTTCTAAAGCACAAAGCATAATGGGAAAACTATTTAGTTGCCTTTTTAGAAATTAAGGATTTTGCATGAAAACAGATACAAAGTTTTCAGATTACTGACAGTTGGGAAAACTTATTTGCAATGTTAACACCAAAAGAGTTTCATATCTAGCTATACAAAAACCACAAATAAATACCTAGGAATTACAAGCAAATCCATAAGTGAACAATAGGAGCCTATTTGGAAAACGGTTCTATTAAAACGAATCTGTGAGACCTTTGTTTCCTCATTCACTCATTCTATAAATATTTATTGAGTGCTTATCATATATCAGCACTCTTTAGGTCCTGGGGATACAACAAACAAAATTCTCTGCCTTCATGGAATTTAAATGCCGCATAATGTTCTCTCCCACCAATAGGAAAAATAAACTCGTTTCTATGAAGCAAATATTCCTTTTATTTATTTATTTTTTTAAAGTTGATTGCGGTGACAATTGTTAGTAAAATTACATAGATTTCAGGGGTACAATTCTGTCTTACATCATCTATAAATCCCACTGTGTGTTCACCACCCAGAGTCAGTTCTCCTTCCATCACCATATATTTGATCCCCCTTACCCTCGTCTCCCACCCCCCTCCCTCCTTACCCTCTGGTAACGACTAATAATCTTCCTTTTAAATTACAATCCAATCGTGTCATTGTAAAGTTGGAAGAATGTTTAGTGTGCATTTTTTCTAAATCTATACTTCTGCGTGACAATAAACAGCTCCCCACACAGGTCTGACAGGCATGAGGAGCTGGCACCCGCCCACAGGTTGGGTGGATCCAGAACATTTAAGAGTGAATCATGGCTTTTCCTCTACAACCTGTGTGTGACATTTGGCGACCTCTCTGAGCTTCAGTTTCTATATCAGTC
The DNA here is from genome assembly GCF_057876585.1 of Rhinolophus sinicus. NCBI lineage: Eukaryota > Metazoa > Chordata > Mammalia > Chiroptera > Rhinolophidae > Rhinolophus > Rhinolophus sinicus. Next base: position 29,137,265 of record NC_142502.1, on the reverse strand, counting down.
AAATGCAGAGACCTGCCATAAAGTTGATACAAGGATTAGATGAGATAATATAAAACAGAACAGCACGATGAATGGATGAAGTTGTGGTATATATACACAATGGAATACTATTCGGCGGTAAGAAAAGATGATATAGGAACATTTGTGACAACATGGATGGATCTTGAGAGTGTAATGCTGAGCGAAATAAGTCAGACAGAAAAAGCAGAGAACCATGTGATTTCACTGATATGTGGTATATAAACCAAAACAACAAAAGAACAAGACAAACAAATGAGAAACAGAAACTCATAGACACAGACAATGGTTTGGTGGTTGCCAGAGGGTAAGGGTGGTGGGGGGTGGTGGGTGGGAGATGAGGGTAAGGGGGATCGAATATATGGTGATGGAAGGAGAACTGACTCTGGGTGATGAACACACAATGGGATTTATAGATGATGTAAGACAGAATTGTACACCTGAAATCTATGTAATTTTACTAACAATTGTCACCTCAATAAATTTAATAAAAAACAACAACAAAAAAAAAAAAACAGAACAGCACGTGGCACATGATAAAAACTTAGTGTTGGCCATTTTTACTTTTGTATCTTGATTATGATATTATGATTCCAAAAACTGTTGTTTTCCTACACACTATATTTCAAAATTCACACAGTAACCCCTTTGGCTTGTTATTAGGTAATTAGGTTTTTCTTTAAGTATTAATCAGAAAAGGAAGTCATATGTTTTCCCTAAGACTGCACCCTACTGGTGTATGAAGTATAGCTCATGGATTAACCATTAATCCTAGTGTGTTAAACCTGAACCCTAGAAACCTGAGGGGTTGTAGGGCTCCAAGGGATGTGACAGACCATCTTGCTGGTCCCAGCCCTTTTTGACACAGGAGGACCCAGAGGCCTGCAGAGGTAAGTGCTCTTCCCTGAGTTTGCACAACTAGAGCCATGGCACTGCTTTTGCGAAGATTAATTTATTATGATTAGAAAAGCTTATTAAGATTAGGCAATAAAGGTTGTGATTAGGGAAGGTTAATGTCAGATGGCTGTGAATTGGTGACATGAATAATCTCATCTAATGAGAGACCTGGACTCAGGGGATTTATGGTTATTTCATGTATTAAGAACTTTGGAGACTTCAGTCGATTGCCCCTGTTTGGTTCAGTAGGTGGAGCCAGTCTTCCTCATTAGAATAAGGTAAACAGATTCAACCCAATTATAAATGGAAAAAAAAATGTGCCTTCTATCATTGAAGATTGCAGAGACTAGAGACTGGTTGGAGAACTCAGGTGCGGTGACAAGAAGTATCAGAGCATGAGTTCCAAGCCCAAATCCATAGGGATTGTCGGAGCTCCTTTCTCCAAGGGACAGGTGAGTAAAAAGCCTGGCTTTGAATATCTAGAATTTATTAGAAAGTTTCAGACTTAAAAATCAGTAATTGTTATTATGTGGTTAGTTACGTTTCCTCATATACTCTGGCCCCCAAAATGGTATATATTTTAAAGTCGTCTCACCGTCTTACAACTTTGTATAATTATGATCACCAACTCACTCCTAGTCTTCTGACTCCTAATCTCAGCCACAGCTGGTTTTATTTGACTCTACAAACTTTTTCCTCATATTTTTTAAGAGAAAATATTTTTATTTGAATGGAAATGGACTATTTCTGCATTGCCTCCACTCATTTAGATTTCTGTGCTCTCGTTGCTTTTGATGCTACTGTGTATATGTTGAGAGAGAAAATTTTAAGAAAACACATGTATTTAGTTATGTAATTAATGCTTAGAAAAATTTCATAGGTTGTCGGCAATGATCAGAGTTCTTTTAATTGGATCAGCTATATATTTTTGCTTTATGCAACTTGTGAATAATTCATATTATTTGAGTGTTTTAATGATTCTAGAAAAGTGTTAGCCCATGGACTAACGAGGAGCCTTTGTGTGCCTCTCTTTGAAGGAGGAAAAAAGAAAACTGAAAGAAATTCTGACTGTAAATTGGCAACATGGAAAGGACTCATGGATTTATGAAACTCCCAGATTGCCAGACATGCCAGCAACATTGAACTATACAATGTTTTTTTCTGTCTGGGCACATTCATTCTGGTCAATATGAGATTACAGAGAGCTTAGACTCCAGCATGTGTCTGTGTTTAAAGAGGGGTGGAAAAAAAAGAACAAAAACAAGAGCAAGCAAGATAAAATGTGAAATTAAACTCTTAAGGTTAATTTTTTTGTCATTATTTTAAGTGGAATCTTCTCTAGGTTTCTCAGAATTTTCTCTTTGTTCACCTGGTCAGCGTTTCACTCCTCTCGGTTTTGAACTCTTGCTTTGCACTCAGGCTTTTTATTGCAAAACTAAATGGGACAGGTCAGAGGTTAGAGACCCAAACTGCAGGTGGACTGTCAGTAAATACTGCTTCACTTCCCCTGGAAATCTTTCAAAGGCCTCTCCCAGAACACAGGGACATTTTTGCTGACAGAGAAGTGTTTCATTTAAGGCTGGGGTTATTGCAAAATCCACAATACGCTCACTTTCTTGGGACAGGTTCTTACAAAGATAGGACTGAAATAGCTGACAAGAAAGAAGAAAAAGAGGGCAGTAAACAGAAATGAAGGAAGGAGGTAAGGAAAGAAAAACAGAAGGAAGAAAAGAAGGAAGGAGGAAGGAAGGAAGGAAAGAAGGAAGGAAGGAAGGAAGGAAGGAAGGAAGGAAGGAAGGAAGGAAGGAAGGATCCTGAAAATGCCCTTAGCCCTAGACCTCAGCAGAAGGTCTTATGCTGATAATAACAGCCCCTCTAAGGGATAGTATTTTGAAATATAACCTGATGCATTTTCTGCTCTCAGTAATTCTTTTTATCCCCCTACAGCCCTTCCATCATTAAAACATGGCCTCACGAGAATGAAGCTTATTGTCTCACATAGTAAGGGCTCAGAGATATATTTTTTTCTATATTAAACCATAGTATAGAGGGGGGAAAAATGGCCAACATATAAGCATGTGTCCTCTGCTAAAGGAGGTAAAAGTCTGACAAACAAGCAACAGAGAGGATTCAAGCGCAGATGACTAGAAAGTTGAGTCTAAGAAAGGACTCCATCCCCTGTCTCACGCCCTTGTAAGGCAGTGGGAAGCAGGAGGGATGTGGTGGCAAAAAATGAGGTAGGTATTACATTTATTTTACAGTTAACTAAGGCTCAGAGGTTTGGTAATCTGCTCAAGTCACTCAGCCTTGACTGTGTGATTCGAGGTTTGGTAATCTGCTCAAGTCACTCAGCCTTGACTGTGTGATTCCAGACAGGACTGTTTGATCCCAAAGCCTGTGTCCCTGACCCGCACTGATGCCTCTTTAGAGTCACAGTGGATCTTATACCTGTGGCCAGGTAGGAACCAGGGCCCAGCTTCAAAGGTGGCAGAGCTAATAAGTGATTTCCAAAGTGGGCTGATAAACCAAGCAATGAGAAAAGACTGCTTGTGTGGAGCAGTTTGAATCAAACAAACAAAAAGAATGCTAGGAAGTGTCGCTCTGGGAAATGTAATGACTATGCTGAAGCAAATACAGAGTCAACTAAGATTTGTTCTGAAGTTTAAAAGGGAGAGAGAGAAAATGGCCAGGGACGTTTGATCAAACTGACAATTTTTGAGAGTCTACTAAGTGTAAGTGCTACACTACAAAATACATTGCCGCCGTGTAAAGAACCTGGGACCGAAATCGAATAATGGAAAGAAGATGAAAACAAACACAGAGCCAAAGGCAAAGTAGAAGCCAAGCAGCACTTCAATGGGTTTTAAGAAGGAGAGAATATATCTGCAGAATCTATCTGAAGAAAGGGAATGGAGTAAAGGAGCCAAGTGTCAGACAGAGCGTGTGGGGTCCCTCGCTGCCAGAGACAGGAATCTAACATCGAGGATTTACCTGGCAGCCAGGACAAGCCTTCTGCTCATTTGAATTGGGAGGAGATACTTGCTTGGTTTGGTGCCACAGCCCAATCCTAGGGATACACGCACCTGTCTTATGTCTCCTCTTTTCATTCTGACAACACAAGATAACGTTGTATCTAAAACCCTTGCTGGAAAGTAGAATCAGAGAGATACACAAGAGAACTGTATCTTCAGATCACTAATCAACCAGGAGACTAGAGAAGATTTAGGGCCAGGAGGAAGCGTGTTGGTTTCCCTGATGTAAAAACAGCGAGGGTAGAATTCTTGTCCACTGTGCTTATCGAGCAGGTCAAACCTTGAAATAATAGGTTGGTCTTTGTGGTTTCTGCTCCCAGGTGATGCATGTCCCTGTTGCCTGCTTTCCATCCTTACTACTGTGACGATCTGCATGTGGGTCTCTTTCGTGCCACTTTTGTTTTTTTTTTTGTGCTTTTTTTTTACCCAAGCTGTTCCCCTGGTTTGCAAAATTTCTCCATCACCCCATCCATTTTCCTGAACTCGTGTTGCATCACTCAGCTGAAATGTCATCTGCTCCACCTGACACACTCTGTCCCTGGCATCCTGTTTTTGTTATGACGTCTTCTATCTGCTTGGAAGCAAATCTCCAAGTGCTGTAATTGGGGTGAAATATCCAAATCTCCGATTAGCTTAGGCATTACTCAAAGACAGAAATCCTCTCCTTTTCATCACTGTATCTTCACCTATCAGAGTGCTTTTGCACAAAATAAATGTTCACTCTTGGTAACGTGGTGTGATGGGAAGATGAGATGCAGGTGTTAGAATCCGTAGGCACTGGATCAGGTTCGAAGGCTCTGCCGCTTGTTAACTGTAGGCCTGCAAGAAACTAACCTTTCGGATTCTGGGGCCTCATATTTGACACAGGAGCAATCCAATCTACCTTGCTGTCATGATTAAAAGATAATGTTTATTTCTGGCTCTGTAGGAACTCAAAAAATGGTCGTTACTATTCAACTGATTAAATAATTAAAAGAGTTTCCTATTGGGGCATCTGATGATCAAGATCATGTCTGAATTACTTTGTTTTTTAATTGTTCAGCCACGAGGAGGAGTGGAAGAAGGCCCTAAGGTACTGAGAAAGGCTGGCCTGCTTGAGAAACTTAAAGAACAAGGTAATTTTTAAGCTGAAAGATGATCAGCCTGACTTCCTTCATACTCTGAAGGAAGAAGCAGGCTCCTGTTAAAATGGAGTGTGTCTGGAGTGACATCTATACCACAGAATTGCAGCATAGGCTATAACTTTAGAAGCACATCCTGTAAAAAATAAACAAAAATTATAAAGGGTATGGGGAGAATGCTCAATAAATATTGCTTATTTACTCAGATATTTTGTCTTTCCAGACAGACTACTGCATAAGAGAATCTATGTATGCAAAAGCTGGGGCTGGGGTGGGTGGTAGGGGAGTTGGGGGGATTGAAACTGAAAGGCAAGGGACAGCAGGAAGTACACTATTAGCAAGAAGACCCCTATTTGTAAGAGGAAATAAAACAGTAATAATAATGACGTGTGTATGCATGTACACACACACACACACACACACACATATATATAGTCATGCAAATAAAAAATGATATTTTAAAAGTGTAGGCTAAAGTAAATGTCATCTTTATGTACAAAACTCTGATAAAGTATTGGCAAGGATATGGAGCAACTAGGACCCTCCGATATTTCCGATGAGAATGCGTAATGATACAGCTACTTTGGAAAGCTGTTTGGCAGTTTCTTCAGCGTACATTTGCATTTTTGACCCAGTAAACATACTCCTTCTCTTAGTATTTACCCAAGAGAAGTGGAAAGACACATCCATGCAATTGTTTGTACTGGAAGGTTTGTATTGGAAGGTTTGTAGCAACGTTATTTATAATAGCCCAAAAATGGAAACCACAAAATGTCCATCAGCCAGTAGAGGGATAAATGAGAGGTGGCCCATCCATACCATGGGATGCAGTGACTGCAAAGGGGCATGAGGGAGCTGTGGGGAGTCATGGAAGTTTCTAAATCTCAATTGTGGTGGTGGCTGAAAGACTGTAGATATTTCTAAAACTCATTGACCTGTACACTGAAAATGAATCAATTTTAGAAAATTTTAGTAAATAAGAATTAAAGTTAAAGAGAGAGAGAGAGAGAGAGAGAGAGAGAGAGAGAGAGAGAGAGAGAGAGACCCCAACAGAGAACAGAAGATTTGGGTAAATGGACTGGACCAGTTAACAAGCATAATTTGTTCACATCTTATATCGGGTTAAATCTCTTGAAGGTATTATTGAACCGTAGATACACAGAGACATGAATAAATACAATACACGAAGACTAGTTAGTTCAGATCATTGAACTGAGCCCCTATCGTAGTGTTACATAAAGTTCTGTACCTTGAAGCCTAATGCAGGGCCTTGTAAGAAGTGTCCCAGGTCCTTAGGAACTTTGGGTTACCTTATTTAAAAAGTAATAATGAAGCCTTTATTTCCCAAGCTTGCTGAAGTGTTAGGTTGGATGGTAATCACATATCTGTATTTAATTCTGACAGCACCACTATAAGGCAAGGTCCATGGATGGAGGAGGAGCCGAAGTGCTTCAGCAGGTGTCAGATTGGATTGTTAATATGGAATCAGAAAATGTAGAAAATACTGGTGTATTTTCCTTGGGATCCATATACATACTTATTTATATTTAAACTACTTCTTTATTATCAATACAAAACATGATTATGGTAGAAAAGTAGAAAGTACATAAGCAGAGACAGAGACAAGATGGCTGCCACCCATTAAGCCCAAACCAGAAGGTTACCACTGTGGTACTTACCAGCCTAAGTGGATGAATTCAAGAAATAATTACTGAGAACCCAGTGTACAGCAGGCAGCGGTGTGGGGCACAGGTGAGATGATGATGTCAGGCCAAAGTAGACGTGGTTTCTACCTTCACAACTTGTACAGTCCCACCAGGTTGTTTTTCTTTGCTTATACGTTAGAAAATATACGTATTTTGTAATTTTAAAATCACCCTGCACAGATGGTTTTGTAATCCTTTTTTATTTAGTAACCTGTGACTTTTGATTTTAATTATAGAGTGTGATGTAAAAGATTATGGGGACCTGCCCTTTGCTGATGTCCCCAATGACAGTCCCTTCCAAATTGTGAAGAATCCAAGGTCTGTGGGAAAAGCCAACGAGCAGCTGGCTGGTGTGGTGGCAGAAGTCAAGAAGAGTGGAAGGACCAGCCTGGTCCTGGGTGGAGACCACAGGTCCTGTTTAATGATGCTGACTATGGGGATCGGGCACAAAAGGCATAAAGCCAGGGTGACCAAAACCGTAACAGAGAAAATATGGAAGGGGAAGCATTGATCAATAGTTCATACCGATTTTTCTGCCTTTAAAAAAAATTTCTTGGTTACTACTTTATTTTGGAAACAGACTATCTAAAATCTTGCATTATCTTCATTACAGCAGAAAATACATGAAATATGAATTTCAGTAAAATAGTCAGCACAGGCTCACATTTCTAAATAAATAAGCACTGAGGAAATGCGTAGTCAGCTGATTGTACTTGATTATCGATAAAGGGACAACCCATTTAGGTCAACATTTAAAGGTGTTTTCCATTATAAAAGTAATGAAACACACACACATATAAAAGAGAGGAAAAAAAAAACCACAGTGGTAATTGTAATTCCCTAACAACCATTTCAACTGGAATTGAAAATCTGGTGTATTTCCTTGCCATTTTTTCTCACTTGTATTAGGTTGGTGCAAAAGTAATTGCAATTTAAAAGGTTAAAAATAATTGCAAAAACCGCAATTACTTTTGCACCAACATAATACATGATTTTGTCTGACAATTGTGTGTGTGTGCGTGTGTATGTGGTAGTCTATGTTTTGTTCTTAGTCTACAGTACATATTTCCTTATGTTACTTCATGATATATATAAGCATAAGTTTTCACTCTTGCGTAAGTTTTCATTAAGGCATTATATCACTATACACACCCATGTTGTCAGATATTCAGGTTATTTTCAAATTTTTACTATTACCAACATCACCATTTTCACCAAATAATGTGGCAAATATCGTTTTTGTGCATGAGCCTTTTTAATGTTTACTCTCAAGGTCCCAAAATAAGTTACCAGAAGTATGACTAGATTAGAAAGTATAAACATTACAATGGCTCTTGGTGCAGGAATCAAATACTTCCTCTCCCTCACTTTTTTCTTCCAAAACAAAACTGTTAGCAAGGCTTCTGTGACAAAACTGCAATTGAGAAACTGGGCCTCTCTATTTTAAATGGAAAAAAAATTAAGTGTAAATTTTAAGAGTGGCATAAAAGACAAGAAACCTAAAGAGAAAACAAACATCAAGACGAATAATCAATGCCAGAACCTCAAGGCATGACTGCTTCCACCTGGAGAATCGAAAAGTTCATGATTCTCTGAATTGTACTTGCAACATTTATGAGTGGACGGATACAGGCATTGTATGAAAAACACTAATCTTTTAGCTATTGTGTTAGGTATTACTTAGCTGTTCCATTCAGGCAAATTTTCTGGAGCTTGGAGTGTTTCAGATGAACTGTGAGAGTCTGGACCAGTCTAAGAGTGGGTCTTTAAATGTTTGGCAGGAAACTAGGAAGTTCAAGCATAGTATCTGAGTGTTGAACAGAGTCAGTGCGAACCCGGAATATACTGGCTAAAGTGGCTATAAGGACTACTGAGTGATGCTTTCTGATTGCAAAGAATTACATTTTAAGAAAAAAAATGGAAGGACTCTGTCATAATTCACCCGGGGTAATCAAATATTTACCAAGAGAGATGAGACTGCAGAAAAGAAACCTGCTTTAACCCTGAAAATGGAATAGTGTATCATGCTAAGGAATTTCTTGTGTGCCCAGTATTGTTACCCAAGTTCAATTTTTGGTGAAACTAAATCTTCAATTTTAGTAGACGATGGTTTCGAAACAAAATGACAAATTATTTAGTAATGTCTTGATGTAAATATAACTTGTTAGTAAATATTAAGTGTAAGCTCTCTACTTTCTCTATTGTTTTCATTATTTAGTTGGCATCTTCAATTTAAAACCTATGAGAAATATCAGTCACTTTGACTTAAAGGAAAATCAAGCAAGAGCATTGAGTGAATAATGTGATATATGTAATGATACTGCAAACCTGATGTTCCAACTTTTTCCTCTAAAGTTTGGCGATTGGCAGTATCTCTGGCCATGCCAGGGTCCACCCGGATCTCTGTGTCATTTGGGTGGATGCTCATGCTGACATCAACACTCCACAGACAACCTCAAGTGGGAACTTACACGGACAACCTGTGTCTTTCCTTTTGAAGGAACTAAAGGGAAAGGTAAAAGGCTGGTCGCTATTCTATTACAAAATAATAAACTTTAGCAGAAGTTTAGGAGGTGGAAGGAGGAACCCCTGTGCCATCTTGTTCTTGGTATAATCTCACACTGTTTTCTCGCAGCCCATAAGCAACGGGTTGGCGGATAAAGGTGGTGAGCTCCTTACCTCTACCTTCCTTGATAGTTTGTGAACTGACTTTATATGTATGTATTGTCCCTTTGGATTCTTACACCGCTTTAGTAGGTGGGGCAGAGTTTTATAAGAAAGTTTGCAGAGCTTCAGAGGTTAAGATATATGCAGTCCAACAAGTGTCCTTAACTTTCAATGTAAGATTTGTTCAAGAGAAGCATATATAACCAAATGGAAACATTGCAATTTTAGATCCCTGATATACCAGGATTCTCCTGGGTGACTCCCTGCATATCTGCCAAAGATATTGTGTATATTGGCCTGAGAGACGTGGACCCCGGAGAACAGTAAGTTTATCCCTTGATGCAACTTACCATCATTTTTGTCCTTTTGAGTGCTAGGTATACTGGCCAAACCAAGGAGAAAACCGTATTTTAAGCACCAAGTCTATATATCTATACTTAAGTCTACATATATTTATATACATACATGTACATACAAATATATGTGTTCAGATGATTTTTATCTTGATTTGTTGTTAAATCATATTGATATACACACAGTTTACAGAACTTAAATATTTTACGTATCTTACCACATTGATCTTTTTCTTGAAAGGAAGTAAGAGGGAATAAAGTCGGCCTCCTTATTAATTGTAGATTCTCTTAATATCTCCTCTTTCATAGCTACATTTTGAAAACTCTGGGTATTAAATACTTTTCAATGACTGAAGTGGATAAACTGGGAATTGGCAAGGTGATGGAAGAAACATTCAGCTATCTAGTAGGAAGGTACGATACCTTGCTCTTCGTGTGTGTGTGCGCTTCTGTAACCTAAATATGATTAAAAGAACTTGCTACTGACACTAACGGATAGAAGTTATTAATAAAGCCTTTATGTAAAAATCACAGAACTTCATGAGTTACTATTTTATAAAGCAAGGTAAAAACCATATTTATCTATTAACTCTTAAGACAACATTAAACTGAACTCTTTCCCCACCTCTTAAAAGAAAGAAAAGGCCAATTCATTTGAGCTTTGATGTCGATGGACTGGACCCATCTTTCACACCAGCCACTGGCACACCAGTCATCGGAGGTCTGTCTTACAGAGAAGGCCTCTACATTACAGAAGAAGTTTACAAAACAGGTGGGTATAAATCTGAGTGAATGAAGAAGCAAGTATATACATGGCCAATAGATCCGAAAATCTATTGATCTGAAAATCAAATGTCTATTGACCCTCCCAGAATGCCCATCACATGAGGCAAGAACTAAAGTTGTTTCAGTTGGTCACCAACGCTTTGCACTCCTGGAAAATATTTCAAAGATACTGAATTTAAAATGTCAACTATTTAATGAATTACCTTATTTCCATTTGTTGTTGTAGGGCTGCTATCAGGATTAGATATAATGGAAGTGAACCCATCTCTGGGGAAGACACCAGAAGAAGTAACGCGAACAGTCAACACAGCGGTAGCAGTAACCCAGGCTTGTTTTGGAGTTGCCCGGGAGGGTAATCATAAGCCTCTTGACTACCTTAACCCACCTAAGTAAATGTGGAAACAGTATGGAAGAATCTCACAGCTAATGACATAATTAGCAAATCTAAGAATTTACTGATGCTTGCAGTCAGCTTCTTAAAGATTTGGTGTTTCAGAAGAATGTTTTGCCTTAGTAAATATTAATACAATTAATAAAAACTGTATCCATTCCTTCTCAGTGTGAAATTCAAGATTTGGAAATTCAAAGTTTTGTAAAATTAAAAAGCTTGTATTTCCTATATAAGCCCCCACACATAACACAATTGGGTTCCTGATATCAGGAGATAAAACTACCCCACCTGAAAAGGGACCATATTTCCATGTTGTTCAAAAGATGTGATTTTTATAATAAACTCTTTATAATAAGATTCTATCATGTTTACATGATTCCAAATATATGCAAAACACACACACACACACACACACACACACTCACACATCCTGCTTAAAACTACTAAAAGGATTTAAAAAGCCACAGTGAAATCATCATCCCCAAAACATCGTGAAACTAAAATCTGGCTCTGGTTTCTTCATCTGTAAAATGGGTAATCATAAGTCTTGAGTAATCTCCACGTTCATTAATGTTAGATGACCATGTTTTATATTTTTCTAAACCTCAAACATGGTGTTGGTTTATATTTTAAGCAGAGTAGCCTCTGGGAGGTAGAAGAAAGAAATCAAAATGCTATTTGTTTCTAAGATCTGCTAATTCAGAGAGGGGTTTCACTTAAAATTATCTAATTATCTGTGATTTCCAAACACCCCATCCTTCACTCATTGCAATTACACTGGCTCTAATTAGCTGAAATCTTTAAACAGTTCAGAACACTCATCTTGGCTCTGGAATATAGTGAGAAGAGTGGAAAAAAATAAACGCGAGTAAACTATGATCAAAACCATGAAAGCAAACTCCTCTGCTTCTCCCACACTTGTGCAGAACTCGAGCGGACTGTCAAGGAAGCAGGCCCCAGGAAAGGGGCCTTTTATTGCTGCGGTTGCAATAGCCACATCAGCCAACTGATTCTTCACATGCAGCTCAGATTTTTTAAATTAGGGAATATTGAGGAACAGTGTGTTTTTTCAGGACCCACCAGCTCCAGGTCAAGTTGTCGTTTTCAATCTAGTTGTGGAGGGCGCAGCTTCACTGGCCCATGTGGGAATCGAACAGGCAACCTTGGTGTTATGAGCACTGCACTCTAACCAACTGAGCCAACCGGCCGCCCAACAGCCCAGAATTTTAAACCTAACTATTGACACTATGGACTTTGTAAGATATTTTACTGAATTACTTTTAGATAAGAGCAATTATGTGCGATCTTACTTTAGAGTATGTGTATTGTCCAATATAGTAGCCACATGTGGTTATTTAACTTCATTAAAGATTAATAAAATTTAAAATACCATTCCACGTTTCAAGTGCTCAATAGGCACATGTAGCTACTAACTACGGTATGAGGCAGCACAGACAATGTTTCCACCATTGCAGAAAGCCCTACTGGACAGAGCCACATGACAGTATTCATTTAAAAACTAACAACAAACAGGACTTTCAGGATGTAATGAAGAAAGGCACCTTCCCCCCCACCTCAGGCACATTCTACACCCAAATAAAACTTCTGTCTTCTATTAATTAATTTCTCCAATTAATTCTAATTCTTTTAAAAGTTTATTTGGGGAAAATCATATTCACATTTTTAAAGCTAGATAGGAAAAAAATTGATCTTTCAATAAATTTATTGGAATGTATATGTCCTTGAGAAAGTGATACTGATTTTCACTTCCGTTTTTCTATTTGTATAGCAGTGTCACAATTATTCCCATTCTATGATCTGAGCAATATATTCCTTGAAGTAGTAAGACTGTATTGAGACTAACAGTAATACTTGAATTCATTTCTAGTGTAAAATTTCTGAAGAATTTTCACAATAGCCTAGAAAAATTACTTATACCATTATATAAATTTTAAGCTGGACTTGCATGGCAAATAAAGATTTAGAGATTATAATAATATAAACCACAATGAAGATAAAAATCGAGGAATAATGTATTTGGAAATAAAAATTTGAAGTATAGTTGGCTATAAACTTCATTAATTCTTTTTAAAAAAAACCAAGTTACTCCTAATTTCTAGGTCAATGCCAGTTACTGACTGTACTATACAATCCATGGAAGCACCCACATTCTGTTACTACCCAGTCAACATACTGCCTACGACACAGCAAACATTCATTCATATTGAGTAACCAATCAGAGAGTATATTCATTCAACAGATTTTACTAATTATTTTTCAAGTCTTACAATAATAATGCCATTTCCCCCCAAAATTAATATTGTCTCTCAATATCCAATAAACTCTAAAGAACCAAAATGTACACTGTATTTAAAAAATAAATAAACATTTTAAGATTATAAAAATTCAAGGATTATATCAGCTGCCAACTGAGTATAAACCTGGAAAAACCATTTATTTTTAAAAACAGATTGGAGAATTGCCATTTACGTATGACTTTATTAAGTTTATGCATTTCTAGCTATGTTATTTACTTACATAACTTCCAACTCTTTTCATACACTAAATTCAAATCTATAGCAAAGGGAGAAACTGGCCAATCTACCTCAATAGAAACATTAGCTCCTTTACTTGGAAATCTACGATAAAAATTTTAAGCCATTTAAAAAGAATATGAAACCATTTGTTCCTGCAATGCAATGAAATCTACATTCTTTATTGACAAAAATCTCTTATCCCAAAGATACACCAAAAGAGCTTTCTGTATAAAAAGATTTGTAATAGCTATTTTACATGTATGATGCCTTGAATACAATGTATTTGAAGACTGAATAATTCATTAATAATAAAAAATAAAAACAAAACCAATGGCTAGAACAGGAATGACTGAAAGTATCTAATAAGTCATTTGATCATAGATACCTCCATTTTCCTAGGTAGCTGTAATAAACTGTTATGGTTATGAAAAACATGTAGCTTACTTGATCTCTTAGAGACATAAGTATAGAAAGGGAGGTGGGAGTTACAAGGTGTCAACAGATTCACCATTTGAATCAAAATAAAACAATCTGAACTTCGCCACTTCGACTACATCACTATGTAGCATCATCGTGTTCAGATTTAAGAGATTTGAGTCCAGTTTCAAAGTCAGATGTATTTCCATTTTCACCACAGTACACCCTGACTTCACTGAGTTCCTGGTAAAGACACCGGCACCTGATTAGACTGAGGTGCTGGAGACCCACTGTTTATGGCTTGTGGAGGCACTGTAGCTGGTTCCATCTTGCTAATGTGTGTGATGAATCGAAGACGAAGTTTTAAAGCTGGTTTTAAATTACAAATAATCTTCTCTACCTAAGAAATGAAAACACATTAAAAATATTTTAACAAGAGAATAACAATTTCCCACCTTTTAAAGAAGTAATTGACACATATCCTGAGACAATAAACTAGGGAGTGGTGTGGATGAGAAGGTTCTCTACATGTTTTGTGCTTTAACAAAAGCAGATATAATTATTTCTCTCTCACATGAGAAAAAAAGTGTGCTCCCTCACACACATTATAGCGATGTACATATGTGTATGTGCATTATCTATCTATATACGCATATGCTTACAAAAGCACACCCACTTACCTAGCTAGTGAGTCATCATACTGCCAAAAGCTAGTATAGTTTATTTACACTGGAAATTTTACACATGCAACAAGTGATCACCCTTTTAAAATGTCATCTTCACAGAAGCATGAAGCACGATTATATTTTGAAGTTCTTTGAATAATGTATGACTAACATTCATCTACAAAGCTAATTTTTTTTTGGTCTTGATTTATACTTGGAATTCAAACTAAATAATATCAGATCTACTCTTACTTAAAATACTGTAAAGAAATACATAATACATCAAGCAGTTTCACAGCTTTCTTAGCTTTACTCAAATGCCCTTTGACCTTGCTGGGAAAGATCAGCCCATTAACAATTTTTCCTCCCTGGATTCCCTTGTGTGAAAGTGTCTTAGGCCCAAATATAAAGGAGATGCTAAATAAAACATGTCTGGATTGGTTCCCACTCAACTCTCCTTGACAATCAGGCTGAGGCATAAAGGACTCAACATCCTCCCCGTTTCCCCAGCTCCAACCAATGAATACAGGAGATGAGGATTCATATGTTTACATGTCAGTTTACCTCCCTTTCCCATTATAGAAAGAAATAAAGTACAAAGGGGAAGTCATTTAACTTCACCTATCTGCCCTACCTCCACCCTTCTTAAATAACTGAGACTGCTTCCCAGGTGGGAAATTCAGTTATGACTTTCCACTGTCAGCTCTACTAGGAAGTGGTTTTTCACATGTTGAGTCAGAATGTGCCTCCTTAACTTCACCTGAGTTTATATGCCCTTTGAAGTGACACAGAACTAATCTAATACCTATTTCAAATGGCAACTCTCCAAATATTGAGGACATGAACAGTCCCTAGAACTTTTAAAATTCAAGTCAAGCATCTCTAGTTCCTGCAAATACCCTTATGAAATTATTCGCTGGACCCTCCTGCTTCAGGCTTCTTGTCATGCTGCAATTTGTCCAACGTTTCCTGCAATTTGTCCAATTTGTCCAGTGCACCCTAATCACTGTGGGGAAAAGTAGGACCTCCTTTACTTATAACACACCTGTCTGGTCTTTTTAGTAGCCATACCGTACTGTTTCTGCCTAATGAGATAAGTGTTAATCAACTAACTCCCTTAGGTCTTTTTCAGATGTCCTGTTGCAAATATCAAGGGGGAAAAGTATGAGAAATTATAACATGTATTTACTTTTACTTTAATACTATATCCAGAATAGTACGTTCATGTAGCCTAAAAAGGTCTGATATCAACCCTTTCTCTTTAAAAGAAAATTAACAAAAACACTCATCCAAGCAGAAAAGTCTTATCACCGTATGTGCAAGTTTTCCAAACTAAATATTATTAGAAAAATAAAAGTTAACTTACTTGCTCTTTTACGCTGTCACCAGTAAACATATACTTCATATGATACAGGAAGTCACAGATGGGATCCATGTAATTTAAATGGGGGCTACCCTTGTCTACATTCAGCAACATGTCATAAAATGCCACACCAATCTATTTAACAAATAATATAAAATTAGTTGAATAGTCAGAAATGGTTCCATTGTTCAGCATGATGCAATTGGACTCCATTCCAAGACTAGCACAGAGGAATACCATGTTTGTTGAAGAATATCACTGATCATACAAATCTCTGTGCACTTGGGAGCTATGACATGGCCTGCATTTAATAATCGAATCAATAGTGGTACAAAACGCCCCAATAGGGCTTAAATGCAATTTCTCCTTATAACTTAGTAATTTCTCTTAAAATTAAGAGGTGGACAATCCCCTTTCAAGAAACCATCTCTCAATTTCATTTCCGGGATAACTGCAATCTCAGGGATCCTTTAGATTGTACTTCTTAGTTCTATTTGATGGCTCATACTTTAAGATTCTATTCCTGGATCATTTTCTTTTCTCTGAACTTTTGTTATAGGTGATTGACTTCATCCATTACCATGATTTTAATTAATTCCTCTGTACTATAGTGTAGGTTTTCAAATACATCTTTCTATCCATAACTGTCTTCTCAACCTTAATGATGGTTTTTCCCCCTGCATTTCCAACTCTACACATCCCACACCAAACTCATTATAGGTATATGAGTTCATGGGTATGCTAAATTCTCTAAAATCACTCTTCTCTACTAATAGGCACGCTAAATTCTCTAAACTGACTTCTCTACTAATGGTTATGATATGCAGTTTGAGAAACACTGGGAAAGAAACCTAAATAGATCTTTTAGACCTTAATTTTGTCACAGAAAATCCAGATTATATTTTACCTCTATCATACATCGAGTTCTCTCTTGCTGAAATCTTTGTAAAAATGGACCCACAAGATGGTACACATATAGTAACTGGAATTCAGTCTTCACTATAGGAAGAAGTACTTCAGTGAGAAACCTAAAATTTGAAGATAAAATTTTCTTGTGACTTAAAATCAGCTGAATTGTTTGAATTTTATTAACACAGTCTATCCATGTATTTGCAAAACTTGTAATAATTTTTTAAAAATTCCTTTTAATTTTGGTAACATTTCTATTAGGTTGGTGCAGAAGTAACTGCAGTTTAACAGGTTAAAAATAATTGCAAAAAACACAATTACTTTTCCACCAACCTAATAAAATTCATCTCACATCTCTTGCTTGTTCTTTTCATTTGATTGTTGAAATAAATTCAGATTTAAAGCCATTCTTAAAAGCAAAATTACTGAATGACAGAGGTGAATTATGTGAAATAAAGAGAAAAACCAAGCTGACATTCTCAAGAAATCTGAATCTAATTAATAACAATTTTATGGTCAAGATAAATAATCAGAAAATAGGTTAATATCAGTTACTCAGTTCAAAAGGCAACTTTCGGACTATATTCTGGAAAAAGCATAAATTTGACTAAGCTTCCTTAAAATGTAATAGAAAACAAGATTCTAGATTATTACTTACATATACAAATGAATCTTTTTCAAACAATTCTGAAAAAAGAAGCTTTCTGATTATCTAGAAGTTCTACTTAACTACTTAACTCTTACTTTACAAGTTGTTCCACTGAATGAAATATATACCTCGTGTGTAAAAGATATTAAAAAAAATAAAACAAAACAAAACGAAAAAAGTCAAATTTCTTTAAGAAATCATAATACCTACTTGGGAATGAGAGAAAGTTGTCCGATGCTAGAATGGTGCCACACAGCATGTGCTAGAGCTAATGTATAGCTACAGCTCATCTCGGAGTAGGACTGATGACAAGCAGTGAAATCAAAGAGGCGGAATGGATAGCCAACCCACTCTGTTTCAGATGTCAGGCTGGGACTGCTGATAACGCTCACAATTTGATCATGAAGGACAATCCAATATGGCTCCTTTAAAACCAAAGGAAAGCCTGATGAAAAATATCCCTTATCTACTCTAGTATTCCACCCCATATCCAATATCACACTCACAAGATTCAAATAATAGCACTTTCTCATTCTTTAATGTTTTCTACTTATCTAGCTTCTGTCTCTGAGTAATGGAAATTTCAAAATCAAAACGGGGTGGCTTCAGTATAAGTCAGTAACAACCAGGGAGAAGTGTCTGTGAGTTAGAGGGCTCTATACACGTGTCTGTCCTGTTCATTTAGCTCCTGATATTTGCTATACAATAAATCTAGCTTAACAATATTTACTATACTGACAATACTGGTACACATATGTAATTCCAAAATAAATATATTTCAGATGTGTGTAAGGAAAAAGTGATTTATAGAGGTGCATAATCAGAAAAGTCTGGAGAGCACAGGGTCAGATAATATTACTGACATTCAAAGATACCACAACAGACAACTGTGTGCTGCTGACTAGACACATGTAGAAGTCAGGGAAGAGTTCACTGAAGAAGCAGGCCTAAGTTGGCAAGGAATGAGTAAGCTTCAGAGATGCTGACAGAAGGAAGAAGGGTTCCGGCATAATGTCTTATTCTCTAACATATCAAAAACACCTGAAACATGTCTCAACAAGCATTATTTGCACGAGCAAAGGCTATAGATACATAACATGTTAAGCGGTAGAAAGTAGATCAAATTGTAATGTAAAAACTAAGGGTGGATTGGTAAAGTGGGACCAATGGATGTAGGGACCCAAAAGTCAGGTAGATTTAATTAGATGTGATGTAGAAGGCAAAAAAAACACACAAAAAAACAGTCACTATAGATTTTGAAGCGGTAACAATGTGAAAAGTTTAAAAACATGAAAGATTTCATTAACTGCATGATGTCCTGTCATTCTTGTAGCTGCATTCCATTACTACATACGAATCACAACTGAACTCACTGGTAGGGCAGTGATGATCAATCCAATTGCATTCATCCATGCTGTGATATTCTCTCTTGGCACTAACGGCTGACTACAAGTGGGAAAAATAATAAAAATGGTAAATTATGAAAACATTTTGTATGGTTGAAAATGGATCTTATTTTGAGAACATACATAATTCAGAGGCTGACAATTGACCTACTCCAATAAAACTACAATAGCTTTTTATTAAGTAAAAATTTAATATACGTACACAAAAACAAAATAAGGATTTTTTGCTTGTTTGTTTTTTTGGTTGTTTCCTTTAACAAATGGGCTGAAAGACTATTTCCACTTATTTATGTTTCTTATCTAATCATTATACCCTCCTTCATGATGGTCTTTAAGGAAGGAATCTTGAAAGACTTTCTGTAGTGAGAAGTTAACATTATTCTTAAATTAAAGGTCAAACAGCTAATAAAGAATAGAAGGATAGAAGTGGAGGGCTGGCCCAGTGGCTCAGGTGGTTGGAGAGCGGTGCTCCCACATGGGCCAGTGAGCTGCACCCTCTACAGCTAAGACTGTGAACAACAGCCCTCCCTGGAGCTGGGCTGCCTCGAGAAGCCAGAGGTTGACATGGGTTGCTGAGTGCTTCCTCTGCAGGCTACTGTGTGCCCCCGTGAGTGGCCAGCAGCCAGCGTGATTGGCCGGGAGCCATCATGTGTGGGCGAGAGCTGCTGTAAGCGGTCAACCAGCGACCGACTGCTGGGGAGCCCAAGGCTCATAATACCAGCATGGACCAGGCAGCTGTGTCCTACACAACTAGACTGAGAAACAACGGCTTGAACCGTAATGGGGCAGGGGGGCGGCGAGGGAGGGGTGGAAGAAGGAGGAAAAAAAAAGAAGTGGAAACAAACTCAGGTCTCTGACCTTGTCCAGGGCTCATTCCATTACACCAATATCACCAAAACAAGATGGAGAACCAAAAGATAGTTACTATCCAATGTGCATCAGCCTTGGGACAAAGATTTGTCTAACGGCTCCAAATAAAATATTCTTTTTACAAATAAACAATGAATCTTACTGCAGTGCAACAGAATACACACCTTTTCAGGACGACATTTAGAAGGGCATTTCCAACTTCTTTGCCTGAAACAGTCAAGGCCATGAGTTCCACACAAGTAACATGCAGCGCGTGGGCAGCCGGGTTGGGAAACTCATTGAATCTCCAGTCACAGTTTGGGAAAGGACCAGGAGATTTGCCAGCCATCGGTGCAGACGATTAAAGCAATAACTGGTTATTCTGAGATTAATGGCTCACATTTGTATAGTGCTTTACAGTTTTCAAAATGTTTCACATGTAAACATTTCATCAGTCAATTTATCTGATTATGAAACCCCAAGGAGTGATTTATCAGAGACATTAAGAGGCAAATAAAACAAACTAAATACAAGTAAGTTTGACATGACTAAAATGTATTGACAGCAACCATGTGATCAACCATAAGATATAAATGGTTGGTCTTATATAGAGTAGCTCTTATAAATGACATGAGAGCTACAGATGCCATCAAGGTATTCCTAGGCTTCCTCAATCAATTTCTTTTAATAGTTATAGGGCAGTTAATAAGAAAATTGCTCTATAATAAGTAATTCTTTTACTTCAGGAAATAAATTCGTTTGTGTAGGAAAATAAATCATGCCTATTCATGTAAAATTGCTCTATCTAATTAATAGTGGCATGGTATATAGACATATTAAGTATAGTGTACTGATAACTTAAAACATTAAATCAAAGTGAAGACATAAAAATACCAATATAGCAGTTTTTTCACTAAAAAAGAGAAAATAAGTTTTATTATTATCTATTAATATTTTTTTAAAATTCAAGGATTCATTTAAAGCTATAAAATTCTATGTTCTCCATTAGTAAACAGATGCATGTACTACAATTCATAGTACCTTTAGTTTCCTTTGAAACGAATCTTAGAAGGTCTGTTTTTAAGTATAAATTTTAACGGAGTGAATTTCTGCCTATCTGGCATGATACTGCTAATTTAAGATTTCAAAGCCTTTATAGAAGTAAAAGTAAAAATGATCTTTATAAAACATGAAGTTTTGGAATATGTAAAAATACTACCTGGGAAAGACAATACAGTCTATGTTCTCACAAATGAACATACAGTTATTTCTGAAGACTCTGGAAAACCACAATAAAAAGGATATTATCTACCAGTCTGCCAATCAATCTGCAATAGTAGGAGTCATCAGGGACCCAAGGATTTTCTTCCAGTGCATTCATAGCGCACTTCAGGTAAGTGTCACTTAGACACCAGCCCTGTGGTCGATTATCCTTGAGCGAGCCAATGATCGCATGGACAAGTTTTCGTTTGAGATATGCACGCTCTCTCAGGTGCATTTCATAATAGTGCAGAGTGTTATACAAGTAAGTCACTGGACGATCTGCGAAGAAGAAAACAGATCACTACAATGTTTATCTGGTTACTGACAACTGTGAAAAACTAATCCTCTGTTTTCAAGATTACCAAAAACCAGCTCAGAAGATTATGAAACTATTTCACAAATATCAATTGCAGACAATGAATATTTTAATTTTAGGACAAGGCAGAAGGCTTCCAATAACATATACAGGTTGTATTTAAGGATGTTCATTACACTCTGAGGTAGCAATTTCACTTCTGGAAATTTATCCTGCAAAAATGACACATGTGCAAAGAATGCCGCCACAGCTATGTCTATACCAGCAAAAGGTTAGAATGGCCTAAATGGTCAAAAACAGGGGACTGGTTAAGTAAATTATGACATGTATGAGGCAGTTTTTTATGTACTGATATAAAATAATCAACCCTAATACATTATAAAGGTAGAAAAGGCCAGGTGCAGAACAAGGTGTATATTACATATTATTTGTGGGGAAAAAAACCAAACAGAGTATCTAAGGAAGAACACATACGAAACTGGCAATAGTGGTTGCCCATTGAGAAAGAAATCTGCTAGTTGGACGACAGAGATGGGACCACTTTTCACTGCATGTCTTTCTGTATCATCTACACAATCCAAACGAAAACTGTTTTTAAAGAAATGCTCACTTGAACTTCACTCTGTAGTACTAAAGCACAATTCAGACTTCTGCACTGGAGGAAGACATCTTAGATCAAGGATAAAGAGAGCGGCCCCCCAGATAAATACACTTTGTCTCCATAGTGGCTTCTCTGGAACTTCCACTCTTCGGTCACTGACTCTACCCTTCTCCAGTACCAGGCTTAAAACTTTAGAGTTGTCTTTGATTTCTTTCTTTTGATATTCTCCTCATACCAGCCAACCAAGTCCTTCTTCTTCCTTAACTCATTTCCATTGTAACCGGATTTATCTAAAATAAATGCTTTCCATTTATGCCTTCCAGGCCATGACCTTACTCAATAACTTCTAGTTCATTCTTGATTATCTGCAGGTTATAAAGTCAAAACTTCTCAGTCTGGCATTTAAGGTGATCTACTGTCAGGTACAATATACAAATTTTCAAGTTAGCCCAATGGGATGATTATTTTCGAAATGTTTTGTTTTCAATACTTTCATGATTTTTCCAAAGGATTCCTTCCGCCTACTAAGTTCTCTTCTCCTTTCTGTTTATACAAATCCCATACATCACAGTTCAAATCCTATACAAGAAGCCTGCCAAGATCCAATTAGTTCACAGTAACATAAGTCTGTTGTGAACACATACATTTCTCCTTCTATACTCATTTGGCAATTAATCACACATTATGTAAAATAAGGCATCTCTTGCATATCACTGTTGTTTTTTTTTTGCTATTTAATACATTTACTATGATTATCTATTCACATTTTTATATTGTCTACTTTATACTTAATGGTATTATCACATAGCACTTACCTTCAAAACACTTTCATTAAAAGAAATTAAAATAAAACCTTAAGAATCATTATTACCCATATAGTCATGCCCAGCCTAGTTTTTTTTATAGAGCCGTTAGATGGAATTAAAACTTGAAAAAACTCACCATGAAATTTATATAAGCCTCCTAGGTGATCTAGTAGAGTCTCCAGTGATTTGGATACTGGAAGCAACTCTAAAAATCGGTGGATTACTATATCAAATACTGGCAGGAATCGGAGACACACATTTCCAAAATAGATGGGCAGATAGGGGGACTGGATCTGTACAGGAGGATCGACCTGCTCTGCCAGGCCCTCAAAATACAGCTTCTCTGGGTACTTCTGTGGAAGTGAGGAAATTACAAATGTTTAGCGCATCTGTTTTTATGCTCTTCAAAAAAGAGCTAAATAAACTTGCCATTTTTTAAAAGACTATGAAACCAATTTTGTTCCTACAAAGCAATGAAAGCCAAAGTCCTTTACTTGACAAAAATTTCTTATCCCAAAGATACACCAGAGATGACGTACACAGGATTTGTAATAACTCTTTTCATTTTGTATTGTAAGGACCCACGTCTACTAAAACTGCAGTTTTAATTTATTCTTAACTTGAGAGATACTCTAGACCCTTGAGGACGTTTAGAAAGCTAACTTGCTTCCATACAGACCAGAGAGAAAACAGTAGAACTACAGCGAAAACCGCCAAATCAATTAGCCAAACACCTAAGCATGGCTTAAAAAGGATTCACTGAAGCACTAATTTGAATTGGTACCTTGTGATAATTCATGTGCTTGGTGTGCCAGTCGTTCTGTAGCCAGTGCTCTGGGGAATTTTCCTTCACAAAGTCACTTACTCGGTTTCTAAAATCATTTGGTTTGAGTAACAGCAACTGAATTATGAAGTAACAAACCTGGGCTTCATTTCCTTCATGACTACGCATGGCCTTTGGAGAACAACAGAAAAATTATATGAACATGCCCAACCCGTGCAGAAGTATGGCTCTGCCACTTGATACTCTAAATCTGAATACAGTAAGATCTTACTATATCTCTATTTTGTCCTTTTATTTTATTGAATTATAGATTTATATCTTTCCCCCTAGTAGATTATAACCATCTTTATATCCTCCACAGCTATGAGGTTAATGCTAATCAACTAAGCCACCCCAAATATCACCACAATAGTATTAAAAGGAAATAAAATGTAGCATTGTCCAGCAGGACAATGCCTTTTCTTAAAATTTTGCCTGAAATAGATATAAAAGTCAGGAGAAAAAACCATATGGGGAATACTGGTGGCTGTGAGAAACACTGCGTTTTCACTGTGGCTACCAAATAGAAATGGTTATCAGCACTCTGCAAAGAAATGCAGTGACTACTGCTTCCTGCCTCTAGTGGGAGACTTTGAGAATCAACTCAGGGTCTAACTGCTTGTACTGGCATCGCAAGGCCAGGGCCACATCTGTCTTATTTACTCTATACCTTTGTGCATAGAACATATCCAATACATAGTGACTGAATGAAGGAATAAAAAAATTGGGAAATCTCTAGTTTCTTAGGGAAGTGATAGCAATGCTTGATTAGAGTATACATTTTTTAAATCCTTAGAAGCAATATAGAGTAGATCAGCACAAGATCCATCAGTCATACATGCTTTGATCCAAAAGAGAATGAGACAGCTTAAACACTTAGTCTTAAGCAAGCATATTCTTACCAGGCAGAGAATTAATCTGTCCAATGTAACAATGTTGTACTTCCATACCATATCATTAAGAATTTCAATGCATTTATTGAGTTGCTGACCCCCAGCTGACGTAGAGAACTCATACACCAGGAAATCTGCAAATGTTCTCACATGGGCTACCAAGGCCCTGGCTCCAATTCTTTCTAATACTCTGGAAAGCAGACCGTAAAAAATAAATTATATTGCTGTATGGTGTAACAGTTTGCCAAATGGAATGCGATCTAGGTTTCTGGCTTACCTGTAGCCAATCTGATTAATATGATCTGTTTCCAAGAGCATTTTCCAGAGAAGACAAAGAAAGAGAGGAGACCCTTGCACAGAAAAGTGGGTAATGATGGCATTTTCATCGGTCATTGACTTCCACTTCCTATATTCCTCCTCCACATTTTTTTTCAGATTAAAACGACTTTCCTGAGGTACATTATTTTGTTTGAAGAATGCCTAAAAGGAGGATCAAAGTCTATTTCAATGGTTGTAGTAAAAAGAATGCCGGCTATAAAGAAATGAGCTCTAGGCTTGACTCTGACACTAACAAACTCTTGGTGACCTCAAGCAAGTCAGTAATCAAAGCCTGAATTTCTATACTGGGAAAATATGCAGGCTTGACTAGATTATTGATAAGCTTCCTCTCCTCGATCTCCCAAACAGAAATTCCCAGCAAGCCTGAATTCAAAGCTTCTTCAATCATCTGTTGATACTTCTGCTCACCTTTGAAAAAAAAAGAAAAGAAAATGTATGTGCCTTTTGGTTATATATTTCAGTATCTCTGTAAGGAAAATCTATTATTCTAGCCCAATAGTTCTCAGAGTGTGGTCCCCAGATCATCAGATTCAACATCACCTGGACCCTGTAAGAAATGCAAATTCTTGGGCCCCAACGCAGTCCTATTGAATCAGAAGCTCTGCAGCTGGGGCCCAGCAATCTGTGTCTAAACAAGCCCTCCAGGAGAGTCTGGTAAGTTTGGGGACTACTGCTCTAGCCCTATTGGTTAGAAGTTATAGGAAACAGATGTTTATCATGTCTAAAATTTTCTCTGCAAAGTCGAAGATAGTGAGGTTTTCCTTTCTCCACAGTACAAAGGCCAACTTTATAGTTTTTCTCTATGTGATGTTTTTTTTAAATCTACTCATGTGTAGCATATGTGTATTCTGTGGAACTCCATTCAATTGTATTTCTCCCCATTTCACTTCTATGAGAAAGAATTTTTCAGGTAATGTGTTAATTCCTACAAGATTCTAAAAGTGTTAACTAATAAGATGAAACCATAATAATTAAAATTTTAGAAACACATCCAGTCTTAGACTAGCACAAGGAACAACTCAAGATTTTGGAATAACAAATTTTTTAAAATAAAAGCTAATTTTCTTTGGATGTCACCAAAACTAACTCCCTAGAATAACATTGTAAACGGAAGAAAGATTTCATATATATTCAATACATCATTCAAGACCAAATTACCTGTAGTGGGCCTGGAAAACAACTCAGAGTGTGGGAAGCCCAGTTATGAGGAGTAAAACTCATGATGGTCTGCAGTATGTCTTTACACCAAGTTCCCTGAATTGAATCAGAGCCTGTAAAAAAATCTAAACAGAAACAAACAGATGTAATCCAAATATAAATGATTATATCCACAATTCATAAAGAGATCACAGAGAAAGTCACAACAATTATGTACACTCAGAGAATTTCACTGCAGTGTAATTTACTGCTTAAATAGTAATATTTAGCTTAGGACCTAAATTTGAATGATATGAATTACCAAATTGGTAAATATGAACACAATTAGTGAAAAGAAGACAAAAGACATCTGGAATCTTTTTCTTTCTTTTGACAGAGCACCAAATGATACATCAGTTGAACAGGCCAACCACGATTACTCATTTAGTTCAGTCTGACGATGAGGTATTAGCACTCTTTTGAGCCAAAGGAATAGAATTAAGAAAGTAGATATCTTTTCTGGTGGTTGAAACAGCTATAGACTACAAGTGTAACAACCTAAATCAAAGAGTTTTATTTATGTAAAATAAGATAGTTTACACAAATGTATTTAAGGTTGCTAAATTCAGTAACGATTTCTTTAACACAGCAGTTCTCAAAGAGTGGGCTGTAGACT
This sequence comes from Rhinolophus sinicus, assembly GCF_057876585.1. Lineage (NCBI taxonomy): Eukaryota > Metazoa > Chordata > Mammalia > Chiroptera > Rhinolophidae > Rhinolophus > Rhinolophus sinicus. Next base: position 29,110,645 of record NC_142502.1, on the reverse strand, counting down.
CTGTGGTCCCCAATATCCTTTCAAGGATTTGATGAAGTTAAAGCGATTAAAATAATACTAAGATATCACTGGCTTTTTTACTGTGTTGACATGTGCACTGATGGTGCAAAGGCAATGATGGGTAAAAGTGCTGGCCCTCAGAACAAATCAGTGGCACCAAACCACACTGATAGCCATTGCAATTTTCACCACTATATGACCTCAGTGAAAAAAAAGTGCCAATTCCACTTAATATCCTTAATGAAGTAGTAAAAAAAAGGATTACATTTCAGCCCTTACGCACACCTATTTTTAATATTTTGTGTGATAAAATGGAAGTATGCATTAAGTGTTCCAGCTATACACCAAAGTATGAAGGGCATCTTGAGGAAAAGTATTTGTCAATTAATTATTCCATTATATTAGCTCTTTTTTTCATGGAATTCCAATTTTACTTGAAAGACCAAGTGACAAAAAACTATAGCTATTCAGATTGGGCATTAAGGAGACATTTTATTGCAAAATTTACAAAGGTAGCCTGTCACTTCAAGGAAAACAAATGACTGCATCTTTTACCAATCATAATATGTAACCGTTCAAGTGAAAAATCAGAATTTTAGGAAACTTGTATCCATTACCATGAGTCCGATAACTTTCCAAAACTTGAACATTTTTCTAATTAAATTTATAGTGATAGTAACAAATGTTAATTTTATGACACTGTATAATGAAATACATCAACATTTACAAGATCTACATAACTCACTGAAACAATGTTTTCCAAAAACCAATTCATAAAGTTACAAAATACGCATGGATAAAAAAATGGACAGAATAGATCCATGGATTATAATGTAACAGAGTGCAATACTTCACTGATGGGATTTTGGATTCCACATTGCAACATTTAAGAAACTTGTCCAATTTTGTGTGCCATCGAAGAATACTCACAATTAGCTGAAAAGGGTATTAAAATACTCCTCCCCTTTCCTATCTTATTTCTTCACTTACTTATACTTAGTATTGCAATAAATGAAATGTAGAAGCAAATATGAGAAACCAACCATCTTCCTTTACATCAGACATTAAAGAGAGATGCAAAAAATAAAACAATGGCAGCTCTTCTGACTAAAGTTTTGTTTTGGAGACTACAGGGTCTATTTTTCATGAAAATATGTTATTTATGTTAACATCTAATAAGTTTATTTTGTTGTTTTTAAATGAATCAAATACATATTTAAAACTGCTATTTTAATATCTAATTAAGTAAACATTAATACATTAATAGATATAATACATATAAACAAAATCTGTGGGAATTTCAATTATATTTTTAATAGTGTAAAGTGGTCCTGAGACCAAAAAACTCAAGAACCACTACTGAAAAATGATGCAAGATGGCTGAAAACTCAACCTTGGTAAAATGACAGTACCCAGAAGAACCTACATTAAAGACTGAAATGGTGAAGATATCAAAACAATTGTTTTTTTCTTGAATAAATGAAAAATAGTTTTTCAGTATGTTATCCCCTTCATAATCAGTAGGGACCCAGCACGCCACTCTAATTCATCTGTTTTTGGTGGCAGTGGTGGACAGTCACTGTACCTGTTACGTGAGTTGCTCTAGCTAAAGTCAGTATCAAGGCTCGGTTCAGTTCTTCAGATTCCGCAGACAGCACTGTTTTGGGATCGCTAAGGAAGCGTGTAAACTGTGGCTGTACCTCCGAGCTACCTAATGCTGTGATAAGTCTGAGCGCCGTGCTCTCAACACTGAAAGGTGGCAGAACAAAAAGAAACATGAAAAAGTTAACTTGCGCATAAAATTTCAGAATTATAGAATTAAATCTAATTCTAGGTTAATTACAGTAGAAAAACAGGCAAACTGTATTTCCCTTTTTTGATTAAAAAAAAACAAACTCCTCTTTTGTGTGAGATGAGCTTTGCTTAATTTGTTTTTGAAACCTGAGGTGCCAAATGTTATAGCAAATACCACCTGACAATTTTGAACATTTGAAAAAGATAGCCTGTAGCCCGTAGGACTGAAACATTTCACCTGGATATACAGCACTTCAAAAATTACATTTATTTTTATCTGAAATATATTTTCACTTAGAGCAAAATTAAAATGACATGATACTTTAACCGTAATCTGAAGTATATTTAAATCCAGTATTCTAAAGGGTTGAATTAGGACAAAACGTCAAAGATCTTGGAAGTACTTATTATCCGCCCAAAGATCCCAAGGCAAGGACTCAACTATCTTAATAAATATTTGTTTAAAAAGCTGGACTCTATTCATTCTATACTGGAAATAAAATACTCCAGAAGCAGAGGAGTTTCATGACAAATGAATAAAAGTATTATAAGGTAAAGGATTACATTTCTCATCTCCAACAAAGATTCTAATAAATCTTAAAGAAAGATAGTCTTCAACGAGCTCACCAGAGATGGAGCTGGTTCTGGTTTGTTTGTGCAACTGCAGCCAATGTATGAAGATGACTCAAGAGCTGAACCCTGTAATGAGGCTGAATGTGGTGCATTCGGTAGCTGAACATCTCAAGAAGTGTGTGTAAAATTCCCCAGGCATGAGACTTGAAAACAGTTGGCAAAAGTTGACCTTGAGGAATAAGATAATTTAAGACAACAATCAGTAAAGGCTGTGCATTAAAAGGTATCTGAAAACAAGTCACACTGAGTAAAATGAACATAAAAATTTGATTGTGAATACACACACACACACACACACACACTCACACAGACGCATACATAGGTACACATATTTTCTAAATTTTCTCCATAATTTCTACTTTAAATGTAAGGGAAAAAATTCAGATCATAATTATAACACCAAGTTTTTTTGTTGTTGCTTTTCTTCCCTCTGGCATTTGACCACTGATTACTCAAGTTCATCTGGAAAAATAAGAGAAAAGATATGGAAAATAAAATTCTAACCTTCCTCAAGTCTTAGTTATCTTTCAAATTAATTTTATAAAGTGAATGTTCCCAACCTTTTGAAGCATGAGGATCGCTTTTTAATACACAAATTGTATCACACCTGATCTTAGTCCCTCCTCCCTCCCAAGAAAGTTTTATTCAACTCTCAATTATCTGATAAGAAGAGTAACTACAGTTAAAATTAAAATTATACTATATTGGTGAAAAGTTAGAATTACCACGAATCAGAAAAACACTTCTGTATTGGAAAGAATCTACTATTTAGAACTGTGTAATAACTAACAGACACTATAAATTGTCTTCTGCATTGCAGGGAAACTCCTTCCATATTGCTATTCACTGAGTACTCATTGCTGCCCCAGGAGCGAACCAGCAAGAGAGGCAAATGGGACTGTGATTTGCACAAAAGGATAGTGACCATGTCTGTCCTACACACTGTATCCCAAGCAACTAGCATAATGCCCTTTTCCTACCATCACTTTACTTAAAAATGTAACTCCCCTGACCTGCATACCTCCTATGCCTATTTTTTACTTTATTTTTCTCTATAAGACTTATCACCTGACATTTTCCAATTTCATTTATTTATTTATTGTCTGTCTCTCTCATTAGCAGGTAATCTCTATGATGACAGTGACTTCTGTATACTGCTGTATGCCAGCACCTAGAAGAGTACCTGCTGAATTAATGTATGGATTAATAATGGTTATAAATACTAGAAAATCTTGGCTTACTGATAAATCCTTTGATGCCCAAAGACTCTATTTCCATATAGACCAATAAACGACTGTAAGTTTCCACTAGGGCTGGAGCCAAGGCCACACTGGACTTTGCATGAGCAAGTTTTATCACTCTCGTAGCAATGCTGTGGATAAGGCTAGGGAGAAACAAAAGGAAAGAAAATAAAACTCCACGTTTTGGACATAAACACAGGGGTTATTCTACTTATAGGGAACTTAGTATAAATCTGAACTTAAATATATGAAACGATTCAGTTCCATTTTAATCATTCAAGCTGCGCAGGACACTCGGTAGTGATGCATGGTACAGCCCGAGACTAATTCTGGTTTCCATGGCGCTTTCAATGTGTATCAGGATCCCTCTACTCACAGAAAAGAAGAATTTGGGTATAACTCATAAGAACATGCTTGAATGGATTCAGTCTGTTTTTCTTTTCTAAATACATAACTAGAACTACTTGAGAAATTTAGCTTTTCCAACAGAATTCCTTAATAAATCACTGCTAAGACCCAAATGTTAGGTTTTAACAGAGCTTTCCTCAACTCTGCCACACATGCTTTGACTAAAGCACGTGTACAGTTTGATCACAGTGTTTACCATTTGGAACAGCATGGCTTTTCTAGAACTGAAGACCTGCCTGGAGGCCCACAGATGAATTCTTTGACCTACAGTGTTTGAAGTTTGAGCCAATACCTAAGAGCTGAAAGACTAGAAATGAAGATCTGAATTTCTAGCCCCTCAAAAAATCGAAAAGAGCTAGCCATACTGGTCTGCGTTCCTGCATTACAGAAGTCAGCTAACGCGGCAGCGCTACGAGGGGAGCCCTGCACGCTCCAGTCTGCCTCAGGCCCCTCCACCCACATGCTTCCACATACACGAACATCTGGCTCTCACTCAGCCCTAGGTGTCCCTCATTTACATTATCAGCTTGGTTCTTGGCGGCACATGAGGTTCGAGAATTACATCCAACAGAATGTTTCTGTCTTTCAGAAACCATAATGGCAATTCTAAAAGTGCCCTTATTTGTAATCAATACAGTTAAGGCATTACAATTTTTATATCGCTGGACTCAGCAACTCCACTTCCAGCAAATTGTTTAATGAGACTGTAATTATGGATAGATGCAAAGACAGCCATAAAGACAGTCTTTATGAAAGCCGTCTTTATAAACTAAGACATTGTAAATAACCTCAATGTCCAACAATGTGGAACTGGCAAAATAATCATATGTGGCATCACAAGACTTCTTTGTAGCAACAGATACGTTTGAAGAACACTAGACCTAAAAAGGTGCTTGATCAATTATTATGGGGACAAAAAAAGTTTTAAAATAGTATTGCAGTAAGCCTATTTTGTTTTAAAAAATCCATAAATGCATGTACTTATACATATAATAAAAGACTCAGAATATACACAAAATTTTTTTATACATCTCATGGAGAAATTATAACAATTGCTTTTTTTTGTGGGGGGGCGCGTTATTTGTATATTCTAGAAATCCTATAATAACATGATCATTTTGTAATAAGAAACTAATTATTCTTAAAACATGAACCTGACCATAAAACACACAAACATAATCATGAAAGCAAGTCTATACTATACTGACATCAATTCCATGACACAGGACCGAATGAACAGAACGTACCTCATTTTGGCATGAACTGTCAGTGAATCCAGGAGGTTCATTGGTAAGGGAGTAATAGATCCTGAAGCCAAACAGCTCGTTCCAGGAAGAGGTATCCTCATAATTCCATTTCCATAAATAGTTTCTACCAGAGCTCCCATGGGTAACGTAAAACATTCTGAATTTGTTGAGTATGCATTACACAGCAGGGCAATCTTATAGTCATTCATTTGTAAACTCTTATTTCTAAGACTCTGCTGTAGGAACCTAAAATTTCAAGTCCCATTAATCAGAAAAAATGCAAATAATTTACAGAAAATTAACTTGCATTTTAAAAAAGTTTAACATCATGCAACTATTTACTATCTTTATTCCTGTAGGTTTTATGGTTTCTGCCCAAAATGTAGAGTAGAAACACATAAAAAGTTTAAATAGCATTTCAGAAAGAATTTAGGTAATTATAAGTTAACAGTAAATAGGTATTTGTAAGTAGGTACTATATATACACAGCACTAAAATTCAGAAGTGAAGAAATAACTCACAAATTCATGGACTAGGTTTCTACTGATTTCTACGCCTTCATTATAGACGCCACTATGAAAAGATAGCTATGGTGCGTGTCATAAAATGAAAGCTACATGACTATCCTACAGTCTTCTGTGAAGAGATTTGGCAATCCTTTTCAGAAGTTCTGGGTGGGAAGTTCAGCTATTCCTAACACCCGTCACTGAAGCCCGGACCTATCTAAAAAGGGCATCTCTGAGTAATCAGAGCTTAGGGACTGATGTGAGGCAGCATGCCAGCCAGATCAGCTCAACCAATCCTGGCAGCCCAGGGAGTGAAAAACATCTGTCAGATTATGCTCAAATCCCAAGAAATTTTTGAAACATTTTCACATATGTTTGGAAATTAAGAACTTTAAGGTAAAACATGGAGAAGAAAAGGTTAGACCTGAAAATCAAAAAAATGCATATAAATAGGATTAGTTAATCTTCAATTGCTTTCTGATGCAGTTATTGGTCAGTTTGTCTTGGTATGACATACACTTTCATCACCCTTACTTTCAATGGGTGTGGGGAGATTTCTATTCTTTACACAAATACTGAGAACAATATTAGTCTAAAATCCACTATTTATAAAATAAAAATATTAACTGTCAAGCTACAATTACTTACTCATGGTGAAGTTTTAGGGAATGAGGTATTGGAATCTGTAGCTTAGAGTTGTCATTTTGGGCTTTTCTATTAAGATGAATCCAAATGCAAGTCATTGCAAAGGCATGAGTTGACTGAGGTTTGTTAATATCAGGAACTGGGATATACTGGAAAACAATATAAGAAAGCGAGGACTTAACTAATTATATATATTTTAGTAATCTATTTTTGATATAGTTCTTTTTAAAATATCTGTGTTAATTTAGCTCCAATTGTTCTTTGGCTATTCAATAATACAAATCAGAAGATCTAGTAGCTATAAAATATTGAAACTATTACAAGATTGTTTTGATGTACCAAGAAATTAACAGAAATTCACAGGTGCTTAGTCAAGCTTTTCCTACTGCCACAGAGCCCTCACAATCATTTAAAATTTTTATTCTTTAATAATTAAACACATCATTATGAAATCTTTCTGAATGTGACAAATATACTAAAAGCAGATAATTTCTAAAAGTCACATGTATGCTTTTCAGGAACATAAAAATTAAGAATTTGCTTTAAAATTGTTCGACATTAACAAAAGAGATGAGGAAGAAAAATGAAACAAGATTATTTCTTGGTGATTGGTGCATGGGATTTTATTTTTCTATTCATTCTACTCTTTTTGGGTATTTAAAAATCTAGGGAAATGCAAACCAAAACCACAATGAGGTATCACCGCATACTTGTTAGAATAGCTATTATCAAAAAGACAAGAATAATAAGTGTTGGACAGAACATGGAGAAAAGGGAACCCTCATTACTGCTGGTGGGATTATAAATTGGTGCAGCCACTATGGAAAACAGTGTGGAGGTTCCTTAAAAAAATTAAAAATGGAACTACCCTATGATCCAGCTATTCCATTTCTGGGTATTTACCTGAAGAATACAAAAACACTAATTGAAAAGATATATGCACTCCTATGTTCACTGCAGCAGTATTTACAATAGCCAAGATAGGGAAACAACCTAAGTGTCCATCGATGGATGAATGGAAAAAAATACACACACACACACACACACACATACACACACATACAACCACAAACACACACACACTATGGAATACTACTACTCAGCCACAAATAAGAATGAAATCTTGCCATTTGTGACAATGTAAATGAACCCTGAGGGTATGTTAAATGAAATAAGTCATAAGGAGAAAGGCAAATACCATATAATTTCATTCATGTGGAATTTTAAGAAGCAAACAAACCCCGCCCCAAACCAAACAAACCAAATAAAACAAAAAACAAGCTCATAGATACAGAGAACAGATCAGTAATTATCAGAGGGGAAGGGGGTTAAGGGATAGGTGAAAGGGGTGAAGGGGGTCAACTGTATGGCGATGGATAGAAACTAAACTTTTGGGGTTGGTCACGTTGTAGTGCATACAGAGGTCGAATTATATATAATGCAGTACACCTGAAGCTTATGTAATTTAAAAAAAAGATGGCCTGCTTCAAAACTGGAAAAAATAAATTTCCGTAATGAAATGTTTCTTAAAAAAATGGCAATCATCAATATATACTGTATTTTACTCAAACACCTTATATAATAAAACACAGTAGGGGACATACTCAATTAGCAAACGACCAAGAAAGATATTAACAGACACTAATGTTATTTGGTAATTCAATGATATTTATAGATAAAAATAGCATAATGCTTGTTCAAATTGTAAACCTACTTAGAATGTAGAAAAAGAGTTAGTTATAATAAATGTTCAGTTGTGATTTAAGATAAACTTCATAAATAATCTAGTTTAATTTTTTCATTATACATATGAGTAAACTAATGTCGAGAGACCTAATGTTCATACCACATTCATGGTTAGTCACAGAACTGGGAAAAGAACTCAGGTTTCCAGCTTCTAAATCCAGTGCTCTTATCACCAAAATCACACTAAAGTCCTTAAACATAAATTAGACGTAATCCACTGATCACATTGTTAACTATTTACTAAAACTTACTTCTTTTTCTGGGTACAGAAGGTCGAAGAGCTTCATGACAGGGAGAAAATCAGCTAGTGCGTTTTTCTGAATACTCCCGGAAATGAATTGCAGGAGAACCCACATTAGATGATCTCTGCCTTTAATCAGTCCTCGCCCTGCTAACTGTAAAAGATGTTTAAATATAGATCGACATAGCTAGTTAGCATCTAACTTTGACATTTACTAATTATTTAGTCTCAACTCAAAATATATCAAGTTTTAAAAATTATTTTAATGTTATATATATGTTTCCTCCCTAACCCCCAAAACAACTATGTATATCAAACATTACAAGGTTTAGGACATAATTAAGTTAGTCATGTGTGTATGAAAATCAAATTTAATATGGGATACTTACTAAAAATATCTCATCAAAAGACAAGGAATACTTTATTATAGCATTTAAAAAAAATTTTAAATCCTCAAGGACTGGTTATTAAAAATACCTTTCCTGGTTTCCTGTTGATTATAATAGAAATCAGTGATGGTGGTGTGGCGGGTGGAGCTTGGGGGTAAGTAGTGGTTGAAAGAATTTTAATAACTCTTACGAAAATACTTCCCCAAAATAATCCATGCATGTTATTATAAATATAGTAACTCTTATTTTATTCCCATTCGATGTGTCTAAAACCTTATGACAAAATCAACTCTTCCCATAAACTTACTTTTCCACTGTATTGTTTTGCACTCACTGTCCTGTCTTTCCATTCACTGCCAAAGTAGAAACCAGTGAGTGATCGCAGACTCCTGTTACTCCCTCTGTTACAGAGTATCACCAAATCTATTCACCTCTCAGCATACCTGGTGTCTGGCTTCTCCTCTCTGTCCTGGTTCAGGCTTTCAGTATCTCTCACCCAGATCACTGCAATAGCTCCCTTACTAATTTCGTTGCCTGATTTTGGCCTCCTCCATCTCTACATCACCATCTTCCTACACGTGGTCATTTAGCAGTAATTTTTTCAACTTGTATTTGATGATGTCATCCCCCTTCTCATTTGCTTCCCAAAGAAAATCTAAACTCCTTTGAACAAACACATGGCCATATCAAGTTCGCCATGTCTGGTCTTGCCTGCCTGCCTTCTTCATCTCACCATCACTTTCCCCTTTATCTTTTCTTTCCAGTTCGCACACACTTCTATCCATTTCCAAATGATGATCTTAGTGCTATGGAAACACTTTCCTATCTTTTTCCTCTTGGCAAATTTCTATTCGTCCTAGCTTCAAGATCTCTTTGGTAAAGCCCTTCCGATGTCTTCAATTGGGACTATTCTTCATTTCTACTGCAGGGAAACATGCCTTCATTATCTAAGCTATTAAATTAAAATCAAATTGTTTATATCTATATCTTTCCACTAGTAAGGAGATCCCTGAGGGTACTAAGTGCCTTTTCATCTTGTATCCCTTGGTCCCCACATTGTAAATATGTACAATGAATAACTGAGTCTAGTTTTGATAATGACAAGAAAGTAAAAAGTTAAGAAACCATATAACCACTGAACAAAATAGAAATTAGGGCTCAGAACATCAGTCACCTGTTAAAATCACTAGGCGATGTCTATACCAGCCTAAAATGTACCAATCAAAAGCTGAAGTGGCTCTAACAAAAGTTTTAGTACTTACCTTCTGATGAAGAGAAAGGACCATATGTGGAAAACTTGCAAACTGGAAAAGCACAAAGAAAATGAGCTGACTTGAGAGATGCTGCCACAGGAGTTGGCTTGTTCCGCCATCATCGAACTTCTCCTCAGTCTCGGATCGCTCCATGGCATAGACCACCAGGTCCACCAGCTGGTCCTCCAGCACAGGGCAACGCTGCTTGTGCTGTAGGGTAGAGATTAAATACAGTATTCCAAAAGCCTCTTGGTTAGTTTCATAAGTTACCAGTTAATGGGCATTATTTGCAACAAGAGGCCGAGAAGCATGAAATGAAGTTGAATTCAGAAAGTTAAGGTTAGATTTAGTCTATTAAAGCTGCATCATGCTACATTATTGTATAGGGTGAGTTTCATAAAAACAATATTTGTCAGGCCTCACACAAGACAGACATCCCATTAACTTTTGACTTTCACTACACACATCATTGCTTCAATTTAACAAAGGGCACTGCATAGTATAAATTTTGTTACTTATCCTTTGAAAACAGATAATTTAAAATGCATATGAAATGGGGATAGCAGTATTCATTTTGCAATCCAACTCAAAATATGAAAACGCTGTATTTCCAGGAATCGAATATTGACAGGAGAGCAAAGAAGGCAGTGTGTGAATCTATTTATTTTAAAGTAATCACACAAGTTTACTCTAACTTTATGTAAATAAAGAGGTATACCTAAATAGCTGCCAGATTACTCAATATCTGTTTTTCAATGTGTGGTATTGGTCCTGGTACTGAAATGGAAACTTCTTCTACAAAAATAAATAAATAAATAAATAAATAAATAAATAAATAAATAAATAAACAAACAAATAAATAAACAAGACCTCAAAGTTAATCTCTACTCTTCTCTCTTAGAAGCCAAACATAATGCAGCTTTAATTTTAAATTACACTATTTTAAAATCTAAAACAAGAAAAAGAACTGAGTTTAAACACTAAAAATGAAAATGCAACTTCCCTTTCTAGAGGCAAAAAGATTTATGCTTTTTAAAGTGATTTAAAAATACATACTTTTACCAAAAGATATAGGTTAAGCCATAGTTCAAGCCATTTTCATATTTGCTTTATAAAATATGTTATATGGCTTAGTAGCCAGGCAATTAGATGCCTTTCTAGTGAATATAATTACTACTATAGATGCTGTCCCTCTAAACTTTAGATATTATTTTCTTTTGCCATGAAAAAGGGATATGATTTCTTTAAATTTAGGGGGAAAATGCAAAATGGGGACGAATTTGGAAAAAAACAAAACAGAATGAATGGCATCCCCTCCTTTGCATGCTCTTTGCCAGCTCCAAACTTGTAAAGCTCCAGTATGGCTGCACTTTCTTAAAGCATGCAAATAAAACAAACATCTATCCAAAACAGTAAGCATCAATGGTTGTTTCGTCTTTTTTCCAAAAACACAAGGCCATGATCACAGTTCAACCACATTACAGGTTTACAAATAGCAATATTAACACCACCAGTTGAGACTACAGTACTTTTCCTCCAAATGTCATTATCATTATGAAGCAGAGCAAAGTGCAACAGACAACACTACAAACTATTTCTTAAATCGGCATGCATAACTACTGTGTACAGGGCTTGAAATTCACTAGTTCTGCCAACCACCAACAACCTAAGAAATGTGTCAGACAACACAAATTTAGAGTGAGATCAGAGTATACAAGAGGCAGAAAAATTTGTGAAAAGAAGTAAAGCCAGGATTTCCAGTAGGAATTTTTCATTAATGATGTAATTCGCTTCTAGTTTGGATACTAACCAATTTGTCATCTATTCCTCCATCTATGATGTTGTTTCATCAGTCTGCTTCAGGAAAAAAGAGCAAACTAAATAAAATTGGTTTTTAGCATCTGAGTCATTTTGGAGTTACCCTTTTTAATATTAGCTATTTGTGTAAAAAAAAACAACTGGATTTTTACCTACATATTTTTAGGGGTGTAGTGATAGTCATACAGTTACTGACTTAAGAAGGAGAACCCAAAATATTAAGATTTTAATAAAGGAGGAAATTTTGACAAAGTAAGAAAATTTACAGTTAAAGCCAATAATTTTTCAATACATATCACAACTCAAGATTATACCCAAGTGTTCTAAGAATTAAATCAGTCAGGACTCTCTATGGTGTCTCGTGCCCTAGTGTCTGAGGGGGGCAGAACATCTATCAGGATTAACTCTGTATTTTCCAGGTGTTTTGGTTAAAACCAAGGATATTTCTCAAACCAAGTTTAAGAATAGCTTAAGCACGTTTCTTTATTTGCCAATTTTAATAACACCAGAAAAGAAAATGATTTGTGATACTACTTTAGAATAGTAAGTTTTGCTTTTTTCAATTACTAAAAGTTAAGTACAGTAAAATTAAGACTGTCCACCACATAGATTATTTTACAAATACAAATTTGCAAAGCAGTTAAATGATCTGTGAATAAAGGTTAATTATCAATCACCAGACTATGGTAATTCCGTAAGTCAATGGATATATGTCTACAGCTACTTACGACTTGCTTTCCGAAAGATTTTACAAATGTAAGTCTTCAGAATATAAACATATAAGTTGAATTAGTTTACATCATATCTATAGGCATATTTAGATAAAACTTCTTTTAACAATAAAAATCTAAATTCAATATTTTAATAATTCAATTTCTGCATAATAGTTCAAATTGTATTGGAAACTGATTTTAAATTGTCAGCTTTAGTAAATGCTGAAAATCAGGCATAAGACATTAAGAGAATCATCAACATTAACCTCCATCCATGCTCCTGATTTTCTTCCACCATGATTTCAGTCTTAAACTACTCATGTATTCTATACTACGTGGCCCCTGACACTTTTCAGATAACGGGTACTGCTTTTGTGGTGAAATTTTAACATAGTGTCCTTAGGTGGGCTTAAGTTCATTTTAAATCATTATTTCAGTGCTAGAAATCAATTTTAAAGCAATACCTATTCAGGACAAATTGGAAAACAATATCCCTTTGTATGTCATTTGTCATTTTCTCTGCCAATCAGAACTGAAAGCACTATGCCAGTCAGTTAATACCACTTATAGCAGTGTCTTTCAAAGATAAACTGAGTGATTAGTCCAGCACTGCACTGTCTCACAGTAGCCAGAATTCATACACGACCACGGAAGAGTATCGGTTTTGTAGTGCTATTATTCAGTAGAAAGAACGCAAACTCGTTTAGACACACAAAACAGGATTCTCCCACTGTGAACACTCCACCTTCCTGGTCACACAACTGGGCTATTTATGATCTTCTGAATGTGACTGATTTTTAAGATTAAAATATAGCCCAATTCCTACTGGAAAATGCAATATGGACAGCTCTTAAGAAGTTTCAAGCTTTAAGTAAATTACTGCATTGCTAGAGAAAGGACAAGAAAGTACAGTGCAGGATACAGTTCTGTAATGATAAAAGATGCGGTAAGGTAATGTTTATTTTTGTTTGTTTGTTTGGCAGGTGAGATGAGTGGAAAGGCAGGGATGTAAGACAGTGAGATGTGGTACCATCTGTGTCAGAACTACACAGCTACTAAGCACGTGTGACAGCAAAAATCAGCACACCTGCAGGTCCAGTGTGGCCCACAGGCTGTGAGCTGACAACTTTTGTAAACCTATTCCTGAAAGATTTTAGGTCAGAAATCTAAGGCTGAGATAGTGTGCCTTACCCAAAGTCACAGAGTTATTTTGTTATAACATTAGGGCTCAGAATCCATTTCCTTGAGTCCATTCTCTTCTCCTTTTAATTGCACCATATGTGCCAAAGTTGTCCCCAGCATCTTATCCCCTCCCATTGTTCTTTCCTGGTTCTCCCTTCAGAAGTCCAGTGTCCTTGTAGCACGTGACAGTTTGGGAGCTCTAAGCTACAAGTGGCTTGAGTGATTCCAACTCAAGAGGCTTAAGCAATAAGGCAATTCTTTTCCTTCCTAACAGGAAATGTGAGGTGGCACAGCTCCAGGGTTTGCTAATTTGCAGTTCAATGATACCATCACAGGCCCCAGATTTTTCCATCTTTGCACTCTGCCCTCTTTTCGTTTTCCATTTTTGCCCCCATGGCTGAAAAATAGCTGTCATCACATAAGCACACCCAGTGGTGAAAGAGATGTTGTGTTTATTTTTAATCATGTACTTCTTATAATGTGTGTTCTCATTTTCTACTCTACTTTCCAGGTGGTAGAAATATTTTATCAAGTCAATTCAGCATATATTTTCCATCTATACAAGTCCACTCACTACAGAGTTTTCTACCAAAACAATTACTGATGAATTGTGAATTTTTGACAATGTTTACACTCCAGTGGGACCAATACTAATAATGTTCTGTCAGCATTTCCATTATAAACTTTATTTTTTATGGATTTATGACTTAGTCATAAACTTTTTTTAGGTTGAAACTTGTTATTAAAATGATCAGATCAGAGATACTCTTCTCCGAATGCTTTTTAGAATCAATTTCTAGCTTGAGAAGAGTTGCCCCCCAAAAGAAAAAAGCTAATGATAGGTTAAGGATATCTGGGGGAAGATACTCGCAGCTCAAATGACCATGGGTACATTTATCCACCAAACTATAAAAAAATTGAGTCAAGTATGACTTAAAGTTCATTGCAAAAATTAGTTTTAAGGCACAGCATGAAGCATTCTTTCAAAATTAACTGAATACTTACCTCTAACTCAAGTGAAAGTTGATCAGAATTAATAACTTGGTATTTAAGATGCTAAATTGATAGATTATATGAGGCAACTGTCAGATACTGTAGTGTGAAGCAGTTTCGGTTTCACATGTACAAAGGTTTGTCCAAACAAAGAAACTTGGTAAATTTTTCAGAAGAAAAAACTTAACATAATAAAAGAGATACTGCTACTAGGGTGAGGTTTGGCATGCAAAGTTTCAACACTGAGCAAGTTTTATGGCCAAGCTATATGTCCTTAAAAATAGGGCTTTATAAATGGAAGCACTGGCACAACCTTCACTATAGTATTGCAAACAGTCACGCTATTTTATATAACCTAGACAAGAACGTCTTTTTAAAATAAAAAAGCTGGTCTATTTTAATATGTTGGGCTCAAAAAGTTTTAACAAAAATAATTGGAACCATTATTTTGCTTAAAATCTCAAAGGTGAAAAGTCCTGGAACAGACTTGGGACGGTATAAGAGTTTGGTTTATCAAGTTTGGCCAGTGTTTTTCTCGCGCCATAGGTGAGCTTCAACTGAGAGGAACTCACTCTAGGAGGAGGACACTTCTGGCAAAGACTGACAAAGAAGGGTGTTAGTCAAGCAGGTGTGGGGTCACCTAAGAGTGTGACATTTCTTAGTCGATCCCCATGTTTCCAAAAAAAACTTCCCTGTGTAAGATTTACCACTCCAACTTTTGAAAGTAACATACCTCTATTAAAGTGCTTTTTCTAATCTTCATTTTGTTTTAAATTTGTTTTCTCTTTTAGGCAAAGCAACGTAAGTATTTTTAATGAGGTTGTTATTTATTTATGTTTTTAAAAGTCTGGAAAGATAAAGGCCACCACAAATCTTTCCATCTCTAAAAATTGTACCAGGCTAGCTTTAGTGTTAAAATATGAAAAACAGTAAAATGGAGTGGGAAGGAAAAACAACCTATCAAAAAGTGACAGGCTTTATTGTGTGCCGGGTGTTATCTCTTCGTGGGGAAAAAAAAAAAAAAAAAATTAAAAAAGAAAAGTTAAAAAAGAAAAAAAGCACCAAAAACCAAAACCAAAAAACAATCCACCAAAAACAACTCTCATATCCCAAGAAGAAATTCATTTTAGTGGCCTTGGTCTCAGCATGGTCCTGCCAATTTCAAGCCCCGACCATACATGTATTCTCTAAATGGAATCAGTGGCTACAAAGCGGCCAGCGTATCGTTAGTCACAATACAACAGTAAGGTTGTGAACATACCTGAGCAATGTTCAAGGTCTAGAGCATTGGAGGATGGGCAGGACAAGACAGGACAGAACAAAAATAAAGGAAGAAAAAAAGAAAAGACAAAACAGTGACTATGAGGCCAGCCTCAAGGAACCCAGAGTCAGCACAAACCCTCCCACATGTTAAACCACCAAAAACAAACATATACCAAAAAAAAAAAAAAAAAAAAAAAAAAGTCAGCAATGAGGCCACGCTGAAGATACCAAGGGTTATAAAATAGTATACCCAAACAACAACAAAAAAAAAAGTCAAAAATTATGGTTAAGTCATGTGTAGGTTTCTCTGGCAAAAGGTGTACTTGAAACTGGCCTTATAGAAAAAAAAGCAATGCAAAATAAACCAACTTTTAAAATATCTTCTTTTTAATTTCAACATTCTTAAAGCAATATATAAATGATAGGAACAATACATTGTTTAATAAACCATATATTTAAAAAAATCACCAGATAGTTTTTAACTGTTTTGCTCAGTTAGCTATAGCAAAGAAAAGAGAAAAGAATAGTGCAGATTCTATGCAGAATTTACTAGGTTTCCAGCATAGTACAGTACCTGCTTATTTAAACCTAGCATATTGCAGACCATATCCCTGGAATAAGGCTGTTCCAAAACATATCTCAACAAAGCAGTCTGTGGTTCAAACAGATCCTTTAAAGAAAATAAAAAAAATTATTGCTTCAAGATCAAAGTAAATGTTAATTCAAATAGAAATTGGGATCAAAAAATCCTCTAAAGGCACTTGTTACCTTCGCACAGTAGGCAGTATCTAGTGGGGAAAAAATCATAGGATTTTAGTGCTTGCAGTTAATCTGTTCCCACCCCTCACCTGTTAAGTAGTAACTGAAGCAAGGCACTTGCCCAAAGGCATACAGAGGATAAACTTAGAAATGACTTTAGCTAGTCACACGAAAGTCTTAAGCATCACTGTAAGGAAGGGATTTTCTGCTCAGAAATCTAATCAAAGCGAATGGAGGCAGTTTCCAATCACTCTCATATAAGCGTAAACAAACACTATTTTCAAATTTGGAGATGACAAATGACTTGATAGCAGGGGTTAAGAGTACAGATTCGGGAATCATATTGTCTGAGCTCAAAGTCTGATTCTACCACTTCCTCAATGTGGGGCCTTAGTCAAGTTACTACCCACTCTGTGTCTCAGTTTCCATCATCTGTATAACGGAGATAATCAGAAGACAGTTAAGAATACGGGCTTTGCAAAGTAAAGCTGTTAGAACGGTGCCTGGCACACAGCAAGTGCACAATAAATGTATCTGTTTTGGTTATTAGCGCTATCATGATGATTGTAAATTCCATTTAGTTTACCACTTTTTCACATTCCAAAGTTTTGCTGACTAAAATGCCAACAGCCCAGACTGTCACCTTACTTTCACTATTTTACTCTCCTTTCTTTTAGAGAAGTTTCCTAATCACTCTGTGTATCATTTTTGACATGAAACATTTACATGAAAAATATCTAGGCCTCCTCATACCACTCCAACATCCAAGATAATGCGTCTATATCTCATGTTTCATTTTATTGATACTTGTGGGTATTTTTTCCTTTGAGAATTTTCTACTCCACTTTTGTCCTGTCTCCCCAGCCCCCTTTTTAAAAATCTAACAAATAGGAGGCTCGCTTCAAATTTTAAGGAGGCTGCAAATTCATTTTCATCCTCCCTTTGCAAAGGAAGAATGAAAACAAGAAATCAATTGAAAAAGTCAGTTTGCTAACTCCAAGTGCTTTGCCAGAGGTGGACCACTAGAGCATAGACACCTGCAACATCACAAAGCTCAGAGTGCACGTGGATACTGGAATCATATTTTAAACCATAAACTATCTTTTGTTAAGTATTTACTTCTCAGTCTCTGAAAAGACCATTTAGCATCACAAATCATATAATCAAGGATGAAGAGTGTTAGACCAAAAGTCCCATTATATTTAGCAACATACCTTATCATATGGCAAAAGGCCTTTCAAAGGAAAACGAAGAGTTGCAGGATCCAATTTCCATGAATTACAAATGGCACCCGAGTTATTTACAACTGGCAGAAGGCTGCAGCGGCCTGTATGTATTATATAAAGTGTTTTTTAAGTACATGTGAACACAGCAATGCCTGGCCCTTCATTCACTCTACAGATATTTAATGAATATCTATTTTGAACCAGGCCCTGGTTTTAAAAATGTTTTAATTGGATAGAAGTTTGTGAATTGTCTGATTATTTGTAGTCCCGATGGCTGGAGACCAATTTTTACAGGCCTTCCAAACTCAAAAATTTGCATTTGTCCAAGTATCTAGGACAGAGGTCAGCAAACTATAATCCATGGGCCAAATCCAGTTTGCCATCTCTTTTCACAAAGTTGTATTGGATCACCGATGCTTGTGCACTTCAGGTGCAGAATTCAGCAGCTGCAACAGATTGTATGGCCCACAAAACCTAAAATATTTACTACATCACCATTTATAGAAAAAGTTTGCAGACCTCTCTAGTCTAGGGTCAACACGATTAATTTTAAGCACGTTTACAGAGGCCTTAGATGGAGCTTATGACTACAGGCTCATATATCCAACTACCTGATGAATATTGCTAGTTGGATGTCCCATGAATTCCTATTCAAGCTCAACATGTCTTAAATTAACTCATAATCACCCTTCTCAAACCTGTACCACTTCCATAATTCATTAAGTGATAGCAATACCCACTGCTACAAAAGCTAGAGGCCTGAGAATTATCTGTCTAGTGTCTGTTGAGTTTATTTTTACATTTTAGTGTCCAGAATAGCACTTGACTCAGAGGAAGTACTCAAAATTTGGTCATTGACTAAATAATGGTCTATACAGTTCTGAAGTCATCATGACTTCCAGAAATAATCCAGGAGTATATATGGGCAACAATTGCCAAATCACATGCTTATTTTTAAAAGAAATTTCTGAGAATCTAACAAAACATGAAAAAATGGAAAACAAAATAAAAAAGGTGTGACTTGGAATGGGCTGAAAGAGCCTGATAGTCTTGTTTGTATATTGTGGTTATAGAAGGACAAGTCTATTGAGATTTCCAGTTGCTTAGAGATTCCATGATGCTTTACTAGCTCTACTCAAAGTTCCCTCTAATCACCAGGAAACACATCTTCTAGAATGGCTCCACCTGAAGCTTAGACCTAATCCAGACAGTTGCTTTTCCCTCCCTACATTCAGCATACAAAGTACCTGAAAATAAGTAAAAGGCTATTATTACGTTCTTAGAGAGTTACTAAAGTGACAAGCAACCAAGACATGTGTAAGATACCATCCTTGACTTTAATAGATCATTAAAAAATCACATACTGTTTAGTGTATTTTAAATTATAATCCTACCACAAATGGAGTTTATCCTTGCTGTGGGCCTGAAGGTATCCACAAAGTCCGATACCAGGTTTCCAAGTAACTAGAAACAAAACAAGTAAAATCAAGATTTCTCTGAAATAATGATCATTTTGATAAAATGAGATAATATGTAAAGATTTAGTACAATGCCTGGCTGACACATAAAAATTATTCAAAGGTTATTTCTCTTTTACTTCCTTCCAAACATCTACTCACCAGTTCATCTGTCCTTGAAATAAGCCAAGTCATGACGCCATGTCCTTAGCTACTGGTTAAGCTACCCATGTGTATATTTTACCACATGGTATATAAACTATGTCAACAGAACAGCAGAGAAATGAAAGAAAGAAATACATCATAATGATAAAAAATATTTATGTATTATCTAAGGATAAAAGTGACCATTTTTAAAAATAAGCACACAAAAAATAAGATTAGTAGAAATACTAAAAATTTTGCAAAATATCACATTTACCCAGTGTGGAAGTTTTCCCTCAGGATACAGTTTCCTGATCTCTGTGACTGCAAAATAGGCTGGTAATAAACAGGCATTTCTTTCCAAGATATATCCTATAACCTAAGAAAAATAAAAGGCAATGTTGTTATTCTTGACTAGTCCCACAGATAAGCCTTTTAAATGTAACAACAACAGGATATTAAAAAGTAGAAATAGTATTTCATGAATATACTGGGCTTAAACCTTAGCATAAATATGTGAAGAACCTCTAAAAACAAAGATTACAACAAAACGGATTGCTGATGGTTAGTAAATAACACTGACAATGCTTTAAATATTGGTAGACTCCAATAGGAGAGCAACAGACCAAAGTAACAATTCATGCAACATTAGTTACATAGCACAAAGATCTTTTAAGTGGTCCATAGGCTATCTTGTAATGGTTGGAAATACTTTAATATCTATATTGTTGTTTTCATAATTAAAAAACAAAAATTAATTAAAATGTCCTGTGGGGTGGCCCGTTAGCTCTGTTGGTTAGAACACGTTGCTCTTAACAACAAGGTTGCCGGTTCGATCCCCGTATGGGTCACTGTGAGCTGTGCCCTTGAAACAACTACCTGACTTAGAGCTGATGGGTCCTGGAAAAATAAACTTAAAAAAAAAAAAAAATCCTTCTGAAATATAATAAAAGTGAAACAGTACCTTTAAAATTAAAAGTGACTTTTTGTAGAAGTAAACAAATGGAATATTCCACAAATTACCATAGGCTTTAAAAGCACAGCATTATATAAAACTAGACTTTTTGAGGTTATGGTAAAGGAACTGTAAACATGTAAAAATTACCTCTCTTGCTGCTAGAAGCTGCTGTACAACAGCTGAGCTCACTGTGTTGGGAATTGTCAAGATTTTCTCCAAAATCACTTTTAAGAGATCTCGAACACCCTGATATAAGAAAAAAGTCATAGTTTAAAACTAAGTAATGTCCCCTGTGCTAGTTAAACATCTAAAAGTTTCAAGATTATACATTTAAAAAAAAAAATGTTACACTGAAGGTCATACACCTTCAATTTTTCTGAACCAGAGCTAATATTCAAGTCCCTAATATTAACCCAAGAGTCATGTTCTAAAATGGAATTCTAAAGAGTCTTGTAATATGAATGAACAAAGAAAGTCACTTATCAATAAAAATTAAACTTTCCACACACAGCTACGCTTTTTTGACCTTCACAGCATTAGAAAAGTTTCTATTGTGATAAGTCAAAAGAGCTTAATGTGGGCTTATAGACAGAAATATATTTAAATAGAACTTGAAAATACTCTGAAAACATGGGCAATAATAAAAAACTTTGTGGCAGATGAGCTTTTCTGCTTACTTCCTTTGGCATAGTCTAACTTTATTCTCCATTCTCATCCATAACACTTAATCCTTCAAATTCATCCAATACACCTTAATCCTTCAAACTTATCCAAGAAGGCTATTCTGTTCATCATTCATCTCCTCATTATCTATTACAAGGTGCATTGTTTCAGAGCAGAATCTGATACAGAGAAGAAATTTCATTCAACATTCACTTACTGAGTATAAACTATGGGATCAATCTTGTAAAAAAAGACAGACAAAACATATACATGGAAGAAATCGGGAACAATTATAAAGCACCACACAAAACTAAGGTAAAAATCTGCATATTAACTAACCTGCTAAGGAAACTGAAGTGCAAGTAAAGAGAAAATAATCAGAAAAGGCTTCTTACAACTAATTTTGTGTCATGATTCAAATAAACTATTATTTAGTCATTTTAGATTGGAGAAAATACAAACATAATGCACAGGACCAGGTACTGGCAATTCTTTCAAAAGGGATAATAACAAAGTGGCTTGAACAAAGTATAACGGCCTTTGCAGCTACAAAATATTAAACTGCATGTGACACACAATTAGCGTGTATATGCTATTGTTTTTGGTCAGGAGCAGAGTGCTAAAGGAAGCATGCCCAAGGAAGGTCAAGGTAGAGGTGATACAGCACTTGCTCCCCTCATCAGTTGATGCCTACATCCCTTCTCAGTTCCACACATCTCTCCTCTGTGTTCTTTCATTTGAAAGGGACCCAACATCATAAGATCTCATTTTCAGATCTGTGGCATGAAGAAATCCAAAGTCTGCTTGGTGACTTCCCTTATCATAAAAACATTAGCCAGTGCATTTTTAAGAATGCTGGGAGGTGGGCAGGGAAGCTGTGGGACACACTGAGTAATTTTAAACCCCTTTAGGAAATACAACAAAAAAAACAGATTTTATAAATGCTTCTACTTCATTCCTCCCATCCGAAATCAAGAAACACACAACTGAAAAATTTATCAGGCTGGCCTGGTGGCTCAAGTGGTTGAAGTGCAGAGCTCCTAGCTCCGCCCACATGGGTCAGTGAGCTGCGCCCTCTACAGATAAGATTGTGAACAACAGCTCTCCCTGGAGCTGGGCTGCCGGGTGCTGCCATGAGCGGCCAGCGTGAGTGTCCTACACAACTAGACTGAGAAACAACAGCTTGAACTGGAGTGTGTGTGTGTGTGTGGGGGGGGGGGGGGGAGGAAGGGAAAAGAAAAGAAAACTTATCATGCCTGAAAGTGATTACTTTTTATAATGAGGGAAAAATACCTTGTAATCCACTCCCCCAATTATTTTCCGAACCAGTTGAAATGTTAAGGCCCAAAGCTGTGTTCTTTCCCATTCAAGAGTGTCCGAATTTATCAGGGATTCACAAACCATCCTAGAAAAAAGGAATACCCATTCCAGTTACAAGACAGAATTTTGCAAATTTTCTAATAATCAAGGTGTGTACTCTGGATATTACATTTGTCGTAGTATTTTTCATAAGGTACATTATTACTCAAGCACACTTTTAAAAATTTATGGATAGTATTTTATATATTTTATTTGTATGAAACGATAACATAAAGTAGAACTAAATGATATTCATTATATTTTTACGAGAAAGAAATTTATCAAAAGATAGATGGTTAAATGTTTACCATCTATCAGCTTGTGGCAGGTTGTATTTTCCCAAGATGGCTGCAACAAGATTTTCAATCCTCAGGCAATTCTGAAATGTGACATTGATATTCCTCACATGAAGAGGTGGGAAGAAAGTCTATATTCTCTTTCCTTAAATCTGGACAGGTCTAAGACTATGGCAAAAGGGACAGTGTGTGACTGCTAAGGCAAAGTGATACAGTTCTGCCTAGCCTTTCAAAGCTTGTTCTTGGACTCCACCACGCTCTGAGAAAGTCTAGGTCACGTGGAAAGGGCACATGCAGGTTGCAGCCAATATGAGGTCCCAAATGATAGCCAGGCATCAACCAGCAGCCATATGAATGGGAAGCCTTTGTCATGAGTCCAGTCCTAGGCACCATCTGACTGCAATCACAAGACCCTCGTAGAACACTGTCTACTAAGCCCAGTCAACCACCATAACCACGGGTGTTCATAAAATAATTATTATTGTTTTAAACTGTACTGTTTTGAGGCAATTCATTCATTGCGTAGCAAAAGTTAACTGGAAAACAGCTCATCTAAGTGAGTGATTTTAGCCCCTGGGCTGAAAGGGAAAGCCTGCCTGTTTTGAGCCTTTACATATGCAATTCTAAGAAAACTAGAAACTAAAACCTGAGGTATTATGAAGTATTGCGTGTTGAGCCTAACTTCCTTCTTCATTTCCTTATCCTTTTACAACCTCAACTAATTTCCAAATATTAGTGAAAAAGAAAATTCTTCGGATTGCTCATACCCATCATTAAACATACCTGGGTGGAAGGAGACCAGTCTCAACTGCCATTGCTAAGCAGTCATAAAGAAAAGAAATTCTTTTAGGACTATGTTGGCCATGAATGAATTTAACAATCCACTGGATGCACTGTTCATGAGATTCCTGGAAAGTTAGAAAATGATTATATTTTAGGTCTAAAGTTATATCTCGTAATTAACATAGCTAATGCTACACCTGGAGTATACCAAGACTATGAATGAGACACTCCACTATAAACATTCAGGGATGCAGACAATTTAAAAAAAGGAAAAAAATTCAGATTTAATATTTTAGTTACATTAAACTTAAAATTTTAGCATTATAGAAACTAAACTCCCACTATTTTTATTACATGGAACCTCCAAAAGGAGTAAGATTTTATTAACATATTCATGAGCAATAGAAAACTCTAACACAGATTGTGTAAGGCATTATAAGCAGTGACCTTAATGGCAAATTTAAATACTCCTGTCACGGGGGGGGGGGGGGCGGGGGGGGAGGAATCCATTACGGGTTAGTACATCAGTCTCATGAGACTTTAGTGTGAATCTAATCCTTAAGAACCCAATCAATTATGAATCCAACGACAGAACAAATTTCTAGATTTCTGCGACTTTAAATCTGATACTGAAATGTAGGGCCCATATTGAAGTCTGTCTTCTAGGACATCCTCAAAAGAGCCTGTGTCCTGTTGCTTTTCATTACCACTGTCCCTAACACATACTTCTGTTGTTGATCATATAATGTGGATTTACAAATATTACTTTCTTCTTGGCTCTCTCATTAGAATATAATATTCTTGCAGACAAGGGCCATACCTTAACTCATAAAATGTTTAACGAATTATCAAACATTTTAAATCTTTTGGAAAGATGGTCAACGTCAGAGAAGTGCAAAATAAAATTATACTGAGATAAAATTTCTCATGTTTTAGATTGGCAAAGATCACAAAGTTCATTAACGCTTTATTGTGAGGCTATAGGGAATATATACTCTTAAATATTGCTAATGGGAGTATAAATTGGTGAGCCTTATGGAAAGCAACTAGGCAATTTCCATAAAAATTACAAATAGCCATACCTGCTCATTCAGCAATACTACTTTCAGGAATTTATTCTATGTCCCATGTGTAACATTGTTCATTTTGCATTGTTTAAGGTGGAAAAGATAAGAAGCAACCTAAATGTCAGTCAGTAGGGGACTGGTTAAAAAAAGGAAGGTATAGCCATAAAATAAATATGCTGGAAGCAAGGAAGGAAGTCAGAAATTTTAATTTTTAGTGGATTGTTGTAGAATTACTTTCAGAATTTATTATTAAGGGTGAAAAAAAGCAAGGTGCTAATGAACAGTGTACATAATACATGACCATTCTATAAAAATGATTCTATATGCATAAAATACTTCTAGAAGGAAATACAAACTAAGAATCCTGGCTACAGACAGGAAAAAGAACAAGTAATTAAGCTAAAGAGATGAAACACAGACTATTAATTGGGTCCACCTTTTTGTACCTTTTGCGTTTTGAACCATATGAATATATTACCTATTAAAATATAATTAAAACACTTTAAAAAAAGAATGTTTTGTCATTATGTGATCCATGTCTGAGTAGCAAGTCTTACCACCAGTGACTCAACTGCAAACATTTTCCTACCTATAATGAACCATAAAAAGACAATAAAGTCTTTAAGGATCACACATTTTGTCTTTTTCAGGGATATATTTTCTGGTGACTGTTCTTTGTTATTAAGTTTTACTGCTCCTTTCCTCATTTTTATTATAATATCTTTATATCCTTATTATAAAATAGTATCCTTGTTGTGGCATTTCTGTACCTTTGCTATAGTATCTCTATATCAATACTGTGCCAGTTCCTTTGTTGAGAAAATGAAATTTTTATCCTTTATAGTCCCTAACACAGCTGTTTTCTAGTACACCAAATAAATGAGAATAGGATAAAAATGGTTTTATGTTATCTAACATGGGAGATTTTTAAAAACATCTCACACTGTACTGTCATCAACTTGAATTCTCAATACAGGTTCCCCACTGTATTGAAACAAATGGAAACCAGAATAGACATAAAAGATGACGACAATTTTATCTCCCCTTTTCCAACAGCAACATCAAAGTAAATGTAAAAAAAAGAAGGGGTCAAAACTTATTAGCTGAATGTATTAAAAAAGCAGTACTCACCTGGGAAAGACCACTCCAAAACTGTCTGAAGGCTCCCAAACAGCTAATTAGTTTTGTTTTTTCATCTTCAGGGGTGTCCATAAACATGCTATAAACAAAAATCACATTATTTGCCACTAGTTTTAAAACGGTAATTCAACATAACCAGAACTGTGGATCTTATAAATCTCCAAGACAAAACTGAGTAAAATCTTAACAAAGATACACCCACGTAAGAACACAAAAACCTGCTATGCATATACTCACCCAGGGAAAGCCT
Source organism: Rhinolophus sinicus (assembly GCF_057876585.1). Classification (NCBI taxonomy): domain Eukaryota; kingdom Metazoa; phylum Chordata; class Mammalia; order Chiroptera; family Rhinolophidae; genus Rhinolophus; species Rhinolophus sinicus. The sequence goes on along the minus strand of NC_142502.1, from coordinate 29,084,471 downwards.
CTTCTATAATTTCCGTTTTCTGCAACAAAACAAAACGATATGAATAAAAAATTAAAAATTAAAAAAAGGAGGGGCTTCCCCGAGCAAAATATTAGTGTAACATAGGGCAAGTCACCTTAATCACCTACACGCAGAAACTAACAATGCCTACCTGACCTGTCACAATGACTTGTGGATTTCAAGGAGGCTTTGAATTTGACAGCAGTTTGAGAATCGCTAAACCTCTGCACACATACACAGGGTGACAACAAAGGAGAGGTGGCGGAGAAGTTGGCCGAGCCGGATTCTTTAATCCGCTGCCCCCAAGACTCCCCCTCGCCCGACCGTAGTCCTGAATCCCTGACCCTTTCACTCACCACCACCTCCTCAAAAATGCTCTGCAGTTGCGTCTCCATCTGTACCATCACCTCCGCCTTCCTTGGGCGCCCGGCGCGCGGCCTGCGATCAGGCCCGAGCTCCGGGAATAGACAGGCAGAGGGGCGGGGACCCCTCAGGAAATCGCAGGTCGAACCGGTCGCTTCCGATCCCAAACGTTCAACTGAAAGAGTCCCCTCTAAGGTCCAGCAAACAACCGAGGCCTGCAAGGCAGCACCGGGAAGCTCATGGTGCTTTCCGATTACAAAACCCCCGGAAACCAGGGACCCAGCCAGATGGTTCCGCGAGTCAGAAGAGAGCGCCCCCAAGCGGCGCCTCGAGCATAAGTCACGTCGAGGCGTTGTCGGCTGCAGGCCGCCACCTCCTGGCAGGAGCGGGTGTTGCTTCCTCCTCGGGTCTAAAGCTTTTGCATATTGGAAAGGAGAAAAGCTTGGATCCCAGGGGCTGCAGCCTGCAGGCAATGTTTCTGCTGCACCATGCACCCTGGGTCAAACTGATGATGGCTGCTGACTTTCTGTCCTGCAGTTCCATCAGCAGCCTGGAGCCAGGAGTTGAAACAATACTTTTCTTGACCACAGATACCATATCTTCTCAACTATGGTAACCTCAGTGCCGGACACATAGCAGGTTTTCAATGAATGTTAAAAAAAAGAATGCATCATTATTGATTTTTAATTGGAATAACAATATTTACAATTTTTAGTTATAATAATCTAAAAATGATATTTATCAAGTACTGAATACCTATAGCCTATTTGGTGGGGATGGGGTGGAGAAGGGCGGCAAAGAGGAAGGCTGATCCACTGGTGTGGTCAGAGCAAATCCCTAAGGGCTCTGACTGGTGTGCCTCCCCACGCCCCATAGCTTTATTCCTTCAAGCAGGAAACCTGGAAACCTTGTCCTTCTTCAGCCTGATTTCGGGGTCTCTTCTTTATCCTCATAAAACACCTTTGTGCATAACTAGTAGAGTACTTCATTTATGGAGTATTTATCCACCATTCACTCAGTGCTAGAAACAGTGTTAGGTGTTTAATGAACTATTGCAGTAATCAATTTTGCAGAATGTCCAAGCTAGGATGACAGAGCTAGAATTATTAAAACCCAAGTTCCCTAACAATCTATTGTTCTTTTTATTCTATATTAAACAAATTATCTTATAATGTATTACCTTTAATCAGATACTCTTCTAAAATGGTTTTCGTCTACTGTCAAGCAGATTTTCATGCTTCCACTCTGTTTCCAAATCAGTGTATTCTCTGCAAATGCCAGCTAATCTTAATATGGGCCAGGGCTTGTACAGTTAACAAGGTAAAAGAGTCAGGAAAGAATTATGTTTTGGCCATAACTAAATACAAATTAATTTTTATATAATTCTTGTTGATGTTCCATTCATTGAATAAAAATTGACCATCTATTTCCAGATCTTCTTAATGTGTTTCCCCCAATATTCATTTTTAAAATCGATGTATAATTTATATACAATGAAATACATAAATTTTAAATGTACAGATCCATGAATTTTGACAAATGTTCACAGTTGTTTAACTACCACCTCCATCAAGATATGGAATACTTTTATCACCCCAGAAATTTCTGCTGTCTCTTTGCAGTCAACCCCACTCCTAGCAGCAAACACTGGTTTAATTTATGTAACCCTAATTAGTTTGCATGTTCTTAAAGTTTATGTAATTGGAATCACATACAATGTAATCTTGTGTCTACCTTCTTTCACACATTATATTTTGAGATCCATCCATGTGTATCATTTCGTTGTATGACTAAACTACAGATTATTTATTGATCCTCACTTATTACTTATAAGTGAGGACTTATAAAAACTTTGATTTCATAACTTGTGGGCCAATATTTAGATTTTGTACTTACTGTGGATGGGAAAAAAAGGGCGTTGGGGAGTTCTATAAGAAGTAACCTCACTGGGTGATCTAATCTGAATTCCTAACTGGGCAGGTCATGTGCATACTAATTACCCAGATCTATAACTTCCTTAGTGAAAGGTTTTAAGCCATGTCCATTGTTCTTGTGCATCTAGGTTGACATACCTTTGAAATGCCAGAAGTAATACCCCTGGAAGAGGGTATTAACCCTCAAGAGAACACACAATCTTGTTAACTATCCTGTAATCCAACCCTCACCTTGTTTTATTCCCACCTGCATGTAATCTTCCTTATGTTCCCTCCTTAATCACCAATGCATAAAAGAAGCTGTAAAAACAGCATTTGAGATCTTGCTCCCTGGCATATGTTGTCAGTTTGGCTCAAATAAACTCATAAAAAATCTATACAGGTTTGGACATTCCTTAACGACATTTAGGTGGCGTGGTTGGCAGGATTCTGAAGCAGCCTATCCAGGACCATCCTAGGAACCTGGACCTGGTGCTACGTAGGTACAAGCAAGGACCCAATGTGCCCCACCGGCTCCTTGCTTCTCATCAGCTAAACTGGGGTGAGTTTCTCTTGGAATTTTGGGCCTCCTTGCTTTGAGTACCAGGTCATGACTTTATCTGAGCTGTTCTTAGAAAATCCTCGAGATGGATAAGGATTGAGATAACCCAGGGAAAGAGCAAAAAAATGGGCTGTTGCTTTAAGTTTTGGCTATTTAATTGGATTGCTTACTGGGAGTCTGACCAAAATCTTTGCTGGTCAAATGAGAGACTAAACAATCTTTAGCTCCAAGAGAGAAAGGGCACTTGCTTTCCCAACCCCTATAGCCAATGGGGTGATGTCAGTTGTTCAGATCCCTGAATTCAGTGCAGCAGAGATGGGTGCAGTTGTCCAGTTCATTAGAGTAGCCAGTCCCAAAGAAGCTGACAGGAGCCCAAGAGACAGGGCAACGCGCCCTGGAATGGGGAGTGTCCTCAGAGAGGAGCCTGAGAGAGGAATCTGTGCCTTGGAAAATGTTTCGATTCTAGCAGTGTTTAGCAAGTTCTTGTTGGCCCTTGCTCGGGTATTCTTAGGTGACTAGGAATCTTCGTGGGGTTGCTTGAGGAAAATTTTTCTCTAGGGCATAAAGAAGTCCTATAGGGATATCTACTACATTTGGCTCGCTCATCTAGAAATGTGCATGTAAAGGCTGGTTTTCCCTAGAAGTAAAATGGGAAATCGTGCCTCTGAAGCCACCCAGGCCCATGACAGTGAGCCTCCCATTTATAAATTAAGATGGCTGAGATGAAGATTCTTTGTTGCCTCTAAATAAATTTTTGTGCACACAATTAGAAAAAGCTAGCTATAGAATTAGGCAGACTGAATAAAAAAAAAAACTATTAGAGACTGTCTCACAACTTGAAAAGGCCTTCTCCCCAAAGTTAAAAATGGAACTATGTAAAAGATTTAGATAAATGGATCAACCTGCGATGTCTTTTAGGTGTCAATTCAATTCTTTGAGGAGATAAAAATGGCTGTCGTTTTTTTTAAAAAAGGGGAATTCATCTGGAATTTGACTTTTCAAGGAGAGATATAAATTATAAATGTCTCCAAAACAAAATTTGAATCCAACTGTTCTCTGTTTGTGCCTGTCTGTGCATGTCTATATATACATGTGTTGTAAATGTGAGATAATTTTCTATCTGCAGATGGTATTGTTAAAATTAATTTAAAGGCAAGTGCTTGTAAGAATTGGATATTATAAAATTCTCTAATATAGAAACTAACTTAAATGCTTTTCAAGTTCACATGAGCTAAGTGTCCTTAGTAAACAAAAGCTCGCTTAAGTTGGTTGGTTTAAGTAAAACAGACATGTCTTTATTTTGCCTGGGTTTTACAAAAATAAATCTATGTTAATGATTGAATTTTATGTCTATGAAAATGTTTCTAGAGGTTATCAAATGTCCAAGCTACAGGATGCTAATTGATAACTTCTTAGTTTTTATTAGACATTAAGGTTAAGATTTCAATATAGTAGGAAAACTTCTAAGATATATTGGGCTATGGGAAACCCAAGATGGCTGCTTGGTTCTTCGCTGCCCCCTGACTCCCCATTTTTCAATTTTTGCATTCCTTCATGTATCACAATGCATTCAAGCTAGAGGAACTTACGAGTTGACATTATTGAAAGGAGACATCTTACAATATTACCAAGGTCTAGGAAATGCTAACTTGGTAATTGCTTCCTTTCCCAAAGAGCTCCCAGGATCTAAAGACTTTAGATCAGGGTTGTCCAAACTTTTTTCAATGTTTTTTAACTAGGGCCATATACGGTAAAATATACAAACAGCCGGGCCACTCACTCGAGGTGAAGTACATATTGCCTTACCTGGTTTAAGTAAACTAAATATATTTTTGGAATTTGCTGCGGGCCAATTAACAACGGATTGTGGGCCACAGTTGGCCCATGGGCCGCAGTTTGGACACCCCTGCTTTAGATATTGTTTCTTTGGAAAAGACATCAAATAAAAGGCACTCTCCAACCTCATGGCAAGGGACCTTATCAGGCTCCTAACCACGAATGGACATCTACCCCTGTACGCACATCAAAGATTCCTCGAGGATTAGAAGCCACTGACAACAGAGGGAGATAGCTATTTCAAGACACTGACAAAGCTTGTATATCTATGGATTGATATGGAACTCAGAATCCATTTTGTTTGATTGTTTTTACCTATTTGCTAATGATATTAGTCATAATAATAGTTGTACTTGTTCTTTGGGTTTTTCTATGTAGTCAAACTGCTTATGATTACTGAACACGTATAATATAACCGATAGTGCTCGTTTCATGACTTCTGCAAATGTTACACTAGATGCCAATTCCAAAAATGAGAGAGAAGGCAAAAGTTGGATTATGATAGTTCATAGGATAGAAATGATCCAGTGTTTCTTGCCATGAAGGCCATCAGAGCTGACTGCTTTCCATTTACCTGCCCTTCCTTTTTTGAGAAAAAGTTGGCCTCAGCTCAGATCCATGGTTACAGTATTGCCCATCCCCAGCGGTGAACAAGATGATGTCACTGACACTTCCTAGGAACGAGCCTTCCTAGAGCTGTGAGACCATACTACCTAACCAATAGGTTGGTCATCAATAAATTCTTCAGATTAATTTATGACCAAAAGAGAGAACTGAGAATGAAAAAAAAGGTGTTCAATGGGAAGTCACCTCACTGGGTGATCTGATCATAAATTTCTAACTGGGCAAATCATGTGGATAGTCATTACCCAGGCCTCTAAGTTCTTTAGTGAAAGGTTTTAAGCCAGCCTTGCCCATTGTTCTTGTGCATCTAAGTTAACACACCTTTGAAATGCCAGAAGTAATACCCGTTGAAGGGGGAATTAACGCTCAAGAGAACACATAATCTTGTTGACTATCCTGTAATCCAGTCTTCACCTTGCTTTTTCCCACCTGCATGAAATTTTCCTTATGTTCCCTCCTTAATTTCCAATGCACAAAAGAAGCTGCAAAACTTATCCTCTGGGGCATTTGAGATCTTGCTTCCTGGCATATGTCATCAGTTTGGCTCAAATAAACTCTTATTCTCCACAAGTTTGGATGTTTCTTATGTCAATAATTTTGAGCTCTTATAAAGCATAACTGCCTTTTTTGGGCTCCAAAACTGCCTGCAGAATGAGCAGCCCCCATTGGGCTGATAGTACTATTTGATAAACTGCACTATGTGCATCATTATTAAGTAATACTCCTTGTACTATAATTGTGTGATCAAATTTAGCCTTTTTTTGTCCCACAGGCCTGGGCTGAAACTAGGACTTTATAAATGCTTAATCATGTATTACCCACTGTTCTCACCTCACAACTCCACTTATTGGATCACTGATTCAGCCAACCATTGAAAGTCTAGTTGCCCCCACCAATCAGAAAACAAATGTTTTGTTTATGCTTTGTTTTCTCCCCTATCAACCCATCTCTTTGATCCACAGCTCCTTGTAACTTTTACCTTTATAAACCCTACCATATCGCCTCCATTTTGGAACGTGTTCTCAGTTCATACCGAGGACAAATTAGTATCTGAATAAACTTTCTTTAAGTTGGTTTTTTTTTAAAAGATATCTCCAGACTTTGGTTTACAATGGACACTTATATTCAGTTTTACACTATTTTGAATAAAGTGATCATGAACATTCTCAAACAAGTGTTCATGTAGGCCTGCTATCTTCTCTGTTGCATAAATACCTAGGAGCAGAATTTTTCGGTCATATGGTAAGTATGTTTAACTTTATAAGAAAGTTGCCAAACAGTTGTCCAAAATAACGTTACCATTCTTATATCCCAATACTACCAATGTATGAGAGTTCCAACCGTTCTATATCCCTGTCAATCATGTTGTCAATCTTTTTACTTTAGCCATTCTAATGGGTGTGCTTCTCTCTAATGATGTCGATTTTTAAATTGTATATCTTATAAACTATTTAGATATCTTTTGTGAAGGGTTTGTTGAAGTCTTTTGCTCATTATTAATCCGGTGATTTCTTATATTCTTATTTATTTGTAGGAGTACTTATATATTGTTGATGCAAGAATGTCTAAACCTGTAGAGCATTTTTAGAAAAAATGTGTTTGAGCCAAACTGAGGCTACACCTAGAAACAACAACTCAACAGACTGAAATAAATGCTTCAGAGAGTAACAGTTTATAGTCTCTTTTATGCATTTGAGATTAAGGAGAGAACCTGAAAGACTACTTGAAAGTGGGCAAAGCAAGTTGAAGATCGGATTACAGGATTTGTTAAGATTTTGTGCTTTCTTGAGAGTGATCACACTTTAGAAGGAGGGGTCTGGAAACAGGCATTTCAAAGGTGTGTTAACCTAGATGCACAGAAACAATGGACAGGGCTTGCTTGAGGCAAAGATAAGCCTTTTACTAAAGGCTTACAGACCTTTCCATAAAAGATATCCAAATAGCTTATAAGATAACCTGGGACGTGACTACCTACCATGACCTGCCCAGTTAGGAATTTATGACCAGATCACCCTGTGAGACTACTTTCCATAGAACCCCCCCCCTTTTTTGTCCACAATATTCTGTACATAAGTCTGTTATTAGATATTTGTATGGTGAATGTTCTGTGCTTGTCTTGGCTTGCTTTTTCATTTCTTAAATGATGTCTTTGATTAGCAAAAATGTTTAATTTTGACAAAGTCCAATTTATTATTTAAAAATTTTTATGGTTATGTTTTAGTAACCTCTGGCAGAATGGTAGAATGAATGGATGTGTTTGGAATGAATGAATGAATGAATGAATGAATGAATGAATAAAATGAAAGACTCTTGAGATTGTAAAGGAAACTATGGATAGTAAGCTGGATTCTATTTTCCAAACAGATAAGTTGTTTTATGGAATCATCAATGAAAATTAAAATCCCATTGGCTAAGAGATCAGGGTTCAGTGGTTCTTGAAAAGGGCAATTTTGACCTAGTCCCGAGGAGTGAACCATTGTGTGGAGATAGCAGGAGCAACGTAGGGGATGATGGTATTGGGGATTAGGGACCTTGCTTAGGTATTAGGGAGACTAGGGATGTTGGTAGTTATGTGGCAAGCCCCTTAATTTCTTGATGCTTCAATTTTACCATCTGCAGAAAAACTAATTCCTGTGTGAAGGAAAAGTGAATGTGCTTAAAGAATTCAGTCTAGTACCAGGCTCAAAGTAAGCGATCTATGATTGGTAGCTCTTGCTAATTTATGCATTTTTTGTAACTTACTCTATAAAATGGTCAGGCTCCACAGCAGACTTCAGGTTGTGTAGGAGAACTACAATATAATTTAAAAAGAGGAGGAAAATCCTTATCTTAGGGATAAGACCTTTGGAAAAGGCATTCAGTATTTCTGTAATGCATGGGTTGTTAAATGGGAAAGGATCCGGACTGTTATGAGTCTGGAAAGGATATTATTGGGGAGTTGTTCTGGAAAAACCTGTAAAGACCATCATCTAACCATCTCTGTGTTTGTGCGCTTGGTGGAGAGCAGGGCTGGGAAATGAGAGTTTGCAGTATAATGAGTATTGTGTGGTTCTGTGTAATAAACAATCTAACTTTCACCAAAAAGAGGTCTAGCCTGTGCCTTTGACTTATGATAGGTTATCTCCAAACTCTTGAAATATCATAACTTGTGGAGTACTTTTGGTTTGTCTGAGGACTTTGGTTCACTCTGAGTAGTCTAAGGATGTGATTTTTGTGGGAAAGTTTGGGTCCTGAGGTATTAACTCAATCTCTGGATAGGCTGGAGATTGAGATCAACTTGAGATTGAGAAAACCTGGGTAGTTAACCAGGCCCATATGATGGAGTCCCGTAAAATCTCTGGACACAGTGGCTCATGTGAGCATCCTTGGTTGGCAATATTTTATATTGTCACATATTGATGCCAGAAAGTAATACTGTCCACAACTCCGGGAGAGAGGATAACTAGAGGCTTTATATTTTGAACTTCCCTGGACTCTTTCCTATGCACCTCTTCCCCTTGGCTAATTTTAGTCCGTACCTTTTAGCTATAATAAACTATAACCATGAGTATAACACGAGTACTTCTAGGTAATGATCAGAACTAAGAAATATCTTGGGGACTACCAAACTTGGAATTGGTGTCAAAAGTTAGGATGGTCTTGGGGACTGTTCCTTCTAAATACACACACCAAAATGCCACTTTTGTTAGGAAAGAAGGAAAGAGAGAAGTGAGAAAGGATGGAAGAGATGGAGGGGAGAAAGAAGGAAAGGAGCGAGAGAAGAAAGACAATGTCAATCACCATCTTATCTGTATAGGTACCTGTGTTGTACACACATAGAGAAAGCATGGAAGTATTTTTGCCACGGTAGGCATGTTAATGGTTCCCCAAAGATGTCCATACCCTAATCCCCATGTTAGATTACAGGACAAAGGGGAAATTAAAGTTGTAGATAGCAATTAATATTGCTAATGAGCTGATCTTAAAATAGGGAGATTATCTTGGATTATCTAGATAAACCCCATGTCATCCAAAAGATCCTTAGAAGTGGAAGAAGGGGGCCAGGAAATTTTGAATTGTAAAGGCTCCAGTTGTCCTTTCCCATGGAGTTGTGGACACCATTACTTTCCTGTCCTCAATATGTGACAATACACACAAGATATTGCCAACCGGGAATGCTCACATGAATCACTGTGTCAAGAGATTTTATGGGGCTCCGTCACATGGGCCTGGTTAATTGCCCAGGTAGCTGATCTCAGTCTCCAGCCCCTCCAGCAATTGAGCTGATACCTCAGGACCCAGCCTTCCCCACCTGAAATCTTATCCTTAGACTACATGGAGTAACCCCATAGACCTCAGGCAAACCAAAACCATTCTATGAGGTCTGACATTCCAAAGGTTTAGAGATTACCTATCAGAAGTCAAAGGCAAAGGCCAAACCACTTTTTGGTCAAAGATTGTTTACAACACAGAATCACACAATACTCATTACTCAGCAACCTCTCGTTTCCACCCCCACTGTCCACCTGATTTAAATTATATATATATATATATATATATATATATATATATATATATATATATATACACACATACATACACCATGTTTCCCTGAAAATAAAACCTAGCCAGACCATCAGCTCTAATGCGTCTTTTGGAGGAAAAATTAACATAAGACCCAGTATTTATTATATTATGTTATATTGTATTATATTATATTATACCCAGTCTTATATTATATTAAAATAAGACCAGGTCTTATATTAAAATTTGCTCCAAAAGATGCATTAGAGCTGGTGGTCTGGCTAGGTCTTATTTTTGGGGAAACACGGTAGACAGAGAAAGAGAGGGGTATTTTAAATACATTTCTTTCCTAGAAGATGATCACTTCACTTTTGATGCTGAAAATTTCAACATGTGTATTGCATAAATAACTCAACCTCATTAGTTCCAAAACGTAACTTACCATCTTTCCAGAAAATTAGTCTCTCCTGGCACCCCTCTCTCTGCTAATAAGCACCGTTCTTTTTTAAGATTTATTTGGGGAAGGGGAACAGGACTTTATTGGGGAACAGTGTGTACTTCCAGGACTTTTTTTCCAAGTCAAGTTGTCCTTTCAAGCTTAGTTGTGGAGGGTACCGTTCAGCTTTCAAGTCGCTGTCCTTTCAATCTTAGTTGTGGAAGGCACAGCTCAGCTCCAGGTCCAGTTGCCATTGTTAGTTACAGAGGGCGCAGCCCACCATCCCTTGCGGGAGTTGATCCGGCAACCTTGTGATTGAGAGGACGCGCTCCAACCAACTGAGCCATCTGGGAGCTCAGCGGCAGCTCAAGGTGCTGTGTTCAATCTTAGTTGCAGGGGGCGGAGCCCACCATCCCTTGTGAGACTCCAGCACTTGAACTGGCAACCTTGTGGTTGAGAGCCCACTGGCCCATGTGGGAATCGAACCGGCAATCTTCGGAGTTAGGAGCATGGAGCTCCAACCGCCTGCCTGAGCCACCGGGCCAGCCCTAATAGCAACATTCTTAATGGAATTATTCTCTGAGCTCAGAGGTGTTGCCTTCATATTTCTCAAACCAACACTTATTCTCTATTTCTACTGCCTTCATCTAGCTTGTCACCTCCCACTAAGACTACGATAGCTACTGCACCTACTTGGCTTCTCTGCCTTCAGCTCTCTCTGCTCTGGTCCACTCCATTCTCTAGTATTGGGAAAACATTCCTAAAACACATCTGTCATCATGTTACTCTCTGACTCTAAATCCTACTTTGGCTTTTCATTTCCTACTGACTCACATTTTAATTTCTTCAAGCCTCTTCATTTCTTTCTTTTTCTTTTGCCACAAAATGACTTTTCACTTCAAATTTATTATTCTTTTAATCATGTCACGTAGAATTTACTGACTTAAGAATTTTGCTTTTCATAATCGATTCTGCCACATAAGAACTTCATTGTGCTGGATTATTTTATTTGTATATAGAAGTTTTGCTTCAAATAGTACTTTAACTCATATCAACAGTGTTCATTGTGTTGTCCAGAGTTAAAAACTTGAATTTTCTACTTACGGACTGCAAAATCAATTTATAACACTATTAAAATAATTACTAATTCCCTTTTGCTGTTACAATTTTTCAAAGTACCATCTGTAAGTAAATGTTAAAAAGATGACTGATTCTCCAAAGCTCATATTTTTAAAATAACTGTCCCACACTTAAATCCTCCCCACCTTGAAAGCTCACTCCATAGAAGTAGCTACTCACAATTCTTTTTCGAAATATCATGTTTATTCCACTGTTTCTTGCTATTTCAGTTTTAGGTATTATAGATTGACTTCTGTGGACAAAAAAAGTGTTGCTGTAATAAATCATAAATTTCTAACTGAGCAAGTAATCATGGGTAGTCACACCCCAGGCATAACTTCTTTAGTGATAGGTTTTAAGCCATCCCTGTCCATTGTTCTTGTGCATCTAGGTTAACACACCTTTGAAATGCCCGAAGTAATACCCCTAGAAGGGGTAACCACCTTTAAGAAAACACATAATCTTGTAACTCAATCCCTGCCTTGCTTTCTCCCACCTTCATGTAATCTTCCTTAATTTCAAATGCATAAAAGAAATTGCAAAACTGTTATTCTCCAGAGCATTTTAGATCTTGCTTCCAGCAATTGTGAGTTATGGCTCAAATAAACTCATAGACATTCTCTATAGGTTTGGACATTTCTTATATCAATGCTTCCTACTGTGAAAAAGAGTATTTGGTGTTCCTGGATATCCCTCAAATTTCCTCCTTGTCCATCCCTGTCATGTATCAGAATTTGTTGGTTAGATAATTACAGACTATTTATATTGTTTTGTCTCAATAGCTATTATTTACACTTTAGCACCATAGTTTACTGTGATTTCATTTTCATTTTCTGTACAACTTGTTGGTTTGTTTTTGGAGTTAATTAAATGTTTAATGTTTTTTTCTTTGCTTAGTTTTGAATATGCCTATCCTTAATTCATCCAGAAACCTGAGCCTGAGACGTTAGTCTCCTCTCAGGAAGTTAAACCCATAAAGTATGCACCAATTTTATCTTCCTATTGGGGACATTCCTCCTGGAACCTCTGCCCTTCACTGCATGTCTACATTGGTTGCTCTCTAAACCTACCTTACAGCTACTGTCTGGGGGTGGTGTCTGGTGATTTTCTTTTTTTCTCTGCTACATACATCTTTTGTTTATGCAGTTTCATGCCTTCCTCTTCCTCAATTTACTACCTTGTTTGGGGATGGAGGAATGCATATCTTTCATTAACTTCTTCAAAAGACTTTCTTCCCCCTCCCCATTTTTTTATTTTGAAAAAAGTTAAATCTAGAGAAAAAGTGCAAGAATTTTACAATCAACACACGCATTTTAAACATTTTATCACATTTGCTATTTCTTTGTCTCTTCTTCTCTCTTTCTCTCTTCTCTCTGTCTCTCCTTCTTTCTACTAATCAAATCTCTATGTGAACTGTTTGAGAATTATTTATAGACACTATAACTTCATCCCTAAATACTTTATTGTGTGCCTTCTGAAAGTCATGCATGTAGAACTTGACTTTCAGAACTGGGGTACACTTAACACACTCAGGAAATTTAATATCAACATAATGCTATCATCTCAAATACATCCATACATTTCCCCAGTAATGTCCTTCACTTACCTTTTTTTCTTCCATCTAGGATCCAATCAAGGATCTTGCATTGCATTTAGTCGTTAGGTTTCTGTTCTCCTTTAATCAGAACAGTTCACTAATCCTTTATTTCTCCCACTTTTCATAAAATTGATATTTTTGAAGATTTCAGGCCAGTTTTTTTGTTTGTTTGTTTGTTTGGTTTTTGTTTTTTGTTTGTTTTTGTAGAATGTCCCTCAATTTGGATTTGTCTCATTTCTCATGATTATATTCATGTTAAACCTATTTTATTTTCTGTAGTTATGCTATATAGGTCATGTTGTATCCTTAAAAGTGTTTTTTAGAATATTTAGTTATTTGCCTTTAAGACTCTGATGTAAGCCATATAGCAAACAAATACATACATATACATATGTATATACATACACATATATGCAAATAAATTTGTGCATAATTTCAAGTGGCCCACAGACATTCCCTTGAAGCCTACCCATGCCACTGCATGAAACCTTGGCAAAGCCTGTGTTGTAAACACAGTCAGCATGGGTGATAGGACTCAAGTTCCCACTGCTCAGCAATAGAGCTTGAGTTACTTTTTAAGTCACATAATGTTTACTAGAAATGTTACCTCTAACATACTGTTATGGACTTACTTGTTTCCCCCAAATTCATATGTTGAATTCTTTTTTTATTTTTTTTAGATGAGCAAAGATTCCTATTAGATTGAAAGTACAGCTCTCTTACAAGAGGGGGTACCCGAAACTGGGATGCCCCCATATGTTGAATTCTTAATCCCTAGTACCCCAAAATGTGACTGTATTTGGAAATAGTCTTTAAAGGTAATGAAGTTAAAATGAAGTCATTAGGGATGGTCCTAATCCAATATGGCTGGTGTCCTTCTGAGAAGAGAAGACTGACAGAGACAGAGACACTAGGCAGGTGCACACACACAGAGACGCGTGTGAAGACACAGGAGAAGACGGCCATCTGCAAATCAAGCATAGAGGCCTTAGAAGAAACCAACCCTTGATCTTGGACTTCTAGCCTCCAGAACTGTGAGAAGATGAATTTCTTGTTTAAGCCACCCAGTCTTGGATAACTTATTACAGCAGCCCTAGAAAATTAATATAGGTACCTTTCTGAATCCCCTTAGAAAAGTTTATTATTTCCTCTTCTATTCCCCTGGTACTTCACTAATATCACTAGTATAGTGCATATTACATAATATTACGGTTTAAAATGTCTGTTTCTTCTACAGACTAAAGCTCTTTAGAGTAGATACAGAAACCGAACATTTTTGCATCTCCTAATGCCTGGCATAAAATTTGGGGCTTGGTGGTACTTAGTTATTATTTGTTACTCTGGATTGGATAAGGCATCTAAGTTTCCACTATTTCATGGGTGAGGCTTCCTTCAAGGTAATAGCTATTTCTGAAATGTTAGGTATAGAGAAAGTTTTGGATCACAGAGTTATACCTGTATGATTATTATAATTTATAGCAATTTGTTTCACTAGACATTTGTTTTATTAAGTTATTTTTTTTCACTAGATATTTGTGAGGTAGACTTAGATCTCCAAAGTTGTTTCTGAAACCATTAAATAATTTATTCAGCAAGTGTTCGTTGACTGTCTTATAGGTGCTGGCCATTGTGCTAGATTCTAGAACAAAATGGCAAGTCTAAACTAACCTAGTCCCTGCCTCCATGAAGTTGGCATGCCAGGCTTCCAATGTTTTGGCAAATAACCCAGTTCCTGCCAGGGTTCAGAGAAATAGAATGAACCTACAGACTGTAACTTCATGGACTGGAGCTTACAGGCCAAGTCTTGGAGAACTCACGTAGCATGGTGGCACTATGGTTTTAGGATCTCTTCTGGAGATATCTCTATAATTTGAGTCACAAATGAGACCTGCTTGAGAAGACTAAAAATGAGAAGACTCTATTAAGGCTTAGAAAATTTTTGGAAATAAAATTATTTCTGAGTTTTGAAATGAACGAGAGAGGGTGCCAGAATTCAAACACTAGTAGGGCAGATTGCGGCACTTCAGGGTAAGTAAGAGAAGCAGTCCTCTAGCACCTGGAGACAACCATAGAAATGTTGGCTGTTGAGTAGTCAACAATGGTAATGCCACAGGAGGCATCGGATCAGGTTTCTGACTTTCTGAACCATTAGAGGTAGTAATTATGAGTTCAAGAGACAAGCTGGTGCAAGTTTCTTTGGTTAAGTACATTAATGCTAGCCTTTGAATCTTGGGAGAATTAAGGGGTAGATCAGGAGTCAGCAATACTGCAAGGGCCAGTTAGTAAATATTTTAAGCTTTGTGGGCCAAGAGGCAACATGATAGATATTATGTGATGTATGTACATAAAATCAAAGATGTATGTATTTATGAGGGCTGACAATTAAATCCGCAAACTTGTTGCAATGATGTTGTTAACCTTTTTTTGATATCAGCAGGATTATTCATTATGCATTTGTACCAACTGGACAAACAGTTAACCAAGTTCACTATTTGGAAGTACTGAAAAGGTTACGTGAAAAAGTTAGATGACCTGAACTATTCACCAACAATTTGTGGCTCTTACATCACGACAATGCACCAGCTCACATGGCACTGTCTGTGGGGGAGTTTTTAGCCAGTAAACAAATAACTGTATAGGAACACCCTCCCTACTCACCTGATTTGCCCCCAATGGCTTCTTTCTTTACCCAAAGATAAAGGAAATATTGAAAGGAAGACATTTTGATGACATTCAGGGCATCACGGGTAATACGATGACAGCTCTGATGGCCATTCCAGAAAAAGAGTTCCAGAATTGCTTTGAAGGGTGGACTAGGCACTGGCATCGGTGCATAGCTTCCCAAGGAGAGTACAAAGGTGACCATAGTGATATTCAGCAATGAAGTATGTAGCACTTTTTCTAGGATGAGTTTGCAAATTTAATTGTCTGACCAGTAAAAGAGAAAATAAATTTTCACAAATTTTTGTTGGTAAAATTCAAAATATAATAGAGTACCTTTTTTCCTCAGGGTTTGGGGATAATACAATAATGTTTAACTGAGTGTCAACAGTTACTGTTCCATGTTGATTATAAATGTCCATCTGTGCTGATCACTAAGGAGATTTTTTTGTATTTCATCTTGGAAAATGTTTTCACATACATAGGTACTGCAAAATACTGATATCACACAGCATTGATTCTACTTTATCATTGTTTGGATGTCTAATAACACATTCACTTTACTTATATTTCATTTCCAAGAACTGGGATCCTATAATTCATACTGATAATTTGCCTTGTCTCTTTTTATATACCATTGCCTCTCGGCCCTGATTTGGCATTGCTGACACCAATCCCAGTTAGGCAGCTAGTTCTAGATTCAGTTCCAATAGTGGATCTTCACTTGCCAAGGACTAGCGTCTGTTCTTCATATACCAACTGCCTACCTGGTTAGCTTTCTGCTTGCTTATCAATCTCCCTATGGGTTTTTTTGCCTTTACCACCTGCCCACCCAACCCTGCTAATACGCATATGTTATTTGAGATCTTCCTGCTTTGATGGACTCCTTCCTGCTCCTGGATCTGAGCCTAGTATCTGCCTCACCTCCACCACCCCTTAGTGTGTCTAGTTTCTCTGAACTTTCCTAGTCTGGCTTGTCCAACCCAAGCAGTAGAGCTAGCAGCCGGAAAGGTAGGCCTATGAAACTTAAGGAAGTGGATGTTGGCAGGCCCTTCGGGATTTCCTGAGACAGCAAGTGAGTTTTCTGTGACTTTAGAAAAGTGTCTTGAATTCTATAGAGACAGAGACCTTGTAGAATATGAAAAATATTTGTGATTGGTAGGGAATATAATGTAACAGTAGCTGCCTTTCAGAGCACAGGTGTTCTAGGCTGTTAAGCATTAAAATATGCAGAGTGAAGCTTTCAGAACCCAGAAGTTACAGATTGTTCTAAAGTTGAAGGGAAAAGAACAGTGAGGCTTCCAAGGTTCAAGTAACTTAGAAAGTATACGTTCAGATCCAGGTGACACAGGCAGTTTATTCCAAAGTCTAAGTTGCATGGAGGGTGTAGATTTGGCTGGTGTCCAGTGCTCAGGTGAACTGCTAGGAATAAGTGTCCAATACTTGAGACACTCAAAATAAGTTGGCGTTTATGGTTCAGTTAGGGGAATTGCGATAACAGGAAATATAACTAGAGACCGGGCAATGCCAACATCTCGACTGTACCCTAGGTAGATTCTCTAAGGTTTACTCACCTCAGTACCTGAAGACTAAGATATTTTGCCATTGTACTATTCAAAACTTGGTAATTTAGAGATAATCTGAGATCATCTTAAAAATGAAGAATTTGTTTCCAAAAGTCAATTAACTTGTAAATGACAGAATAAGACTTTATCAGAGGTCTCCTGACTTGTTTATTTAATGTTTTTTGTGTTCTCAGGGTTGAATGGGGACGAGGGACCAGGATGGAGGAAGCAAGGAGGGACATGCTGGCAGTGTAGGAAGTAATGAATTACATAGTAGAAATATACAGCCAGAGGCAGTGGTACCCTGGTAAACAAAGTTGGTATAGAATCAAGTGACAGAGTACCAAGCAATAGCATCTGAAAGTGCTGCTGGGGTATCAGATAAGTAGTCTGGAATCAAGGCATACAAATTATTACAGGAAATATCAAGAAAAGAAGTTTAAAAATCAAGAAGACGGAAACAAAGAAAACAGATCTTGGAGGTCCAAATAGGGTGGAGAGGTCAGAAATGAGGCAAAGTCATAAAAAGAAGAAACACTGTGAGAAGGTTTTCAAGGAGTATGTCAGGTTTCTCCAGAGAAGGAGAAGCAGGCAAGACAGAGAAGGAGATAGAGACACAGATGAGAAAGCAAGCTCAAGAGAGGGAGAAGAATTGGCTGACTTGATTGTGGTGACTGTCAACTCCAAAATTCATAGGGTAGGGCAGGTTGGCAGGCTAGAAACATGGGTTAATGCTGTCATTTTGAGGCAGAATTTCTATTTCTCTGGTAAACCTGGGTTTATTCTTAGGGCCTTCAACTGTTTGGATAAGGCTTATATACATTATTGATGGTTATCTGTATTACCTAAAATCAATTTATTGCTACAAAATACTGTAACACCAATACCATGGATTAGTGTTTGATTAAATAATTGGTTACTAGAGCCTGGCCAAGTTGACACACAAGCCTAGTCATCACACAGAGAGGAAGATACAAGTGGAGCACTGTGAACCGGTCAAGGCAAACTAGACAGAACACTAAAAGTGCAAACAGGCAATTAGAACCCAGAAACCCAACAAAATTGAAGGCAGTTGTCAGATGACAGATTATAAAAGCCATAAGTCCTAAGAATCTCCTGATTTTGAGAAGAATTATGATATAAGATTGGTTTTTCTTTAATACAATCAGTACAACACAATAATAATAACAGAACACCCTGAAGTGGGAGCCTGAAGACCTGGTGAAACCTCACTTTTAAGACTTCACTAACCAAGGTGATCTTGGGTAAGTGATCAAGACCCTGGGGTCCTCTAACCTTACCTGTAAAATCGGCAAATTTATATATAATCCAGAGTACATATTTGCAGAAGAGAAATCAAAAGTGCATGCACCACTGAAAGCAGTGTTTAGACTGGCCTTGACTGCATGTGAAATCACTTGAAGGGATATTTAAAAAATATTGTGGCCTTAGCCAAAACTCCAGAATGTTCTAATTCAATTGAAGTGGAGCCTGGGATTCAGAATTTAAGAAATTAAAATTTAAAAAGCTACTCTGGGTGCTTCTAAGTTTATCCAGTGTAGAGAACCACTTGCTAAAGGTATTCCAATACATTTTTGATCATTTGTGACTTTTAAAGACCTGGTACTCCATTGTGGTCCATGAAAGGAAGTCTACAAGACCCTGGATTCGATCATCTTTATTGTATCTTCTACTTTTAAAACTAACTTCTTCTGCTACAGCAACTGATGCAGATGCTTCCACTGGTTAGGCGTAATTGGTGACGTGGAAGTATCCTGGACACAGGAAGTATCCTGGACTGAGAAAGGACTGAGGAAAAACTTCAATAACAGAAAAAGTGTTTTAGACATGATTTTCAGAAATATCCTCAACATTTATGCATCGTTATATATTAAAATAGATTCTTTTCTTACTTTTTTCCCACTGCTTTTAGCATTGGAATAGTTTAGAACACTGTTTTCTAATGAGTATACTGAAGCATACAGGATTTTGATAATCTTCACTTTATGAAAGAGTTCTCAAGCTTTATTATTGAACAAGAAGGTGTTCATAGGACTAATGTTCCATGGAATTATTAATACACGATGAGAATTACTGCCTTCAGGTCATTTAAACTAGAAGAGCTCAACACCCACCATTTACTCTAACTCTCTTTGGCCACACTGCTATTACTTGAGCTGCTTTCATAAGTTTCAGGACACTCTGGTCTATTTAAACAAGAAAAGAGCCTGTTAAACTGGTTAATGAAAATAGCCTTGGATTTATGTTCCACTTCTAGCATTGAGTAAATATGTGATTTGGGAAAGTCACATAATTTGCATTCCAGTTCCACTTCTAGCATCAGGTAAATGTGTGACCTGGGACAAGCCCCCTAATTTAAATAATCAGAGCCTTAATTTAACTCAGCTACATAATATGGATAAAATGTTTATAAGGGATATTGTTAAGTTTGACATGAGATAATATGTATAAAAACATGTCAAACTATTAACAGTGTAAGATACAAGTCACAGTTATCACATAATTAAGTACTTTATATAGATTTAGCAGAATTGAAATTCCTACTATAGCTAAAGCACATTTGTTTTTCTTTTTTTTATTAGTTTCATGTGTATAAAACAATGTAATAGACATTTATCATTTATATCCCTCACACTGTGATAACCCCCCTCCCCCATCTGACATTGCATACAGCCATCACATTTCCACTGCTTCTATCCTTAATGCTGTACTCCACTTCTTGTAAATACATATACATATGTATATATATATATATATATATATATATATATATATATATATATACACATATGTATATATACATATAATTGTAGTTGACATTCATTGTTGTTCAGCTTCAACTTCATGTGTAGTGATCAGGCATCTACATCATCCCTGAGGTGGTCTCCCTAATGAGACAAGTGTCCATCGAATACCCTGCAAAACCTTTACAACATTATTGATTACATTCCCCAAATTGACTTTTGTATCCCTGTGGTTAAAGCACATTTTTAATGTTAGTTTTTAACTATGACGTGAAATTTATGTAAATATAGAAATTCCCTGGAATTTCAATAACAAGGCCTTTTGTTTTGGTTATTTTTTATATAAAGTATAAGGAGAGAAGGCACAGTTATCCATAATGTACTAAAAATAACTCTCATATCTTGACACTACTGTTATTACAACCTTTTTTTTTTCCTCTGGTGATTGTCCAATCACTAAAGAGTAGTAATCTTCCCAAACAGTTAAAAGTCAGTCACACATAACTCATACAGTTTCTCTTTGCCAGACTAGAAAAAGGAAAGAGTAATCTAGCTCTCGCAAAGCAGGTTTATATAGCTAAAAGAATAATGAATTCTCTGCTGACTTTACAAACAGAAGAAACTGTTAAGAAGAGCACTGTTAAGAAATATAAAATAATTTGCATTGTAAGTATAGTTTATATTATTTTTATTTTCTTTATTTACTAAAAGTGCAGTTCTTTTAGTCTCTCCAGCTTTGTGACAAATGTTATATATATGATTCCCTTTTTATATTTCTTTGTGTTGCTATTTAAACATAAAGTTTTAAGTAATTATATTCGGTTTTATCCCCATCACAACTTTAGTGCAGTTAATATTTTTAATCATATTTTACACATAAAAATTTTGAGTAACAACTAATGAATATTTGATCAATCTAAAAAGTGGGGTTCCGTGGCAGAACACTTTGCAGCATTTATTTTACCATGATTATAATTACCTCCCAAGTCGCTTTTTTATTGCATGAAAAATTTAAGACCAGAGTGAGAAATGAAAATAACTGTATCTTATATTCTTTGTTGGACTGTTAATTTTATCCTATTTTACTTCACTCCTCCCCACTCTTTTTTTCCTTATTTTTCTTTAATTTCCCCCCCCTTCTTCTGCCTCCCCTCCACTCTCATTCCAGGCATTGTTTCTCAGTCTAGTTGTGTATGACATAGCTCCCTGGCCCATGGTGGTATTATGAGCCTTGTGCTCCCCACCCCCCAGCTAAGGCAGTCGACGGTCAGCCACTCACAACGGCTCTCGCCAGCTGCTGGCCCCTCATACTGGCCACTGGCTGCTCATGGCAGCTCATGGCAGCACATGGCAGCCCACAGCAGCACACAGTGGCACACAGCAGCCCACGGCAACCTCCGGCTGCTCACGGCAGCCCAGCTCCAGGGAGAGCTGTTGTTCACAGTCTTAGCTATAGAAGGAGCAGCTCACTGGCCCATGTGGGAATCGAACTGACGACCTCGGCATTAGGAGCATGGTGCTCCAACCATCTGTGCCCCCGGGCCAGCCCTTCACGCCTAGAAACAGTCTCTTTTGCCTGTTCTCTTTCTTGTTCTTTTATATGTATGGTAAGCTCTTCCCTGTCCTAAAACAAAACAAAACAAAACAAAACCCCAATAACTTTCCTTAATTTTATTATACTCTTTTCTTTTTACCATCAAACTTTCAGGAAAAGGGGAGCTCTATCTATTGTCTCGGTTTTCTCACTACCCAACCATTCCCTGTTCTCTAGTTTTGTTTTTATTGTACCAAAATCACCTCTTGGAAGTCAGCCCTCCCTGGTCCTTCTCCTGAGTCTCCATAACAACAATACATGGATATTGCTGAGTATTTTCTCATTTTGAATTATTCTCTTCTTTTGTTTCCATGAAGGCATTAAAATCCCTATTTTTATGACTTTTCTCTTTATCTTTTATCTGCATTCTTCACTGATTTATCTTTCTTCCCAATGCACAAAAGTCTTTCACCAAATCCTATCTAAAGATCTTTTCTTTAGGAAACCTCATCTTCTTTCATGGTTTTAAGAGTCATATTCTCAACCAAGAATTCCAAGTAAGCCACTGACTGGTCTCTCACTGAGCTTCTATCACACAATTTCAAGTTCCTGCTTGCTTGCTTCTCATCCAGTATCTCAAGACCAAACCATCTGCATTATTTTCTCATACCTATCCTGCTGCTGTTTTCTCTAAATTCCCTACTTTGTTAGTGTCACCACCATTCTCTCTGTCACCCAAGCATAGTTTCAAGGAATAAATGAAACAAGGTGTGTAAGCATTGAGCCCAGTAACAATAACGAAGTAAACCCTCAAGATTTTCTACTTATTTATAATCCTTCTGGGAACTTTGGAGCCACCCTTTTAACTCTTATGCCATTTATTATATATCTCCTGTGTTATAAATTCAGGAAATGATAAACTCCTTGGGAACAAAATGTGTGCATCATTTATCTTTGTATCTTTCTAGTGGTTTATTAGTACATATGACGAAAGCTCAACATTTCAAAATCATATTTTAAAATATTTCAAAGGTACCCTCATGTTTCCAAATTTTAACATGCTTTATTCAAAAAGTTTAATAGCATCTGCTGTGTTTCCAGCACTCTTTATTTAGCCAAGTGAAAGTCAAATGTTGGATTCTCAGTAATATAGAGTCCAGAGTACTCCGTTCTCCACTTTGTAGAAAGCATAAGATAATTTAAGATATATACGCCCCTCAATATCAAACAGCTTATTCAGAATTACATATTTAAAGTGAATAATTATATGAGATTAAGCTCTCAAGGAGCTTACAGAATAATGCAGCAAGCAAGCCATAAATATATGGAACAAGTACAAAGTCACTTGGGTGTTGTTTATTTCTCCAGCAAGTTTGAATTGCCAAGGACCAAAGATAAGATTAAGATGTACATGGAAATATCCCAATTTGTAAATCTATGATACAGGAGGTTTACCACAGGACAGTTCCCCAGTGTTTTATTTCTTTGTAGTATTCCTAGTCTTGGTCACAGGTGGCTTTTGAGTGTTATAAGAAGGAAATAGAATTCAATTCTATTATAAACTTAGATACATTCATCTTTCAGTTGATTTTCAGAATTTATCCAGAATGGAAACCAAAAAAATCAATAGTTTATGTAGGTCTTCATTATCTAAGCAAATTCTGATGTTGTGCTTTTTCTTTCATGAAAATGATTTAAAAAAAGAAAAACTATAGCAAAGGTTATTGGTATTGTAAAATACTTTCCTAAACAATCTGTGTGTCTGTCACATTCATAGTCTTTATGATAACATACGTTATTCAAGCTGTATCATGCAGCATGCTTATCATTGGACTTAACAGGTGGGGAAAGAGGTAAGTGGGAAGAATTCTCTTTAATTATATTATAGTTTAATTCTAGTCATAGCATAAAGTCCACTATACTGAGGAGCTTTGTCAGCAATAGTGATAATAAATGGCACATACGATCTTTGGTCACACAACTTCCAAGCTACCCTAAATCATTTGTTTGAGTGTAGATCAAAGAAGATCATTTGCCAGTTAATTATTTGGACACTATATTTTTACATGTTAAATACTCTCATTGTCCTTTGGTGGACAGAGTGTGTGTGGGGTAACCCTGCATATTGGAATAAGGTAGTGAATGATTAGTGAATGATTTCACACTTTTGGAATGCTTTTAGCTAAATAATCTTCAGATGCATATCTACTTAAGAAAGAAAAATGGGCAAAGGTAACATGGGCTTAACTCAATTTAGGTTTAAGATAACTGGGATTAATGTATTTAAATTGGAAGATCTGTAATAAATAGTATTTTAAAATTCTTCCCAAACCTTTCTTATTGTGAGGCATTAAAGAAAATTACATACCTCTATCATTGTTGGATCTGGTATCATGCATAACCAGTACAATGTGTGCCCTTAATATTCACTGAGGGAGGGCGGTTATCTGGATCTTTGTATTTATATATTTTAAATTGTAAAGATTACTTTCCTTTTTTGTAATAGGTTCTTCTTGTTTTGTTGGTGGCTGTGACACTTGGATTAGGCCTGAAGCTTGGACTTAGCCAACGAGTAGACGAGCAAGGTTACACCCCTCAGCCTTTTCTTAACATTTCCGTTTCTTCTCACCTTCACCTCCTCTTCCGAGTCTCCTCCCTCCCACACGTAGCATTGTCCAACTAGATTCTCCTCCCAACTCCACTTATCAGGAGCCCGCCTCTGTGATTAGCATTATTCACTGAGGCTTCTGGTCTTTCCTCTTCGCCCTCATCCCTCATGCTCCTTTGAGAGTCATAGCATGCCAGTATCTTCCCCTTACTTTTCCTTAACTTCATAGAGGACTTTGATAACTGGAGCAAAGACTCCTGGCCCAACTCCTACTCTAACCTTTCATATCTGGTAATAAACTTGGCTCCAAAAGTCTTTGTTGCTCCCTTCGCATTTGCCTCTGTGAGTTTAGTGACCCTAGAGCTCGCCTAGGCTGCAAAAATGAAAACAAGTCAGGGAATCTTTAGCTACCCCATATAGAAAAAAAAGACAAATGTTTTTACTGAGGGGAAGAAATGCGGTTTGTGCACTATAGAAGAAGGGAGCTCATAGCATAGATATCATAGGAAAGAAGTGAAGTCTTAAAGTTCCATATGTGACTGTAAAGCAAGGTCTTTTACTGTCCAGTAACTATGCTAGACGTGCCCATGGTTTAAGAAACAGATGGCAAATCTTATGGTTAAACATCATGAAAGACATTATCTGGACCAAATATCAGTTTGTTAAACCAACGTTATTGTTGAAACAACTGTGTCCTGAGTAGTTAAATTATGATTTTGGACACGCAGGGAATTAATAGAAAGCCAAGATTAGAATCCAGGTTATTCAACTCCTGATTCCACCTGCTTGCCCTTTTACAAGTGATGTTGATTTTTTGAAAAATCACCAATTTGAACATCTGATGAGATTTACAAAACATGCACATATACACATAGAAACAAAATTGCTTCAAGCTATCCACCCCTTTTTACATAACACTACGCCCAATTGAGCTAACTTACACTTTTAATATTTTTAGACAAAAAAAGAGATTAGGTTGAATTCTGATTTTGTAAATAGGAGGAAAGTGTTATTGTAGAAACGTTAACTATATAATTCCTTAACAGAATATAGGTTTTGTACTAATAGTTGAATCCGTTTTTATATGAAACATAATTGAAAATCAACTGCTACACAAGGCAATCAGAAAGGAAAATAAAAGCCTGGAATGGTAACTCTTTTAAAATAATACTACACTTGATCTTAGCCAAAAGGCCGAGAAGCGATTCTCTTTTAAAATAATAATTGTTTGATATTTTGATATAGTGTTGATATAGTGAACATTGTATCATTAAAAATTCCTCTAAATTCACAACAGAAGGGTTGTTTCTAGTTTGCTTATTTCTCTAGCACGTTCACTGACCATACTGCCTCTGACCACTATAATCTCCTGCCTTTTATCCCAATTTTATAACTCTTAACTTTCTTTCTCAAGACTGATCCTCAGATCATGTTTTAATTTTTTTCTGCTGAATTTGTTGTACAATATCATACAATTTAACAGAAGCAAAAGTAATTATTATAAGCAGTGTTGAAGTGTACCATTACCACTAATTGTTTACTTTGATAGTGTTAATTTAATCACTGCAGTTTAGTTTTTAAACAAAGCTAAATGTTTTTTCATGCTAAGGATTAACTTATTTTAAATTTAGAATTTTTAGAAACTTCATAAATTTCTAACATATACAAAGGAGAGAATACTATGATATTTCCCCCATATGTCCATTGCCTAGTGTTAGCAATGATCAACTCATGGCCTTTCTTGTCTCATATTGACACAGTTTAATTTTCAAAAAGATAAACACATGAATTTCACGTGACTGTAAAGTAAACACATCAAAAATTTATTAACACATAATGAGATAACCAAACTGGGATGTTAAGCTGGCTCAAAGAGAATCAAAGATTCATATACAGAGGATGCCAAAAATATATATACACATTTTAAGAAAGGAAAAACTGTATTAATTGTGATACTCAATATATACTGATAACAGAAGATGAATACAAGTCACGCTTGACTTATGCACTTACAAGAAGTGCTCAAAGTGGTCACCATCAGCATTCAGAATCTTCTGATTACAGCAAAGTACTGCTTGAGCACAGATAACATCTCTTAAAATGTGTATACATTTTTTTGTCACCCTAGTATTATATGACTAAAAGAATGTTGAACGAAATCACTAAAGCTGTAACTTCTGATGAGACAGAAATGGTTTGCATTTCTACAGGACAATTTATTTCAAACAAGATAATTTAATTCAAACAAGAATCAGTTACATTGCTATTAGTTTTCTACCAGTTAACTGCTACCCTTAATAAGTAGTAAAATGAATGGTAAAGAATAAGCTAGATAAAGGTATATACTCCTAAGTAATTAGATAACCCATATGTGGGCTTTTAAGCTAATTCTCAGTGTGACATTAAAGTGAAATTTAATGATCAGTCCTTTTGCTTATTTTCAAGTTTTGGATTTCTTGATTTCTTTTTCTTAACAAAATATACTCTTTGTTCCCCTCCAAAATCTGTCCCAAAATTTTAGATTATTTCAAAGCAAATCCTAGAGTCAATATCATTCATCTGTAAATATTTTCAGTCTGTATCTAAAAAAAGATGAGGATTTAACAAAATTACAACACCATCAATATATCTAGTTGATATATTTATATCTACAATAGAGTTGATAATCATGTATCATCAAATATCCATTGTGTTCAATATTTTCTGTTTTTTTCTTAATATCTATTTATAAGATTGTTTGAAGCAAGATTCAAATAGATTCCATATATAGTAACTGGCTGATATATTTCAAGTCGTTTAAAAGTAGGTTCTCCCTTCCTCTTTTTGTCCCTTGAATTTGGACATTGGAGAAATAGGATCCTATAGAGTTTTCCAGTCTGGCTGCGTTCTCTGTTATAGGCAGTTTGTCAGCCCCTATATCCCCCTGCAAATTGGTAGTTAGAACATGAAGATTGTTCTGATTCAGTTGCAATTTGTTCTGCAAGTAAACTTCATAGATGATGGTGTTACATATTATCTGCTTGTCTCTTTTGGGGGGGATGATAGCCATTGATTATCATTGCCTAGAACCACAGGAGTGGCAAATGATGACATTCATATTCTATCATTTATATTTCATTAATTAGCTGTCATGTTCTATAAACCAAAACATCTATGGAGTAAGAATATTTTTAGTTAAGATCTTAAAAATTTACTCAATTATCCCCAATTGATATCAGTTATTATCATTGGCTATTTCTTTTTTTCTTCATGCTTTCTTTTCTCTTTTTCTTTTAGATTGTATATCTATATTTATTAAATTCATTTTTTATAACAGTGGGGAGAGATTATCCTTGAAGATAAAAATATTATTAATAAAAGAAAAAGAAATTGTCCCTTTCCCAAAGCTAATGGAATCCCCTTTCTTGGTTTTGCTTGGTGAACATGGGCTTCCTGGTGTTTAGTTACTGGAAATTACTGATCTGTACAAATCACTAGAGTCACTGACCTTGCCAATATGTGAAGTAGCACTTAACATGTTCTGGAAGAATTTAGTCACTGGAGTAACACGACTGTAGTTTGGAAAGATCATGTGCATTGAACATTTGTTTCTCTTTTCTTGTCTGTGGTGCAGCAGTCTACAGATTTTGATCTTATGCTTTTCAGGAGAAACCCCATGGGCAAAAGAAGAGTGTGGCACAGCCCAGCAGTCTCAATGTCCAGAAGGGTAAGGATGATATGGGGAATTTTATCCTCCTTTAACAGATGGCACATGGGAATGTAGTTGTGAGGCAGGACGGAATTTCCTCCATTCTGTTTACATTTTAAAACAAAAAAGTTAAGAAAAGATGAGATTTCTTGTGGTTCAAACTAATAAGAGATTTTTTTGTTGCTTTATTGTTTACAAAGCATTTTTATGTTAATTTATTAATGTCTTACAATGATGACAAAGAAAAGTGGTTGACATATTTATACTACTATTCGCAAGGTTCTATGATCAGGACTAGAATTTAGATCGAAATTACTCCAACCAGAACTCTTTTCTATTAACATCCTGACACCTCAAATTTATTCTTACTGGGTGAAGGGGAAGAGGTTTGTCCATGGAAGGCCTCACAATGAAAGGGTGACCTTGAAGAATGCATGAGGGGGACTTGGTCAGGTGGATATGGGTGATGAACACGTGAGGTAATACGCCTCACCCCCACCACTCCCATGCATCTCCTCCACGTGATTATAATGGCTGCTCCCCCAGTTGCCCAACCCTGGAAATTCACCCCATATCTCCCAGGCAGAGTGGGTTTCCCCTTTCCTCCAGTTGCCCCTTCTGCTCTTCACCTACTTCACTCTTCTGGCCCAAGCAGTGGGAGGATGTTAATTAGGTAGAAGAAGGAGAAAGGAAACTCTGGCTATAGAAAGAATCGCTGAAGACATTTTAGATAGCATCATGTCATTTAAAACAAAGTGTGTGGATACTGTGTTTGTTTTTGTATGCTACTTTGGTTTAACCCAATCCTCAGAACTAGCTGCCCTCTTCAGCAGCTTCTGGGTGGAAAAGCAACACATTTAGAATAAAAAACAGACTTAAGTTTGAATTCTGGTTTTGCCTGTGAGGTTTTGCATTAGTCACTTCTCCGAGCTTCATCTACAAAATTGGAATAATGATAATAAGTTCAGGAAGTTCCATGTGAGAATTGTTGATGAAATAATGTCCATTCTATTGAAAAGTGTTACCAGTTTATTTGAGCCAAAAGTTTAAGGACAAACCTGGAAGCAAAATCTCAATGGATTGAAAAAATGCTCCAGAGAATGGCAGTTTTGTAACTTATTTTATACATTAGAATCAAAGGAGAAGATGTAAAGAGGGTTACATAAAATCCATTGGTAGTAGATTAATAAAGTGGGAAGTTTGGATAAAAAGCAAAATAGAGACACATACTTCTTTTACATTGGTGGGGACAGGATAGTTAATAATTAACATTTATAACACACAGAGATGGTATGCTAGGAATGAGACAACAATGTGGGGTTCTGTGGTCTGGTGCTCTGGTGCCTGAGTTGTGCCTTTGAGAGGTCTAGAAGAGAAAATTACCCTGACATTTCAAAAGTATGCTATGCTGTATGCATAAGAACAACGGACAGGGTTCACTTGAGGTGAAGATTGGTCTTTGCTAAGGATACTGCAGGCCTGGAATGTGACTACCCACCATGACCTGTCCAGTTAGGAATTAGTGATCATACCGTCCTGTGTGGTTGCTTTTGGTTACTGAGCGTATCAGGCCTGCCATGTGCCCTCTTTCCTCCCCCTCAACATAGCTTGTCAGGCTTATTACATAGCTTCTTTTTTGTTCATAGAATTAAATCAACATCTTGATCCCACAGATGTTTGACCCTGTTTTTAAACTGCAAGGTTATTTTGATGGCATATTTATAAATACAATTTTTAAATTAGCATGTGCTAATGAATTTATGAAACAAATAAGTATTTTCCAATGTAAATTGCAATACACCACTTTAATTTCTTGATGAATTTTCTATACATTGTACTTAAAACAGTCCCAATTTTCCATTTTTATTTTTGAGGTATAATCCATAGACCTTGAAACGCTCGCACTTAAGTGAACAGTATACTGAGGCTTGGAAATTCAGAAAACTGTGTGACCCACAGATATAGAATATTTCCAAGATATAGAATATTTCCATCACCCCAGAAGGATATCTCATGTTCTGATTTCTATCACCATAAATTCCTATTTTTAAATTTCATATAAATTGAATCAAAGCATATGTTCTCTTGTGTGTGTGTGTGTGTGTGTGTGTGTGTGTGTGTGTTGTGTTTTGTTTGTTTTTTTACTTAACTTAATTTTTTGAGACTCATAATGTCATTGCATGTATCGTATCTCTTACATGGGCTTTTACACAGCATATTTTCCTTGATTAAAACATTAGTTCCATGTTCTTTTCATATTATTTTTTATTTGTTTTTTAGGGCTTAGTTCATGTATCATACCCCCTGGAGAGCCTACTCTCACCTTACAAAGATTGAATCTGACATCCTCTTGTGCACATGAATAGTACTCTAAACTCAAATCTAACCCTTAGCTACTCCTGTTCATTTATTAATTTCATCCCCTTGATGTGAGCTATAATTCCTTCGTGCCTTTATTCTGCGTGTAAATGAATTCTTCTACAATAAATTTATATTCTGTGAAGACAAATAGACTTGTCCTCCAGACTCTCTTCACGGTTTCTTTTATAATGTGGAATTAGATGGCTATGTTATTTTTTCTAACTTTACTCAAGCACATTGAAAAACACTAAAATTATTTTTCTTGTGTTTAGCTGTTATCAGCATTCAGAATTTTCTTTATAATAATACTGGGTGTCAGAATGTTAAAGAGTTATTCTAACCACATTTCTTGGAAAAGTATGTTTTGTTCAAAAATGAACACAGAGTTGAAAATCATTTCTCTTATCTACTCACTTGCATGCACTGTGTTTGGAATTTTTAACAAGTTTACTGTGTTCATAATGGCTGTTCATAATAACCCTCAACTGGAAAGTACCTGAATGCATCAATAGTAGAATGAATAAGTTGTTTATTCATTCACTGGAATGCTAGACAGCTCTGAGAATGAATGATCTACAATTACATGCAACAATATGGATAAATCTCAAACACAGTGTTAAGTAAAAGAAGCTAGACACAACAAAATACATAGTACAATATGATTTTGTTTACATGTAAGTATAAATATAGGCACGACTAATCTCTGCTGTTAGAATTCTAGGAACTTATCACCTTTCATAGGGGTGTGGTTTGCTATTAATACTAGCAAGGAGCACAAAAAGAGGATTCTAGCGTGCTGGCAATCTTCTGTTTCTTGTTTCTTGTAGGTAATGGCTACACAGTGGAGTTCAGTTAGGAAAAATTTATGAAACCATGCATCTGTGAAATATGTGTGTATGTGTGAATAAAATACAAGTAAAATTTTAAGAGGGAAAACTATTGAATAAAACAAGACTGTCTCTGGCTGTAACTCAAAAGTTGTCTTCTATCACTGTAACGTAAATACTCATCTAAAAGGAGATTGTAATGCTTTTACAGTTAATATTAATATCCTGAGATATTAGAATAAAGAGTCAAAAATGTAGAACTTTAGAATACTAAAACACCACATAAGCTACAGAGTTCATACATTCCATATTATAATTATACCCAAAAGATGGTAGAATAATTGCAACTTTTATAAATTTTGAGTTTGAGCCTTCAGTTTAGTAATCATTACTTTTGTCTCCTTAGACAAGTGAGCACCATGAAAGAGCTGCATATAGAACCCCATTTCTGGTGAAGTTTTGTTAATGCTTTGTTTGCATGCTGCTAAACTCTCTTGTAAAACTACATTTAATTAGCTCCATGTATACCTACCACTGTAAAATACTACATGTATTAGAGGTGAGGCAATGATACTAATATACTATATCATTAACATTCCAAAGCATGCAGATGAATGGGTTCGGATCGAGTTTTGAGAGGTTGAATAACTGCCTAGGGTTAAATAAATAGTAAAGAATGAAGCTGAGAATTGAACTTAAGTCTTCCTGAGGCCAAAACCCTTCCCTTTTCTCCACAGCACACTGCCTTGTCGTTATAAACTCTCAGGGCTAGAAAAATTTCATACATGGTCTACCTGGGTGTCAGAGATAGCCAATGCCAAGGAGTAAATGGAAATAAAGTCAGCCAACTGTATTTAAAATCTAGAACTCAAAGGAGAGCAGGTGTCGAAGTTAAAAGACCCAGACAATTTATGTAGCACTTATTTTTTTTAAAATATTGCCCATTTTTATTAGGTTGCTAAAACATTGGAAGTACTGATTGTTAAGGGAAATAATAATTTTTAAAATTGAAAGGAAAACTTGACCTAGAATTACTTTCTTACTGTACTTTCCAGGCATTTTTTAATTTAGAGAATTATAAGTAGTATAGAAAAGTATCTTTTTTGTTGTTGTTGTTGTTTTTACAATCAAAATAATCAACTAATTTGTAATTTTCTCTTACCAGATTTGATCTACCACCAGTTATTTTGTTTTCCATGGATGGATTTAGAGCTGAATATTTACAGACATGGAGTACTCTAATGCCTAATATCAATAAAATGAGTAAGTCTTCTACAACTGGAGGCATGCAAATAATAAAGACACCTACTTAGTCAATCTTCAGATGGCACATCTCTTTCTGACCTTTATCATTGTTAGCCTTAGCCTAGGTTCTCTCAAGATCTTGATGCGTTACACCTTGCTCTCTATTTTCATATTTGTTGGTTCCTCCTTCCTTTTTTGTAGCATGTTCATCTTTTTGTTTATTTCTATTTGTTTTCAATATACCTCTGTACTATGGAAACCTGTCTATGTATATTGCCTCAAACGTGGCATTTGTCAGACCTTGATTCTGAGCTTTAGGCAGGTGGGTATAACCAGGAAGGGCAGGCAGATCCTGAATGAGCCTGAATAGACTGGATAGAGCCAGCACATACCAATGTCCCAGAAGGTGAGAAGTCCAGTATCCATATCTGGTTCTGGAATCTAAGTGCCTGGAACCTGGCTCCCCCATTTACTCGCTGTGAGACAGTGAGAAGCTTGTCTCACCTATTGGTGCCCTCATCTCTTCGTCTATAGAATAGTCACTTCCTACCTGATAGGAATATTGTCAGAATATATACATAGTATACATTGGATGATTTTAAGTTATCTCTATAATTATTATTTTCATTATTGTCTTTATCATGATGTTGTACTTCTGTGTGAGGGCACTTGGTTTTCACACATTTTATAAAGTTAATAATAAAAATAAATTGAGTACCAAAGGACACAGAGCGAAGAAGTATCAGAGGGTTGGCTCTCGGTTCTATGCTCTCCATTGCCCTCCAATTCCTGTCTTTCTTCCCCCTCCTCCCAGGCCCTTTTTCCGCCCCAAGTTCCTCAAATATTATGACAACTGTACTGGTTTCTTGTTTTTTGTTTTTCTCCAAAGTATTAAAAAATAGCAGTTTGAACCTGAATAAGTGAATTACCCTTTCTGGGCCTCAGTTTCGTCATTTGTAAAAATGAGAGGATAAAGCCTAGTGATTTCTACTGCTAATTCCAGCTCTAAAATTCTATGATTATAGGTAAATTGCTTCCCCTACAACACAAGGTTGTCATGCAGGGTGTCATGCGGGGTCTCCGGTCCTGCTCCCCACACAAGAATGCAGGACATGGTGAGGCCAAAAAGGTACACCAACAGAGCCATAGATAGGGGAGTCACACCACTGTAGTTTCACTAGTGGCTGCGTTGGAGACACAGGAAGCAGGAGCCACACTGTCCGCAACCCGCTGTCCTAATTGCAATCCGCACTTGCTAGCTCAGCCACCATCTGCTTGCTAGCCCCCATTTCCTGCTAGCGTAGCCACAGCAGTTATATTAGTAGCCAATTGCTCACTGGTTACAGCTGATGGCCAACTAGCCACAGCTGATGGCCATCCAATCACAGTTGATGACCATTTACTACCTGAGCCAGCGCCTTTCTATGTGAGGCCAAGAGCCTGGAAACTGCTTTCTGGGGCTCTGTCCCCACACACTTACTGCTGAATTACTTTGGCTTGGACAGTTAATTAACATCCCTCAGTTTTTATTTCCTTATCTAAATT
Source organism: Rhinolophus sinicus (assembly GCF_057876585.1). NCBI lineage: Eukaryota > Metazoa > Chordata > Mammalia > Chiroptera > Rhinolophidae > Rhinolophus > Rhinolophus sinicus. The sequence goes on along the minus strand of NC_142502.1, from coordinate 29,050,719 downwards.
TCCCTTGATATTCTGGATATAAAATTCTGTGTACAAAAGGGAAATTAACTAGCCAGGCTGAACTGAGCCCCTTTGAAGTGGAATTATTTGCTCATCCCATTCATTGAGAATTGGAAATGATGCCAATGAAATATCGGGCCATTGAGAGTTTTCCCCTTTCACAGGTTTAAAAGATATCACAAATTAGGTCTACCAATACAAAATAGGCTATTGGTTTTTAGGAGGCCCAATGAAGAGTAGATGTGGTTGAAGAGTTAGGATTAGGACCTCCTAGGAATGGTAGGTGGGCAGTATGGTAGGTGACAGCAGGCATCATTTAGGTGACGTCTAGAACCCCATTTCTAGTGTCCCATCAAGCGGCCTGGGTTGAGCTACAGTGATGGTGGAAACAGAGTGAACTAATACTACAGCACAGTGAGTCATATCAGTGACACCAAGGGGCCTCTGGGGACTCAACCACAGTGGGAAGGCGATGTCACTGTCTTGTCTCAGTGTAGATGGAAGCAGACAGAGGGCCAAGCCCAAGATCAGGAAACTGTCAGGTGAGAGAGAAATGATTTGGCTTGAACTAGAAGCCAAGCTTCCTGCAAAGTTATTTGGGAAACCAGGGATAGAACAAGACTGGTAGTAGCAGAGAGATTTGGCAGGCAACAGATGCAGTTTTGAAGATCAGAGTTAACAAAACTGAAATGTTCATGAGCAGTAGAACTCTTAAATTCTCCACAGCACATGTCATTTGCTGTCCTCTTCTCTTCCTCTTCCTGCTTCTTTTAAAATTTTATTGTGGTAAGAACACTTAACATGAGATCTGCCCTCTTAACAGATTTTGAAGTGTGTAATACAGTATTCTTACCTATAGGCACAATGTTGTATAGCAGGACTCTTGAATTTGTTTATCTTGTGTAACTGAAATTTTATACCTATCGATTAGCAAGTCTCCATTTTCTCTCCCCCAGCTCCTGGCAACTCTTATTCTGTTCTTTGCTTCTATGAGCTTGACTATTAGATACCTCATGCAAGTGGAATCATGCAGTATTTGTCTTTCTGTGACAGGCTTATTTCACTTACATGTCCTCAAGGTTCATATACATGGTTGTATATTATAGGATTTCCTTCCTTTTTAAAGCTGAGTAAAGTTCTATTATATATATATATATATATATATATATATATATATATATCACTTTTTAAAAAAACTATTTTCCTGTTGATGGACATTTAGGATGTTTCCATATCTTGGCTATTATGAGTAGTATTGCATTGAATATGGGAGTATTAATATCTTTTCAAGATCCTGATATCAATTCTTTTGGATAAATCATACCAGAAGTAGGATTGCTGGATCATATGTTAGTTGTGCTTTTAATTATTAGAGGAATCTCAATGCTGTTTTTCATTCTTATCAAGAGTGTACAAGAGTTGCAATTTTTCCACATCCTTGTCAAAATTCTCCACATTCATCCAAAAACTTGTGTTTTATTTATTTATTTATTTATTTGATAGTAGCCATCCTACAAGTGTGAGGTGGTATCTCATTGCGGTACTGATTTGTATTTCCCAGATGTTTACTGACATTGATCATCTTCTCTTATACCTGTTGGCCATTTGTGTATTTTCTTTAGAAAAATATCTATTCAAGTCCTTAGCCCATCTTTAAATTGGGTTATTTGTTGTTTTTCTCTATTGAGTTCATTATATATTTTAGAAATTAATCCCTTATCAGACATATGGTTTGCCAATATTTTCTCCAATTCCATATGTTGCCTTTTCACACTGTTCATGGTTTTCTTTGTTGTGCAGAAACTTTTTAGTTTGATGTAATCCCACTAGTCTATTTTTGCTTTTGTTTCTTATGCTTTTGGTATCATATCCATAAAATCATTGCTAAGACCAATATTATGAAGCTTTCCCATTACATTTTGTAGTAGAAGTTTTATAGTTTCAGGTCTTACATTTGAATCTTTAATTTATCTTGAGTTGGTTTTTGTTTATAGTATATGATAAGGGTCCAATTTCATTCTTTTGCATATAGATATCCAGTTTTCCCAACACCATTTGTTGATGAGACTAAACTTTCCCTATTGTGAATTCTTGGGATCCTTGTTGAAGATGAGTTGACCATATATGAGTGGATTTATTTCTGGGCTCTCCATTCTGTTCCATTGGTGTATTTGTCTGTCTTTATGTCAGTACCTTACTGTTTCAATTACTGTACCTTTGTAATGCATTTTGAAATTAGGAATTGTGATACCTTTACCTTTATTATTCTTCTTCAAGATTGTTTTAGCTAATATTTTTGAGGTTCCATAAGGATTTTAGAATTTTTTTTCTATTTCTGTAACAAATGCTATGATGATTTTGATAGATATTGCTTTCAATCTATAGATCTCTAAGGGTAGTATGTACATTTTAACAATATTAAGTCTTCTGATTCTCAAACGTGTCTGTCTTTATTTAATTTCTTTCTTTAACTTGTTTAAAGTTCCTCCCTAGTACTTCTTTAGCTGCATCATACAGTCTTCAGCTATTTCACCTATTCATTCATTTAGTCTTCTGTTTTTTATAATGTATAGTTACTATGGCTATATATTTATCCCATTTATATTTTCAGATTTTTTTGGTACATTTAAAACAAATGTTTTCTTAAGGAGTAAAATATTCAAATGATAAACTTTAAAAAATGAATTAAAAGATATATTATAAACAAATAACCAACCAACCAATAAAAATAACCCTTCCTTTTTCTAGATATTCCTAGATTTTCCCTATAGAAGCAACTACTCTTACTGATTTATTGTTTGTCCTTCCAGAATTATTCTATTCAGTCATTATTTAGATCCCTAAGATCTGGAAGAAACAATGGCAGAAGATCTTGTTTTCTGTGCGTTGTTTTTTTAATAACTCTGGTTCAAAGGCAGGTGATCCAAAATGGTTGTCTGAGTCCGTAGATAGTCAGCAAGTGTGTCCTGTTTAAGACATTTTAACTAGAGAGGTGTCATGTTTTCACATTACTGGTAGCTTACTTTGTATCTTACTTTACACTCTGTGCCTTTAGGCATTTAAGAATTTGACAGGGCCGCCCATGTTTCAAGGAAATAAACTGACTTTATGTCTTTGGTTATTATATGATTTTTTTTCCCTGTTTAAATTCTTTTAGTTATATAAGTGGATTAGATTTCATTTTACTTCCTATCGTATGACTTCTTAACAATGTTAAATGTGTGTTTCCTTGATTGAGGACAAGATTTGTTTATTGGTGGTGTTGACTATAAAAGAAAAAAAAGTATTTTAAACTTTAATTATACCTTATGAGTCAGGTCCTAGAGCACGCCTCAAACTTCCGTACATCAAAACCACTTGGGATGCTTGCTTAAAATATAGATTTTCTTTTTTTTTTGAGCTCCATTTTCTTCACCTTCCATCCAGTCCCTCATCCCCATCAGAGTCCTATTTAATAGACTTGATATGGGGCCCAAGAAGATTCTGAAGGAGGCAATTCTTAGATCATATTGGAAACACTGAACTAGAGGCTGAGAAGAAACTAACTCCAAGCCTATTTGAGAAAACATTCATTGTTTCAAGCTGCAAAGTTTTTTGCTTTCTGGACAACAATTATTTTCACTTTTTCTTTTAACTTAAATAGAACATCTAATGGTGAAGCTTTCTTTTCAAATTAGAATCGACAGGACTTTAGCATGAAAAATGTCTTGTACTTGACTGCTGCAGAGGAAATAGCAATGATTGAATGGTTCTGACCTTCTTAGGTAGGGTTGTTGCACAGCTTGAAACAGTAGAACAACTGAAAGTAAAACTAACGCCATGATTTGTGGAAAACATCACAGGAAACTTCACTGGTCAAATGGAAACTATACTGAAAATAATAAGCAGCAAAGTTAGTTCGTTAGGTAAACATTACTACATGACATGGGCTTATGCACTTATACAATTCAAATTCCTTTTTAGTTACCTAGTAGTTGTGTTGACTTTTGTTATATCGGATACTTTACATATAAGAACTGTTAGCTGAGATGTACATGTTGTATAAAAATTCTTAATGTAATGACCTGGGTGAGCAAGAGGGGAGCAGTAAAAGCAAACAAAGCTGGCAGTGTATCATTTAGCTCAGGGGTTAGCAAGCTGTGGCCCATGGACCAAATCTAGCCTACCCTGCCTGTTTTGTATGGCTTGCTAAATGCTAAGAATTTTTTTACATTCCTAAATGGTAAGGGGGAAAAAAGACGAATATTTTGTGACACATAAAAATTATGTGAAATTCAAATTTCAATGTCCATAAAGTTTTATTAGAACATAGCTATGCTTATTTGTTTATATATTGTCTATGGATGCTTTTTGGGCCTCGGTAATAGAATTTGAGCTGTTGCAACAGAAATCATAGGGACTTGCAAAGCCTAATATTTGTTATCTGGCTCTTTCCAGAAAAGTTTTGTAGACCGTTGATTTAGCTCACTCCTCTCCTAAAAATTGACATTCTTTGGAAGGGAGGAATTAGGCATCAGAATTTCAACCTCTTTCCATCTTCAATCGACTCTTTAGTTAGTTTTCTATTTCTCTGGAAAACTTTTATGTTCAGATTTTTAGTTATCCTAAAAACTTCTGAAGCAGTAACAACTTCTTAATTTCTTTGTTGCAGAAACATGTGGAATTCATTCAAAATATCTGAGATCTGTCTATCCAACCAAGACCTTTCCAAATCATTACAGCATTGTCACGGTAAGTGCTTGGCCTATGGAAGGCTGACAGTCCATGACAGGCAACTGACCATACCACCAGACATGCTTAGGCAGGAACAGACCAAGCCCCATGGCACACATTTCATAAACACATGTGGCGATAGTTCATGGTTTAATTCAGGCTAAGAAGCCTCATTATGAGGCCAATCCAGTGCTGTGAGGTGTTACCTATGAATGAGTGTCCAGACATTTGGTTAATTCACCTTTGTGATTGGCCAGGTAGCCTCTTGGGTATGAGAAATACCACTCTCCTCTGATCGTCTGATTAGCCTCCGTTATCTGAAGGTCTTCTGGGAATGCCAGTCTATGAATGAGGACTACCACTTTGGTCTGGGGTATTTCTTTCCTAGTCTTTTCATTATATTTAACTAGATACAGTCTTTATTTAGTAAATGAATTGATACTGGCTATATCTCTTTAGATAAAGCAAATAAATTCTCCTCAATTTATGAAAAGACATAAGTGGAATGATCAAAATAAACTCAAAGAAAAATTTAGTTATTTAGCATTTATAGATTTAGAACACTTCTTATTAAGGAAGCCTCTGCCTCAGCCTTTACTGCCAAAGTCATTATTGTGTCTTTACAACCTTGTATTTAGTCTTTTATTACTATGGAACAGTAACTGTAACTTATTTAAATATTAACCCTTATGTAATTATATATACAGAAGGTACCAAAAAAATGTATACACAATCTAAGAAAGGAAAAAAAACTATATTAAAATTGTCATACTCAATATATACCAATAACAAAAGATGAATACAAGTCCCACGTATACATCTTTTTGGCACCTTTTTGGCACATCTTTGTATATATATATATATATATATATATATATATATATATATATATACACACACACACACACACACACACACACACACACACACGTATGCATGTATTTGTAGATTCTATAGTTGCAGATTCACCTACTTGTTAAAATTTATTTGTAACCCCAAAATCAGTACTTGTGACATATTCTTAGTCATTTGAGAGCATTCGTAGAGCAGCAAAACATTTGAGTTGCTCAACTTACATGCTCCCAGCTGAGGTCTAACAAGGTTCTGTTACTCTGCCTTCTTGCTTTAGCCGTCATACTGTCAGCATTGTTTTTATAGTACTGTCTGTTGAGTGCCGCGTTTTTTGCATGTTTTTGCTTTTTGTTGGTTTTGCTGTGTAAAATGGCCTTTCAGTGTAGTGATGCAATGCTATCTAGTGTTCCTAAGAACAAAAGGCTATGATGTGTCTTACAGAGAAAATATGTGTGTTAGATAAACTTCATTCAGGCATGAGTTATTATGAACCAAAAATATACATATATAATAATGTATCTTTAAACAGAAATACAAATAAAACAAGATTATGTACTGATCAGTAGACAAAAGTGCGGCCAGAGACTCATACGAACCTAAGCTGTGGTCTCCCGAGAGCAATTGTTCAGTATTTAGTGTTAGCAACAACTTTATAAAGCATAACTAGCATGAATAACAAGAAATGACTGTATGTATACATATAAACATAAATATATACACATAAGATGTAGTATAGATGCGTGTATGTGTAAATAAGCAACTATACTTATTATAAGTGCTACTGGTTTACTGAATATATGTCTGTGTATTCATATTCATATATATAGTAATGTTCTGAAATAGTAACCATAAAATCGAACTAAAAGTTATTACAACTGCGTGGGATATCAGGCATTCAATGGAAATGTGGAATGATTGGATTAATGTTTATGATTGGATTGGCGGAATGATTGGATGGATGGATGGATGGCAGGGAGAATGGATGGAGACTTAGCAGATTCCCTTTTAAAGTGCTGCTAACTTGTTTTAACCCATTTAGCCAGGATATTTAATACTTAAAACCTTCTGTGCAGTAAATTTTATGCTATTATTGTCAACATAACCAGTGGCTACTCCTTATTGTAATATAGGAAACCTTAATTAACAAATAGTTATTAATCACACAAGAGTTATATTAACACCATCAACACAAATCTTGTGCCTAATATCATTCATTTGCTGCTTTAGGCCATGATGGAACCGGAATATATATATATATATATATATATATATATATATATATATATATGAACCCAAATATATTTATATGTATTTGGGTTCAGATTCAGAGGATTTATATTGAAAGGTATATGACATCCTTTCAAGCTATGTTACAGATCTTATGCTATTTCAATTTAATTATGTTTTATTAATACATTATTTTATCTTAAATCTTTTTTGAAATTATTATTTTAGGGCTTATATCCAGAATCACATGGCATCATTGACAATAACATGTATGATGTAAACCTCAACAAGAATTTTTCACTTTCTTCAAAGGAGAAAGATAATCCAGCTTGGTGGCAAGGGCAACCAGTATGTAACATTCTACGTGTGGCACCAAAGTGACTTCCATCTCTTAATGTGACAATGGATCCCTCTTCTCTCTCTACTTTGAGTTTTACATGATCTTTCTAATTTCTAAGGACTGGGGGTGGGAATGTGTTTCACAACTATTTATGACTATAATTTAAATCTTTTAAACATTTATGGTAGTTCACCTAAACGACCTTCTCTTGAAACTTAGATTTTGTGTTATAAACATATCAATCTGGAAGTTACTTGGAAAGATTATCTGGGTATTTTTTTTTCTTATTCTGTTTTATAATTCTTTAAATGGGAAAGAGGAACAGTACAATTTTACCAATGTGAAAAAAATGATCTTCTTTCTTATCACCTTACTACATTTTTTATTTTTTCAGGTGGATCTCTGGATAATTGTATTTTTTAACTTCTACAAAGACAAATTTTTAATAATTTAAATAACTTTTAATAACTAAATAAATTTTGCAACTATTAATATTGTTCACTTTCTAGTAAGTGGTACCATTTCTACCCAAACTGATTATTCTCTTGACCTCCATTTTCTCTTCTTATAGATCTGGCTCACAGCAGTGTATCAAGGCTTAAAAACTGGTACCTACTTTTGGCCAGGATCAGATGTGGCTATAAATGGCTCCCTTCCTACCATCTATGTGCCTTACAACAGGTAGTGAAGCACTTGCAGATATGACCCCATCTCAGCAGGAATGATTAGGATTTTTTTTTTTTTTTTTTTTTTGGTCTTAATCTTGATAGTAGTTCTATTCTTCCAGTTTGGGGGCCAATTTCCTTGAGTCATCATTGATTCCTAAGTCTTACATCCCTCATCCAGTCTGTTGGTAAATGCTTGTACCTTTCATTCAAAATATGTGCCATCTGAGAACCTTTTATTACCTCCAGCATTAACACTCTGGTTAGAGCTATCATCGTCTTTTACTTGTATTACTATAGTTGCCTCTTTATACATCTCCCTGCTTCTTTTATTCTCATCCTCTATAATCTATTCTCAATCTACCAGCTGGAATAATTACTTTAAAAAAAAAAGTCCTATCATGACATTCCTTTGCACCAAAAACTTCAATGGCCCCTGTTTCACTCAGAGTAAAAGCCCACAAGGCCGGCCCTATGTGGTATGACTCCTCTCCCGTTACTTCCCTGGGCATTTCCTCTGCTTGAGCCATACTGACCTCAGTGGGCCTCACACACCAGGCTTGCTTCTGCTGTTGAGCCTTTGAGCTGGCGGTTCCCTCTGTCTGAGATCATCTCCCTCCTTATATCTGCACAGCCCGCTCCCTCTCACCTTCTTCAGGCCATTGCTTAAAAATTACTTTTTCAATTTTGGCTTAGGCTGATCACACTAAGATTTCACATTCCAAACCACCCACCCCACTTTCTCAGTGCCCCTTTCTCTGCTTATCTCTTTTCTTCCATAGCATTTATCACCTTTTAGTATACTATACAATTTATGTGGTAAGTTTATTGTTTATTGTTCGTCTCCCTCCAAGAGAATGTAATCTCTAGAAAAAAAAGCATCTTTGGTTTGCTCACTGATCAATTCTGTTTGAAATGAACAAGTAGGGTCTGGCAATAGATGCTTCACATATATAAATGCATAAATGAATTAAATATGTAAAAATAAACAAATCAAATGAATCTATAATAATTATTGGTCTTTAATTTTAGTTGGGGGAAAATTGAAGGAAAGAAAAATGAGAAGGAAAGAAAACAATATACATTTAATTTACAGTGAGGCAAGTGTATCTCTACATGAGTGTTAAAAACAGGAATCTCTTTAAGTAATACTGAACCCCTTTCAATGTTTTGATCATACGTGAACATGAAATGGGTACCTGCAAATATCAATCTGCCTTTCTGAGTAAGAATATAATGGATTTATTCTTGATTTGATTAATTTTTTAAAAACTTATTTACTCTATTTTTCAGTAGTGTACCATATGAACAGAGGATCTCTACATTGTTAAAATGGCTGGACCTGCCCAAAGCTGAAAGGTAATATCAGAGAAATGCTGACACAGTGGGATATTTATGGGTATAAAGTGAATTTCTTTACTTTAGATGATGACCATTAAAAAAAAAATAGTAAAATGTGGCATTCCCTTTTAATGGGCACTTTTCAAGAATTATTACTGAGTGTATTTGACTTTTTGCTCTTGAGAATGTGGTTGACACTATGGGACAAAACCAGATAGAGCCAAATCACAGAACTAGATAGGGATTGGGAGCAGAGTTGAGAATGGGTCTGAAATTTGGCCATGAGAACTGACTCAAGGAGCCAGAGATGCTATGGCAATAGGCTGGAGTCAGAGCATCCTGGAAGAGAGCTTCGGGTCAACAGTGTATCATAAACCAGACATTTAAAGACAAAAAAAAAAAACTAGTGGCAGAACACAGATAGCAAAATGTAAGAAAGCCAGAAATATAAAGGGCTAAGGCACACCAAGAGAGGTCTTAACAGCAAGAACAAGAGATTTTCGTTACTGAGTCAGATCAACCCTTATATCTGGAAGGTCTTATGTAATTCCCACTAGGAGACTAACCTGCTGGGACTAAGTGGAACCTCTGGACCAGGATGGAGACAATAAAACTGCCACAAAGTTCTAGATTTGCAAAATTCCTAAATCCAACTGGTAGGCTTATTCCAAATTTCTCTGTTTCAATTTCACCCCTAGACCCAGTTTTTATACCCTATATGTGGAACAGCCTGATTCTGCAGGACATAAAAGTGGACCAGTCAGTACCGATGTAAGTTTTTTGTTCTTTTTTAATAAATGTAAAATCATCTAGCCCTAACCCACAAGATAAAATGGTATTCTTGAATACCCACTGAATACAAATATATTTGATGTATACACAAGGAGATAAAAATAGTTAAAAGTCTGAAAAGACTATCTGCCTTATTAACCACAAAAGAGTTACATGACTAAAAAGGGTATCTGCCTTATTAACCACATTTTGATTCATTTGATAAACACATTGAATATTTAAATGTAGCACTGTTATTTCATATAATGAAAGTATCAAGGCTAGATACTGCATGTACCACTTCAACATGTTAATGTAACTCATTTCAAGCTAAGTCACCAGCAAGTCTGCTATGAAATATCCAGCTATCTATTCATGACCAATTCCATTTATAAGTTCCTTGTAACTGGGCTTAATGTGTTATTACCTCAGGCAGAGTTAGTCCTCTCCTGGATCCCCATTATAACTGGAGTAGACTTTGTAACATGAGTTTCTTCATTGCCTAAACTCTTCTGTTATGCTTTTCCTATAGAAATACAGTTTTTAAATGTTGCTTAAAAAATAGTCCTCTTCTTAAATCCACTGAAATCTACATTGATGTAAACCCGCCAAGGCCCCTGTGAATATGTTATTTCCCTACTCCATGAAAACTCTAACAATTGTCCTCAGTTGGAACGTATTACGTTGCTATTTACCAGAAATGCCCTTTCTCTTTCTTTCCATTAAATCCAAATGATTTCTAATACAAGGCCCTGCTCATTCTTGCCACTTTAACCCTTTGGTCCTCCTTTGTGTTCCAACACCACTCTTGACTGTATCACAGAATTTAACTGTAATGGTGAATGCCTCAGTAACCATCTAAAGCATATTCACCATTTCTTCTTGTCTATTATAATTCTTATATATATTTAATGATTAATCAATTGAGAGGGTGTGCTATAACTTGGATTTGTCTGATCCCTATAGTTGACTTACTATTAGGCACCATATCATTTTCTTTTAATCAATGCTCTACTTTAGCACCAAATTAATTTTAAATATAATTTTGAAAGTGCTGCGAAGGAAAAGATTTGTGTGCCCTGAGAGGTCTTTGGGGAGGTCCTAATCTCACCTTGGTGGGGTGGGGGTTGGGCTGGTTAGAAAGTTCTCCTCTGAAGAACAAAAGGAAAACAAGTTCACAAATGGCCTGACTGTGAGAGGAGCTGAGCACATGAGGGGATCACATAGAATGAACAAATGGGTAGACAGACAAAAGAACAGATGATAAGACAAATAAACACCATGAAAGTAGTAAGAACAATAAACAGCAACTAACCCTTATTGTGTGCTATGCTGTGCCAGGTACTTTTCAAATTATATGAGTATTACCTCCCACCAATGTCTGGAGCGTTGTGAACCAGAGGAGAGGGCGAAGAGGAAGCCTGGAGAAGGAGGCAGGGACCACATCATGCAGGTTCTTATAGGCCATAAAACATATAATGGGGAGCATCGAGGCATTTTAAACAGGCAGGTGATAGGATCAGATCTGTGTGTACTTAAAGATCACTTTTACTGTGTAAGAGAAATCGGTTAGAGGGAGCAAGAGAAAGTGGGATAGATGTGTTCACTTTAGCTATATTCCAGAAAAGAGATGGTGGTATATTGGATGGAAGAAGACGCATTTGAGATTCATTTGTAGGATTGGAATGACTTGGTGTGAGATGGGTGTTGGGGTGGGAGATCAAGGATGGTATTCAGCAAAGCAGGTGGACAACTCAGGGGGGATAAGTTTGGGGGAGAAGATCATGTTGTGATCTATGTGCCTGTGATGTCCAAATGAAGATGTCCAGACAGTAATTGAATGTGGATTTAAAGCTCAAAGGAGATAGCGATCAGGCAGCTTGGCAGCATACAGATAGTGCATGGAAGTGGAGATGTACTAAGGAGAGAGTGAGGAATGAAAATAGAAGAGAGTTTAAGACCAAACCTCTTTTAAAACTTAAGAAGATGGAGAAAATGGAAGGCTTCATGGCTTTATTATTGTTATTGTTGTTTTTAATTACAAATTTTGATTCAGAGTTAATATAACATAATTTGAAAGTAAAAAAGGCAATTACAGTTTGTTTTGACACATTTCCTATCTTGAAAGTTTATTGTTCTAGATAGTCTAGTTATTCACACCATTCTTGTTTTTGTTCTGCTGTCCCTTTAAATCTCGTTTTTAATAGCTGCTGTTGGCCCTGATATTATGCAAGGCATTCTTAGCAGTGAAGAATATGAGTCCCTTACTATCAGAAACCATGTTAAAAGGGCAGATAAAAGAAATAATGAATTAATGTGCAACATTGGTGATCCTGTTTTGTTTGAAATCTTAAAAATTTTAACAGCATAAACAGTGTTTAAATGGGAAAATGATTGTGGCCTGTTATAGCTGGAAAAAGCTTTCTGAAATAGCGATATAGAGGGTGGTAGGATTTGGACAGGCAGGAGGGAGTGGGAGAGATATTTGAAGTATAGTGAAGCCAGGAACTTCTTACTAATGAATTTGATCCAGTGAGTCTCTAGCATTGAAGCTGAATTAGACACAGAATGGCCTGTCTGGTCCTGAGGAATTTTAAGTAATGGTCTAGTATTTTAATAAGATTTAGCTGTCCATTATTGAAGAAGACATGATCACATCTTGGAAAGAAAAGTAGAGAAGAAACATTCAATTCAGAAAAGAAAATTTAAATTGGTCACAGAGTGACTTCAACATTGGTAATTCTCACATACATGGTGAAGAACTTCAGGGCACTGAAGAACTCCACTTGTGGGGAGACTTGTGGAGTGAAAACAAGGCAGGAAGGCTATTGCCCTTTTTGAAAAACAGATTATGTTAATGCTATGTAGAACTTTTTGCTAGCAGGATCCTCTGCGACCTTAAATTCCATTTTATTAAAAAAGGACTTCTTGATCCAAAGAACAAGTTTTCACTGAGGGTCTTACCCGCTAATTCCTCATATCAGGACTGATTTAGCAGTTTCCACAGTATCCGCTGTGGTAGTAAATAATCATGATTCTATGTGAAAGAAGGAGGGCTTTCTACCCAAATTTGCTTCGCCCCAGAGCTATAAATATTTTTATCCCTGTTAATTATCCTGCCATCCAAAAAATTGCCCACTTGTTACCCACTGCCTAGTGCAGGGATTCTTGTTTCCTTTGTCTGGGCTAGAGCTGGGGCTAGCATCTAGTCATTTCATGTTCAGTGTGTACTTTGTGAAAGACTCTGTGCTTAGGAAGTAGGTGATGAGTTAGGCTACACAGTCCCTTACCTGCAGGAGCACACATTCTCCTGGGGAGGCAGACACATGCACAGATGACTTCAAATCTGTGGGGAGTGAGTGGTAGCAGAATGCCCAGGTGCTGGGAGAAGACACAAGAGAAGGGGCTTTTAGTGCAGTAGAGAGGAATGAGTAGGGTGGCATGTGAAAGTGGACATTGTCATGCCATGACAACAGGTGGAAACTGTAACTCCCACTGGCAAACCAGAGTGCATGGTCACCCTAAGAATGACGGACAGAAAACAGCTTTGAGTTGATGGACTTAGCAGTAGACAGAGATGGTTTGAGTTCCAGTCCTGCTCTGTCCCTTGTTAACTGTGGGGCCATGCACGTGTTATTTAACTTCTTTAAACCTCAAGTTTCCTGGTCTCTGCAATTGGAAGTTCTATTAGCACACCATCCAAAAATGTTTGCTGTGAGGATTTCTTGGAATAATGCACTAAAGCTCTTTACAGTAACTGGTTTGTACAATTCTTTCTCAAAAAAGAAAAAAAAACAGGGCAATTATTATTATAATAGTACTAAGAGAGATTAAACATTTTCCACCAATCCATCGCTATTACATTTTCTTAGTCATTGAAAAAAAAAGTAATGAAAAGTGATGTCACTTAAAATTTATTCACTTAAACATTAAGTCAGTTCAATGTACTATATTGATAAAGTGCAGAAAAATTTAAAAACATTAAAGAATGTAGAGAGTAAAATAAAAATGAACTCCAATTCACTATTAAGAGATAACCACTATTAATAGTACCTTGATATATTTCCTTTTCATTTTCTGTGCATGTGTGCTTATTGAGAAATGTTAAATATATTTTTTTTAAATCAGGATTATGCAATATGTAAAGGTATGCATACAGTTTGGCTTTAATTTTTTATGTTTAGCATTTTCCTATGCCATTGTTCTTTTAAAAATATTTTTTATGGCTATCCAGTATGATTTCTTAGATATGTGGCATAATTTTTTTTGTATTTAAATTCTAAATAAATAATGTGATGAATATCCTTGTATGTAAATTTTTATTTGTACTCTAATGGTTACTTACAACCAGTACCCAGAAGTAGAATTATTAGGTTACAGGATTTCCCCTTTTTTACTCTCTGATTACACATTGTCATTAGATCTTCTGGAATGTGCGTACACACTTAGGTTTCCACAGAAGTATCTGTGGACTCTCTTCCCCAACATTGGGCATCATGAAAACCTTTGCAGTTGAATAATACTTGTTGAGGTTGAACATTTTAATCAGATATTTATTGCTTACAGTAGTTTATCTTCTTTTGTAGGGAACACAGTTTGAGTTTTTTGTTTATAGAAATTTAGGAAATTGGTGTTATTCTCTGATGTCCTATTTCAAAAACCAACAATTTCAGAGAAGGAAGTGTGTTTAATTTTTGTTCAATTAGATAATGATTTGGTTAATTAAACCTTATTCATGAAGACAATTTTAACTTCAATTTTTTTTCTTAGGTACTTCAAGCCTTACAATCAGTAGACAATGCTTTTGGAATGTTGATGGAGGGTTTAAAACTGCGGAACTTAGACAATTGTGTCGATATAATCCTTTTGGCTGACCATGGTATGCTTTTTTATAAATTATATTCTATCATTGATTATAGCTTACAGAAAGAATAGTGATATTTTTAAGTCTGTACTTCTAGACCTAGAAGCTGTCAAATAAGCAAAGAATGAGTTTTGGGTAGGCTGTGATGAATAAAGGACGAAAATTAAAATTTCTAGTTTAATTATTCTAAAATTCATTCTGAAAATCCACCCATACACTTAATTTTCTGTAAAAATGGAGGTAGTAGTACTTAACAGATGTCATTGGATTGTTATTCAATCATAAAAAGTGGTTTTGGGGGCCTTTTTTCAATGGGTCTTCATTCATATAGATTGGCTACAGTTTACCATATTGTCTAGTTTGACCATGTCCTGTGGATTTTTTTTAGTTATATGAACAGATTTCCATAAAGTCCCTGTCACTCCATATTTGTCTGCTTCAGGTTAACTTTTCCTTTCAGTTAACCTGAGTGTTAAAGGAAGTGGAACAGCTATCACACCCTCTGCCACCTCACACAGTTTAAAAGTACTAGTTCATTCGAATATTTTTAAGTGCCTACTCAATGCTGAGTACTTTACTAGATGTGGCATATTTGAAAATACATAAAACAGAAATGGACCTTTTTTGATGGGGTGGTCAGAACTGTCTTTTCTAGGAGGACATCCAATGTCCTCCAATGACTATGAAGGGGGGAGAAGAGGAAAAGAAGCATGTCTGCAAAACTTTTGTTTATATTTTAGGACATCAAAATAATGTGAAACAGTAATTTATTTAAAAACGTTTTAAGAATATTCCCTCACACTTTAGCTTATTGTTTTAAAAGTAAAGGAACTATTTTAATGCACACTTTGTAAAATAAATTGTAAAATACAAAAATAATAAAAATAAAAATACATTTGTAACCTGAAAAAAATCTTCAAATAGGTTTCAATACCAAATCTTTTTAGAGCATGTGTTGCTTATACAAATTTAAATAATACACTTATGAAAAGTAAATATCCTCTAGTCCTTATTGTCTTAATGTATTGTTTCATAAAATGCATGTTACTTTTTTATTTAAAAATATATCATGTTGCCTTAGGTACAAATCAGGTATTATATAATGTAACTAGCTTCCTACAGAGGATTTTTGTCAAAATTACTTTACGTCAAGCAAATGATCTTTTTGTAGTTCCTGTCTATTCTTCTCTTACAAATATGATCCATCTCTTGCACTGCCAGGATTTTCAAAGTCTGCCATTTAGGGTAAAGTAATAGGGCAAGTTGTGTAGGTTCTCAGTAAAACTTGGTTTGAGATCTATGGAATAAAATGTCTCCCATTTGACAGGATTAAGGACAACCAATTGTTACCACTTATATGCATTCAGTGGATAATTTTTTTTTCTTAATTTCAGGAATGGATCAGACTTATTGTAACCAGGTGGAATATATGACTGATTACTTTCCCCAAGTAGACTTCTACATGTATCAAGGACCTTCCCCTCGCATCAGGGCTCTCAATATACCTCAGGACTTCTATAGCTGTAAGTATGAAGACACCCATAAAGGAAAAAAAAAAGAAAAAACTGAAAGTGAATAACCATAACCCCTGATTCTGAGGATGTCGGGATTACAAGACCCCATCTCTCTGACTCCCTAGGGAGGACCATACAGAAGCAAGTGAGAAATTCCCATGTTTAAGTTCAGGCTATAAAGTCTATGGTAATATCAAATATCATTAGGTTAAAATACATTCTACTTCATTCTTAAATGCTAAAATAATTCTTTGTTTAAAATAAGTTTTTATTCAATTTAACTAGAGCATAGTCATTAATAAATGTATGTGTCAAAGTCACCTGAGTTGTTCAAATTTTTCACAGTGTCAAGTATCAGTTGTAATGTGATTTATATTTTTTCTTTTGAAACAGTTAATTCTGAAGAAATTGTTAGGAACCTCAGTGTAAGTATACAGTCTCCTAATCCATATATTTAAGTTAATGTAATGTCCTTCATGTGGGTCCCAAGAAATTTATATTTCATATTTCTGAGTCCAAGCCACTTGTAATTTATTTTGTAAACCCTCTGTCAGCATTATTTTATATGCATATCAGTTGCTTTTACCTTAGTTGTTTCCATTTTGGAGTTGACACCACTATAGGTTTGGGGTAACGGTGGCATGACTCCTACTTTTCATTGAATGGGCTGATGTTTCAATCAAAGGGGCCATGCTAGTGAGCTTCAGGTGGCATCGCTTTTCACGTTTTATTTTGTATGACTAATATCAAAAAATAGTGGATCATAGTCTTACAGATCTTCCTGTGCAGGTCAGAAAAAAATTATCTCCTTACTTTCAAGCATAATTGCAACTGCTTTTGACTGGTTGCCACATCCCAGGTTGTAAGGAAATGAACAGGGCAAATTCCAGAGAGCTTAAACAAATCTGGGTTTTTCAAGGTAGAGTTCACTTCTCCTGGGGAGACCTGCAATATTCTTGTGTGGTAGTTTTAACAGTTCTATATTTAGAATATATTCATAAATATACATCTACTCTATGAAACTCATGAGTTTACAATTGCTTGGGATGGGGCTAGAGTTATTGACGTATAAGTGGTATGCAATCATAGTAAAAACTGTTAGGATGATGTGTGAATAATTAAAGATAAGGAAACACTGGGTGAAGAATGGTTACTCTTAATATATCCTGGGACCCTGCAGGTTTTAAGCAGGAATGACTGTTAGAACAGAAAACCTTTAGGATGTTAAGAAGGTTCTTACAACTTCTAATATTCTGATCTTGAGTAAGCGTGATAGGCAATCTCACCCCCTACTGGTGAACTGTATATGCAGTGTGTTCATGCTGATTGAAAGGGTAGTTGAGAATTTCCAACTTGAGGATTCCCTAAATCCACCCGTTGTTTTCCCTCTTATCCATTGCCTCATGATTCACATAACTGAATTCCTGTTGGTGAGGTGAAGAAGGGGATCAAATAATCCCACTGGTGCAAAGGGGTTGGATGCCATAGGCTTTGGAAATCTATTGCACGGCATCACATATATGGACTGGGCCTGGAGCTACAGAGCCTTGAAGAAATGGACTACCATTTCACAAAGTTGTCTATTATCCCCAGGAAAATATTTCATGTGGTAGTGCAATATTCCTAGCAATGCTTCCCAGAGAAGAACAGTTTTGCTGTTTCTTTTATGCATTTGAGATGAAGGAGGTAATTAAGGAACATTGCATGAAAGTGGGAGAAAGCAAGGCAGGGATTGGATTGCAAAATAGTTAACAAGTTTATTTGCTCTCTTAAGGATTGTTCCATTTATTTTAAAGATGTGTTAACCTAGATGCATAGAAACAATGGACAGGGCTGACTTAAAAACCTTTCACTAAAGAAGTTATAGGGGCGTGACTACCCACCCTGACCTGTCCAGTTAGGAATTTATGATCACATCACCCTGTGAGGTTACTTTCACACAATCCCCTTTCATCCACACCTAAATTCTTACCTACGTTTTTTGTTGTTGTTGTTTTTTTCTGTCTCTCGTTTCTCAAAAAGGTCGTGTGGGAGAAAAATTTACTTCATAGTTCTATTTCTCGTTTTCTCACTTTTTTTTACATGAATAGGTAACAATTTGATTTTTGTTTTTATATAGTTTTAAAATATACCATCTAGTTACAGCAATAATAATTAAAGAAACATTTCTCGTCAGTTTATAAGAAATTCATGATTTTTTTAATAAATGAAGAAACTACTAGATCTGTAAAACTATTAATTTTATTTGAAAGTTAACCAAATGTAGGTTATTTAAAGTGTAAATTGAGTCAATTGTGAAGGGATTTTGGTGCAATTAAACTGACTTAATTTTTTTTTTTACTCATATCTACTAATATATTATATACTTATCATATATAATTAAACTCCAAGTTGTAATTGCCATTCTAAATCTAGACTGATAGCTATTGTTTCTCAGAAAAGGAAGGGAGGTTTATGGTGGTTTAAGATATATACATGGAATAAAAACTTAAACATCAAACAATATAATTTACATCATATTTTTAAATGTAACTTAAATATTGTGGCAACAATAAAAACAATATATTTAGGGAATGTGACCACATTGATAATAGATTTAATATTTCTATTTTATTAGCCAAGCTTAATTTTTTTAAAAAGTGCTTAATAAATTGTCTTAGGAGGTGAAAGTGTTAAATTACGTGTCATGAAGAAATGATTTACCTGTTTTTCAGTGCCGAAAACCTGATCAGCATTTCACGCCTTATTTGACTCCTGATTTGCCAAAACGACTGCACTTTGCCAAAAATGTTAGGATTGACAAAGCTCATCTTTTGATGGATCGACAGTGGCTGGCTTCAAGGTTTGTGAGTCTGTTTATGTCTTATAACACTTTTAACAACCGTCTTTCATTATAAATTTGCTTGACCGTATCCTGCTATTATGATCACATAAATTTTTCTGAGCATGACATTTTCTTGACCTTTTTTATGCTATCTAGCACATTTGCAGTTGACACAACGGTTATTAGATTGCCAGTTTTAGCATCCTAACTCTCACGATACAGACGAGTATGAGGGAGAAGGCTGAGACTATTCACTGACTTTCTGTAACAGCACATTCTTAAGCCCCACTGTGGTCTCCTCTAGGTGGCAGACAGGATATAAAGATGATATCACTTGTCTTCCAGGCTGGTAGTGAGTAATCAATTAGAGGGCTCCTCAATATCTTTGTCATCTTTGTGGTTTTTATAAAAGAACAGGTTTATGGCTGTAAGGCCAAGCCAACCAATGAGTTGTCACATTTCTGTTTCCTAATTATTATATAATTGTAATTCATGTTAATCGTTGAGCATTTGCAAAATATAAGTGTATTTAGAGAAAATAAAAGCCATTCTGAATCAGTCCATCCCCAAATAGCCAATGAATTCATTGATTCAACAAGATTTCATTTCATCGATGCTTGCTATGTGTGTGCCAGACCCTGTTTCAGGCATTTGAGATACTGAAATGATTCCTGCTCTCCTTGTCAAATAGAGAAGACTGATCATAAGCCAATAAACAAATAAATACACACTTTCTGGTAGTTTAGCTAATGTTTTCTACTTTTAAATTTTATTCCAGTATTTTTTCCGAGTGCATAAGTGGGTATAAATGGAATCAGGATCATACTGTGCTTTCCAGACTATCCCATTTGTATACTGTTTAATCCCAGGGGGATACAGAGGACAATCGGAATACAGCGGCTGAAAGATATGTTTAACAAAGAAAGAAACGAAGGAAGACTAGGGAGTTGGGCTCTAATGTTAAGTGTGTGCAGGACGAGAAACTGGAGACTTGGCGGAGTCTGTTCTGTAAGATGTTAACACAAAAGCCAAGCAGTACAGAGCTAGACCACAGTGTGTGCAGTTTTACAGCGGGTCACTAGATGGCACTAGCCTCTTTTCTTGAGATTAGAGTTGTATAGCCCTTTCTGTGGGTCAGAACAGCATTCTGTAAAAGAAGGCTAAATATGTGAACAAAATTAAGCTTTACTAATATTAAACACATATGATTGTTAGTAGTGTATGTATGTAATATATAAATAAATCTATGTCCAAATGTGTGTAAGTTCTCCAAAGAGCCTGAGATCAAGGAAGTTAGAGGGCCATTGGTACAAACGAGAAAGTACCCATCCATACCCACAGCATGAACTATGGGTAACAGAATTGGAAAGTCCAGCCAGCAGAAAAAAAAACACAAAAACAAACAGTTCATTCGTTGCTGTTTCATGTTCAAGTATTAAAATCAACTACATATAAAATGACTGATGCTGCTTTATTCAAAAATTAAAATATGAAAAAATAGGCAAAAGAAAAATTAACTAAATTTGAAAAGTCATTCAAGTAATAGTAACAGCCTATGGAAGAAATCTCATAAGTTAAAAATAAACTCTGAATTAACAGAATATACTGGCTTCTCCTTACCAAGTGTTATAATTAATATGCCCTAAGTATTCTTTATTCTTACTTTTATATTTTTTCCTAGCTATCTCTGCTGTAAAATAGGAATCAATATTTTTTTCCCAGTTCCAAAAATTTATTTCTAAAGCATTGAAATGCTTAAAGAAACACATTAATCAAACTATTCTTAACCACACAGACATTAATGTGTAAAGGTACAGGTAAGCATGCAGACAAATTCTTCCTGTATGTCTTTGTTGTTATCTTTTTGTCACTGTCAAAGAGTCAAAGGCTTCTCCTTTCTCTTCTACCATTCTGTTTGTTACTCTGTGGTTATGAATTTGAGCATGAAAATAACTATATTTACGCTTTTGTTGACAAAAAAATTTATTTATAAAAAAGCAAAAGCTACATAAAAATCTACTAAAGCTCAGTTTGCAGTGAGGTCTTATATCAATACATTGATCAGAGTGTAATATTTTTTCTTTATAGGAAGAAATCAAATTCATACTGTGGAGGAGGCAACCATGGTTTTGACAATAAATTTAAGGCCATGGAGGTAACTTCTTTTTTTGGTAACAAATATTTGTTGAGCACCTACTATGTGACAGGACTCTTGAACACGTCTGTGAGCAAAACAGATAAAGATCCCTGCCCTCGTGAAGCTTTCATTCTAACGGGGATATAGACAATTGCAATAATAAAGGAATATATTATTTGGTATATTAGGGGATAGGTGCTACAGGAAATAACGAAAAAGTAAAGCAGAGGAGGTGAAAATTGGGGGTGTTTTGTGGTACCATGAAGCAGTATGCAACTTTAAATACAGTGGAGAGGGTAAGATTCACTGAGCTGACATTTGGGCAGAGACTTAAAAGAAGGTGAAAGAAATAACCTTTTAAACATTCAGGGGACAAGTATCCCAGGCAGAAGAAACTGCCAGTACACAGGCCCTGGGGGTGGTGCCGGTGGGGACACAGTGTGTGTGTGGGAGGGTGAGAGCCTTTGTAGTTTTGTAGGCTATTGAAAGGCTGTTAAACTGTGACTGCAGCTGATTGGAGGGGAAAGAGTGAGAATTCAGTTGAACATGTTAAGTTCAAAATATTTATTAGACATTGTAAATAGAGATGTTATATAGGCAATTAAAGAGAGAGTGCACTGGGACATAAGAATTGAGTTTTAGGTATACAAATCATTTAAAACTTATGTCACTAGAGAAGAGTCTCAGTGACTGAGTGTAGGTCAGAGGAGGACCAAGTACTGAGCCCTAAGCACTTCTACCTGAAGAGGCTGGGAGAAAAAGAGTTGATAGCAAAGAGACCTGAAGTAGAGCCAGTGAGGAAGGAAGGAAACCAGAAGTGTGCGGTATTCTGGAAACTCAGGAAAGGAACTGTTTGGAGGATTACATGAGTAAAATGTAGCCAATATTCTCCCATTGGTAAAGCTTCACAATGTTTGCAACCTGATAATCTAACCTAGTCCAATTTGTAACACACACACACATACTACACACACATTCCTTTCCAAATAGAGAAAAGTGTATTAGACTCTGTGAAATACTCCCTGTTAATGTTGTCATGAGGAGTTACTTACGTGTCTTTGTAAATATATATATTTTTTTAATCTATGGAGACAGAGTGCTTCTCTGTTAATTAGAGTACTATTTGATAACTAAGTTAATTACTGCAAGGAAAACCTATGCCTCCAATTCTTTGCTGATAACTGCAACATTTTTTGTCATGTATTAACATATGTAAGCAATCATATGAAATGAATATGGAAATAATATATTATGGTATATGATAAATTTCTAATTTATATTGTCTAGATATCATAGAATTGTACTAACTTTGTTTGTCCAGTGTTGCTTGTATTCTCCTAGACTGTTGACATATGAGGTTCTATGGAAGCAGGTAAAAATAGTAAATACAATATGGATTATATCTGATTGGGATTGGTACAACAGCAAAGGTAGAAATGATGTAAAAATTATTTTCAAATCTGAAAAGAAATCCTTACAGAGGCCTAAATACAAATAGGAGAGCTGTTACAGAAAGAAAATGATATCACTTCCAACATCTAATTTTAAGTTTAGGTGACATCTAGTAATGGTAGGATTGTTATTACCACCTAGGCTATCTTTCTGGCATATGGACCCAGTTTTAAAGAGAAGATGGAAGTTGAACCATTTGACAATATTGAAGTCTATAACCTATTATGTGGTAAGTATATCTATATAAATTCAACAGCAAAATGTGGATATCCTTCTAAAAATATGTATTTTGAAATTGATAATGAATTGAATCCCAGAGGTGGAGGCTCCGCACTAAGAAGAAAGTAGAAAATATGGGGAAGAATGACTTATTACTCAGAATGATTCAGCCATAAGGGTGAATTCTTAGTTTTTCTGGTAACGCTAAACATTAGATCTCAGGAGACCAGCATTTCTATTAGTTACTATATGAAAATTTAATTTAATAAAATGTAGATAAATTAATTTTACTTCTAACTTTTCAAAGCAGAAAAATACACTTAAAACACAGGTATTTTGTTGTAATTACAGAGAGAAAGCTTCTGGCATAAAAGGATGGTAAGAAAGTCCTATTTAGATAGACATTTGTTATTACCCTAAATGTTTAAAAAAAATTCTTAAGGAATTAGACTTTTAGAGAATCTAACCTACCTTTCTGCCTACGTGCTTACCTCAGATATTTGTGTTAAATCATTTACCTTGGCAAGGCAATGAGTGTGTTGCAATTTCACCTTTAGCTTTAGAAATTCAGACATAAATACTCTCACAATTGTCTCTCTTAATCTTGCCAAAGGCCTATGGTAATTGAATATGACTTCAAGACCAAAGAGTATCCATTTTAAAATAATGTACTGTTGGTTGAACAACTTAAAATGTGGGTTCCCAAGCTGCTGGCCCTTTACGGGGAGGTTTAGAAGGAACCAGGTAGGATTTCAATTCTAGGAGAGATCTACCTGGTGGGACTCAGCAGGAGCCACTAAAATGTTTGTAAAATATTTTGTGTATTTTATTTTTATACAAAAAAATTAGAAAAAGTTCTCTAAATATTAAGCAAAATTCACTAGCTTCTTTTTTGAAAAGTATCTCTCTTTAGAGAATTTCACTTAATTAACTAAAGATACTACAAATAAGATTATTTAATGTCTTTAAATTTGTGTTTATCAGAAGTATAGCTTTTTATGGTAGAAAACCTTGATATGCTTATGGAAAAGAGTGATCATTTAAGCAATGATGTTTTTCTTTGGAGAAACAGAAACAGTTCCTGAAAGTTCCTGCAGCTCATCTATAACACTGTTCCTATACTCTAGAAAGACTAGGTGATGGAAACTCTAGGAGAAGAAAGTCAGTAAACCAAGTGGCATATGTGGTATGCGACTGCGTCACAGCAGAATTTATTAAAGGAAGTGAACAGTAGATGTTTGTTTTCTCCCATCTCCTACGTAGAACTTGTTGCCTTCCAATTTAAATCTACCTTGAACTCATTTTTTTTTTTTTAAAAAAACAGATCTTCTACACATTCAACCAGCACCAAACAATGGTACCCATGGTAGTTTAAACCATCTTCTGAAGGTGCCTTTTTATGAGCCATCCCATCAAGAGGAAGTGTCCAAGTTTTCTGTCTGTGGCTTCACTGTTCTATTGCCCACAGATGATCTAGATTGTTCATGCCCTAAGCTACCGGATGTAAGTAATAACTTCATGTCTCTATAAGAATGTAAAGGGGCAAGCTAATCTATGATCAGGGTAGCTGACCACCAGGTTGGTGTTCTTGCTTGGATATTACTAAATAAATGTATGTGGTTTCTCTAAACCTTATCTGGAAATGAGAGATTATATTATAAAATTAAGTATGTGAATGTGCTTTGTAAACTGGAAATCACCATTTGGAAATCGTTCATTTCCTTGTGAGCTGTCAGTAAGCATTCAAAACAGTAGAATCTTGGAGATCTCCGATTTCACTCATAAACCATCCCTCTTACAATTTAAGAACCAGACAGTCATGTTTGGTTAGGTAGAGCAGAAATAACAGGAGGATGCCGGGATTGTGGTCTAGTGTTAGACATACCCAATAGGGTGGGGGCTGTGGAATCGACTCAGCAAGAAGCCTAACATTCAAAAAGTGCAGTATTCCTTAGGGTAGCAGGAAGGATCCCCTTCAGGCAACTCTTAGAGGCTGGCTGACAAAACAACGTTGGGAAGGTCTTTTTACTGGGCCAGGTGACCTGCTGAGCTCAGAAGCAGGACTTCAGATCCTAGGAGACTTTCAACCAACAAGGCAAGATTCCAGTACAAGGAGTACTACTCCCTCCCCCTCCACTCCCCACCCCACAAACCCCCTCTCCCCACTGCCCCAAAGGCCAGGAGTCAGAACAGGAGCTCAAAATGCAAGAACCAAGACCACCTGTGAGAATTAGAGTGCATGGGTGGGCCTGGGATTTCAGACTGGAATTGGAGCCCAGTTATCAGGAGTCTATCAAGTTAAAACCGATGTCAAGGGGCATTTGATGCCAAGTTCAAAAAGTGGTTGTAGAGCTAAATAATCACCTGCTGCTTCAGGTAAGGAATTATGCCTTATAGCCAGGAGTCAACAAAGGCTTTTCTTTCTCTAATCCTCACAGTAACATTACACCACATAAATAAATAAATAACCAACCAAAAGAGGCTTTAAGGGACAAAAGTCCAGTCAAGCTTCCCAATAAAAATCAAATCAACAGCAAAGATCAGAGTAAGGGTGTAAGTTTCCTACCTCCTGCTACAGATAACTTTAATGGAACTGCTATTTAAAAAAATGAAAAATAAAAAAAATACATACGTACACTACAAAGTGAATTCTTTAGTCCCCACTTTAGAGGGAAAGAGGGCTCAGAGAAGTTAGGTAAATTGTCCAAGGTCACAGAAGATTGGTCTACCTGACTGCAACCCAGAGTTCTTCTCAGTAAAGTATGCCCTTTGCTATTCAAATATGGTCCTAGGGTCAGCATCTGTATTATTTGCAAGCTGGTTAGAGATCCAGAATCTGAGGCTTCACTGAGCTCAGGCTTACTGTATCAGAATCTACGTTTTAACAAAATTCTCAAGTGAGCTATATGCGGATTAAAGTTTGAGAAGCCCTATCTAGGATGCTGTCATCTCAATATAGTAGTTGATTCTAGCTGTGGTCAAAATGTTTTGCCCCATTGTCAATTATATCTTTACAAACTCCGACACAAAAGTATCCCAAGGAATAGTAATATCTCTATATTTCTCAGTAAGTGGCAGAATTGGAATTTAAACTCAAGTTAGCCTGTCTTCTTTGTCCAGTAGCAAAACATTCATGTGATTACTGTGGAAATAATTTTGATCACCTTTTAAAACGTGTTATTACCTTGACTTACCCCCACATTATCTTGCAGGATGCTTCTGTACAACATGTGAATCAAATGCTAAATCTCACACAAGATGAAAGTAAGTCAATAGAAAACATGTTAAGTCTTTGACAGTTACACCTAACAAAGCACAATATTGCCGTTTTGGAATTCTTCAAAACAAGCTGACAGGGGCTTTTGAACATAAAGATTGTATTGCCAAAGTAAGGAGGAAAAAAACAAACAAAGAAACCTAGAACTAATAACAACAATAGTAAGCATGGGGGATAGTTATAATGGTTCCAGGAACATAATAGATTCCTTGAAATGGTTGTGCTTCATCTACAGTCACCTATTCCCTTTCTTAGATGTGAATAGACCAAACTGCCTGGATTTGAGTCCTACCGTGTTTCCCTGAAAATAAGACCTAGCCAGACCATCAGCTCTAATGCGTCTTTTGGAGCAAAAATTAATATAAGACCTGGTCTTTTTTTTACTATAAGACCGGGTATAATATAATATAGTACAATACAGGGCCTTATATTAAGTTTTGCTCCAAAAGACGCATTAGAGCTGATGGTCCGGCTAGGTCTTATTTTCGAGGAAACATGGTACCTCTACTGTTTCTTGGCTTTGTAACCTGGGCCAAATCATTTAACCTGTCTGTGCCTCAGTCTCCTCATCTATAATAATGGTACCAACCTTATGCAATTGTAAAGATTAAAACAGTTAAACAATGGAAAGAATTTAGAACAGTACCTGGCCTTTTAAGTATTCTTATCTTAAATTCATTAGGCCTGTTTCATCATTTATAACATGGGAATGCCTCCTCTATAAAGTTGCTATAAAGATTATATGAGTTAATATATGTATGCACTTAGAATAGTGCCTGGCACTCAGTAAGAGTTCAGTAAATATGTTGGTTGTTTGATAATCTTATAATCTGGTGAGTGTTATTCCATGGCACAAATACCCTGAAGGTTTTTGACTATTGGTAATTGATGGACTTTTAGATTATAATAGCAAACAAGTGAAAATAAGTAAATACATTAGGACATACCTATTATAAAATACTAATATCTTTCCTATGACATTTATTAAAGTAGATCATTTTTGTTATAAATTATGCATTTTTGATTTTGAGGTTTTTCTGTAAATATGTCCTATGAGCTGTTAACTGCTTGCCTAATTACGTATCTAAGTCTTAGTTTTGTAACCCATAGAATGGAAAAATGATACCTACCTCATAGGGTTGGTGTAAGAATTAAAAGAGGTTAAATATGTAAAATATTTATCAGCGTAACTGGCACATACACCATCAGATAATTGTAGTTATTATGCATAGAGGCACTTGCTAATTTCACAAACTTTTTTTATGTTATTTTTATTTTAGTAATAGCAACAGAGAAACTAAATTTGCCCTTTGGAAGGCCCAGGGTTATACAGAAGAACAAAGAACACTGTCTCCTTTATCACAGGGACTATGTCAGTGGATTTGGAAAAGCTTTTAGGATGCCCATGTGGAGCTCATATACAGTCTTCAAACCAGTAAGTTCCTGTGTCCTTTGATCCACACAGGCTAGAAAACAATTGTGGTTCTCTAATATTGAATTTTGATTTTCCGTAGAGATCCCAAAGGGCGCTCACTGGTCTGTGTCCTATAAGACAATGCCCAGGTATTGCTTAAAGGTATTTATAGGTGCTGTTTGGGTGCAAGAGGAACACATTGTGTTTTGCCTGAAAAAAGAATGTTTACAGGCCGATTGGTAAGGCAGACAGAAAACAACACTTCAAAGAGAAGCAACAGGAAGTACAGACGCACACTTTTCATTTCGTATATTCTAAGTATATAGTGAGTGTACATACAAGGTGATGGTAACCAGATGATAAAGACCTTTGTATTTATTTGATTATTTAACAAATACTTTACTATCTGCTGTGTGTACTATGTCAGGCACAAGAAATACAGTGTGAATAAGAGGTAATTCTTCCCTGAAGGAGCTAGCACTCAAATAGGTCACGCTAGACTTACATGTATAGGTTTACTGTCACCAGTCTCTCCAGACTGAGATTGAGAATCCAGTTGTTTAAATCCTCTTCCCTCTTCATTATCTGGCAAACTCCTTTTCAATAAATGACAAGGGACAGTTGGCTACCACAAGAAAGAAAACATTAAATCTCTACCTCACGGTGTACAAAGTTAAATTGCTGGTGGATTTATAGACCTAAATATGAACACATTTGCCTTTCTGCCTATCTATATACCCTTGGGATAGAGAAGGATTTCTTAGGACACAAGAACAAGAACAACAACAACAACAAAAAAAAAAAATTCAGAGGAAATTGATTTAATTTGACTATATTAATAATGTGTGACAGAAAGACAAAGTTATGAATGGGACAATATGTTTGCATTGCATATAAGAAACAAGTGATTAGAATCCAGAATAGTAATTAGAATACCTAATAAGATTCAGAATAGCTAATAAGTTTCTTCCAATAAACAAGAGAATGTCAAGCATCTTAGTTAATAAATAAGCAAAGGATCTGAGCCAAGCAACTAAGCATCATTAGCAATCAAGGAAATATAAATTAAAGCAAAAGTCAAAGTCTGCCAAAAATTAGTTCAAACATTCCTTCAGGGCAGGGATGGTTTACTTTATCCCCAGCAGATTAGAGCTGCCCAGTAAATGCTTACGGAATGAACACATTGCATTAATTAATCCCAATCATTATTAAAGACAAAGCAGTACTTTCAACCAGAAGAGTAAAGAAATAATCAGGAAACTGTTTTTATAGAGAAAATCTTTGTATTTTACATCCAAATATTCTTATGACAAACCTTAACCTATTGCTGTTCTTGCTAGGGGTACATACAGATGTACCACCTCTTACAGAAAGGAAGTGATTAGTTGTATCCGGTTTATTTACTCTTGTGCCAATTCAAGATTTTTGGAGAAAAATAAGCGTGTTTTCGCACTACTAATTAAAGCTTGTGTGTTCTGAAAGCCAACTCAGTTGCTGACAATGTGGTCAGTGGTAGGAGAACACTAATGTTGATTCCCAATGTGGGCAAATATTTTACGAACTATTACCTGAGTTTATATGCGTTATTAATGGTGAAGGGGTTCAGAACAAGCCTTCCTGAGATGTGCCACTTTGGCATGTGAATTATTTTGAGCTGAAGGCAGTAGAGACCCTGTAGGCTTATGAGAAATGTTTACCTCTCCTTTAAAGAATCTAAAGTAGGGGTCGTGCCCATAATAAGAGTTATCCCCAGAAATAACTTTTTATGACCTATTTATAGAGCAGGGCAACTTCTAATTACTGAGTACCTGCTCTTCTTATGGTCCTGTGAATGACCTTCTTCCCCTCTGAAGCCCCAAGGTGCCTAACCTCATCCCTAGCTCAGAATGCCATATACACCTCATCTTCCCTTTCTGTCTCTGCACCTCTCATCTGTATGGGGTCTCTGACTCTCTCATGTATGTGGGAATCCCATCCATAGGTAATTAAATGTGGTAATTTTTCTCTTGTTAACCTGTCTCATGTAGAGTTAATTATTAGACCAACCAAAAGAACCTAGAAGGATAGAGGGAAGTTTCTGCCTCCCTAGCAATGGCAATATCACTTTCTTAGTATGTACAACGTTCAGTTGTTTGATTTTCTTCAACATACCTGAAACATACAATGAAACATGCTATGAAACAACAACATGTTATTTCTCCTTAAAATTACTTCTATTTGTTTTTGTTCTTGAGAGGAGCAATATAATCAACTCCAGTCTTATTATTCAATTCTCTATTTTTGAAAAGTCCAGGTACCAGGGATTGTGTGGAACGTTTGTTTTTAATACTTTCCCCTGCTGTTCTGCATTCCTGAATTTCTATGAGTTATAACGGAAATCAAAGGCAGAGAGATTTTAAGTGGGTTCAAACTAGGAGTTTAGTACAATTCTTTTTTGTTATTGTTTTAAAACTAGCTTCTTTGTTACCAAAAGTTCCTGTCCTTTCACTGATCCTACAGAACTACTTGTGTATTTCTCCCTCCACGTGACAGGATGGAATTCTAGCAATTTTCTGCTTTCTAATTCAGAAATTACTCTGTTAGTATGTTGTGGTTCAAGAAAATTATATACAAGGATGTTTTGAGATTCACATAAAAATGTTGTAAATCAGCTCTGTGTTTGAAAAATCAGACTTTAAATAAGCACTTTTTGGAACATGGGCCTAATTGGTTTGTGACTAAGTTTTATGGAGCTTTCTTTTTTTTCTGTGGTTTTGGTGGGTTTTCTAATTTGTTGTTGTTGTTATCTCGGAAGAGTTCTGGGGAAATAGTTGTGATTTGCAATCATGGTCCTATAACAACTGCTTCAAAACCATTAAGTGTGATCAATCTCTATGTGAGTTTTGCTTCTGGGCCTTCTCTATAGGAAAATGTGAACTGTTTTTTATGTTGCTTTGTGAACAATTTAAAGTAAGAGCAAGAATTCTGATTATTACTTAGAATATATACTTTATAAATTTAATAGGCAATCAAAGGACTTTTCCAGAGAAGAAAATCTAGCACACTTTGAAAAATGCCTCCCTCTATCTATATATGTATACATATATCCCATATCACCGAATTTTTTAAAGCTCTTTTTGTTTCTAAATCTTGTTAGCTCCAATATAATAAATTATTATCCAATCATGTTTTGTGAGTCTTTAAAAACTGGACAATTTTTGTATATTTCAAGTGTTTTTTTAATTAACTATAAAAAATATTTTTCCCTACAGAAAAAAGTCACATGACCAGAAAAGTAATTGAAAATATTTATAGTCATTATCTTTACCATTAGGCAAGATCATAACTATCCAATCTTCAAATCAATAAATTTTAGCTTTTATGTTCAGTCTACAAGTAGAGTCTATAACTTCAATAGATATAATTTTATTCCCTGTTCAAATTTTATTTTATCCCCATGCCAGACTAGAAATGAGAGCATCTCACTTTTCTGTCTATGCTTATTTTCTACTTCTCTTGAAGAATTTTGAGAGCTAGAGAGTTCTATTTATTGTTTTCCTTATTTTCTATCTCTTGAATTAAAAATACTCTAAGGAACTCTGAAAATATGGTGGGATTGAAGCTGTTTTTTGGGGGGAAGGGTGAAGGGGTTCAGGGAGTAGTAGTTAACAATGTCTTCTCTCAGGAGCCCAAGACTCAAAGATAACATGATCATCCCCCCCGCCCTCCTTCTAGAGGGTTGCATATTACATAACCTCACCTTCATAAAGGAGGTCACATCTTGCCTTTCTTAGTCTCGATGCACTTATTCTATTTAGGGGTTCAAGTTTGGTATGTAAGAAACAGGATTTTCAGTTAGCAGAAAACTCATAACCTTTTTTTAGTACTTTCTGGCTAAAACTATCGCGGTCCATTTGTCCTAGTCCAAAGTCTATGTCACTTTGAGAAAATAGTAAACATTTTGCTCAACTAAATTGTTTGAGTACAACTTTATAGCTGCAATCTCATTAAAAATTATAAACTTCCCTCCTTAACATATTTATAACTGTTGAATACAGCTATTTCATTTTCTTTATATTATGGAACATGCATCTGTGGCTACATTTATGTATTGTGCATTTCTTCAAGTAAAACTTGCAGAAGATGTGACGTGTTAGAGTAAAATAATAAAGATGTGTGGTAGGAAACATCAAATCACAATATTCTGGATCTCTATGAGACTGACTTTGTCAGCAATCGGTATCCTTGGTTCTCCCATTTTACAACTTTATGTGGCGCCTTTATGCCAAGTGAAGAGACCTGGTTATTCAGAACTGTTTGCTATGATGGATTTTTGAAAGAATATAAACAAATGTTTTTAGTTTTCCAGTGTCTGCCATCAGGACAGTGAAATAAATGGTGATAGCTAATCCACTGCCCCTGACATAAATATCTTCCTATTTCTTGGTTTACTTCTTGTTTTGGTGGACTTGGGAGCTTCCTGAGGAAGGAAGAAAGGAAGATACATTTCTGAAAGTTTGTGTGTCTCAAAGGTTCTTATTCTACCTATATGCTTAATTGATAGTATAGCTTTAGAATTTTAGAAATATTTTTTTTTCAAAATTAATAGAACATTAGTCTTCCTGGATTGACCCTCTAATATTTTTATGTATTTCCTACTGTTTTCCATCTCTCATCTTTTATTCAACTTTTTGAAAGATATCTGCAACTTCACCTTATATATCTTACTGATTATTTTATTTCTGCTGTCACATAGTTTTAAATCCCGAGGGCTATTTCTGGTATCTCTTTCCCTTCCTGTTGCTTTTTGTTTTCTGTGTAGGTACTATATAGATACTCTCATCACTCTGAGAGTTTTCTTGTGCTGTCTGCATTCTCTTTTCCTTTTTGGTTCCTTGACCCATTCCTACAAAATGTCTGGTGGTCCTTCACTCATATTTTAATGGTGAGGCACTAAGCTGCGTGGCTGGGGCCTGCCAGCTGATATGCTTTACTGTAGTTGATCAGGATGAGAATCAGCCATTGTATTCAGGACTCTGAATTGTAAGTATCTAGTTGTCCTTTCGGGCTGGTTTGCTTTCCAAAACAGGACACTTTTAATCTGACCCAGTGTATAAGATTGGCATGCTACATGGGGTAATGACACTCGGGGAACTCTTCCCATTCAGTATATACATTTTTATTTCATTCCGTTGCTTTCAATATGGTACACCTGCTCTCGGGGGTGTCTTATGTCTTTTAGTCTGGTCATCCCTCTGGTTCAGAGTCTCCCGTGAGTAAAGATTTTGTTTCATCTGTTGTACAGACTTTCATCTTATCCTTTTTCCATACCTATACTTATCTCCTGTCTTTAAAAGATATCAAGTTCTATCTTGTGGTTCTGCAATAGGAATCAGCTTCTTTGTGCTTTCCTCAACCATAGGCTTTTGGTTGTGGGTGTTTATTGGTTTACTAAGTTAGGTTACAATTGTAAACAATATGTTTATCTGATTCGCACTTCTGAAAGGTTCTTATCACCCCTTGTGTATCTTTATCATTACTGCCTTTTAATGGAATTTCAGAAGGGAACAGAGATAAGTGTGCTCAATCAAGGTGAGAGGTCAACTCAAATTCTACAGTGTGTTCCATCTTGTAGTATTGTGGTGTGTTAGGGGGTCCGTTCTCTGGCTTTCCCCAGACTTCCCTCATCTTCGTCTCCTACCTATTCTATACCTTATCGCGATACTCTCTTGCCTATGAATATAGCACAAAGTGTATGCTGCCTTTTCCTTTGTGAATTGATCTTGTACATGTATGTATTTAACCCAGCTTCATTGAGATATAATTGACATATAACATTGTATAAGTTTAAGGTATACAATGTGATGATTTGATAAAATGATTATCATAAAAGGATTACCACGCATATTTTAGATGCCGCAGCTAATTTTTGCTTTTAGCATAATGCAGCGAACAAAGGAAGGGCATCCTGATTTAATCTTTTTTATAAATTATTTTACAAAATTGTTAAGAAATATATACACTGCAGCAGTAGAGGGCATATAAATCAAAATCCCTGAAAAAAATTAAATGAATAGCAAAATGTTTACTTACTCATGTTATATGCTAATCAAAATATGATAATACAGTACCACTGTGTTTCCCTGAAAATAAGACCGGGTCTTATATTAATTTTTGCTCCAAAAGACACATTAGGGCTTATGTTCAGGGGATGTCATCCTGAAAAATCATGCTAGAGCTTATTTTTTGGTTAGGTCTTGTTTTTCGGGGAAACATGGTATATTACCTTAAGTAGTAGGGTTAGGCAGCACATTTATAAGATACCCACTAATGAATAAATTATTTCATTAATCTTTAAATAGAGTTACAAGAAAATTATTTTTAAAATTCCTGTATTTTATGAAGAATTGAAGCATAGCTATAAATTTATTGAAAACCCCAGATATATTTAGACAACTACAGGTTATTTGCATTAATCTTAGGTTCATTTGGGCCCAACTGAAGAATAATATCCTTAGTTCAAAGCATGTATTTTTTTTTAAGTTTATGTTTTATTTTCTATTTTTATTTGCAAGTACAACATATATCACCACCTAAAAATTTCATCCTAAAAATGATTTTGACATATAGCAGTAGCTCCCATTATTCCTCTGTTCTCAATTCAGGTTTGATCCTGTAAATGTTCCTTTCCAAAGTGTATTTGATTTGCCCTCCTGGAGTCTCTAGCCAGAAGGGAACCACAGAAGAAAACATTGCTGAATACATCCATTTTCATTGCTTGCGTAGACCTGATTCACTAAGAAAATAGGAAAAGGTTAAATGAAAAACATTCTAGGGAAGTTACAAACCATATAAGGTGATGGGTGAGCCATAACTGTGGGCGTAATTTTTTTTTCTCTCTCTTTCAACAGGGAGACACATCGCCTCTTCCTCCCACTGTCCCAGACTGTCTGCGGGCTGATGTCAGGGTTGCTCCTTCTGAGAGCCAAAAATGTTCCTTCTATTTAGCACAGAAGAATATCACCCACGGCTTCCTCTATCCTCCTGGTTAGTATAACTCTTTTTTAGAGCAGCAGCTTAGAAAGCCCTCATCAGCTGGATGTGGGCATGTGCCTTAAACATATACACCCCAGCAAAACTATCGGCTTGGGCTAAACTTGCTACCCAGAAGGCTTCCAGTGGTTGTGGGCTGGCCTGAAGCAGCCCAACGACTATAATAAAGACTAATAAATTTTGCAACGGGAACCACACATCAGCTCTAATCTGGCCCAGATGTTCAGAAAGTTTGGCAGGTTTAAGTTTAATTTTAAAACTGAAGATTCTTTAGAGAGGGACACAAGTGTCTAAAAAAAAAAGCATTTTTTTTTTTTCTTTTCTGACCACTGCCCAGACTAAGGCCTGTATCGAGAATGCAGTTGTGCCTGTGAAAAGAAATCAGGCTGGAATTCAGTTCTTTCACTCAGGCTATATACCCAACAATTTTAAACTTTAGATTAAGCAGCTGGATGAAATTTAAGTTGTTTTTTAGAGAGCATCTCTCTTGGGAACATACAAAAACCTATGTGATTTTTTAAAAACTCATATCTCTTCCCTGTTCAACAGGAAATGTCATTTTCATTAACTCACCCCTGAGGTTTCCAGCAATTTCAGCTTCTGGGAATGAGTTTAACCTGATGTTTGACTTCATTTTTTTTCTGGAAGCCAGGACCCAAGAGATCAGTTTAGAGATTTATAATTTAGAGATTCTAAGATTTATAGTGGGGAATAAAAGTCTTAATGAAAGTAAGTAGCATATCAATTTAGAATTCTAACAAGAATTAGGATAATTAAACTGCTATATCTTATTAAAATATCTAGAGACAATTAGAGCTACCAACTTTATGCAAACCCTAGGATAAACCTTGAATAGTTGTAACAATTTATTAATAAAAATTAAATTGACATATAAAATTGTATCTGTTAAATATATATTGGAGATATATATTTCAATGGGAATGAAACTCATAAAGAGCTTATCTAAAAAATATTAAGGATAAAATCAAACTTCTTTCAACTTTCCACTATAAATATAGTCTATTAAAAAATTCCATTATAAGCTAATTCTTATTTTTCTCTAAAAAAGAGTTAATATTATACTGACCTACCAACTTTTGGGGCTTAGTTTAAAAAGTAGAAAAGAATTATAGGGGATCTGAGGACCATAAGCAGCACGTGGAATCTTAAGTTAAAAACCAACAATTTATTTTTTCTTGCCTTTTGGTGCCTACCCACTAGCCTTTCATTTACGTTTTAGTTAAGATACCCAAGGGTAGTTTAAATATAAATAGTATTACAATACACATTTGTAGGCTTGCAGCTTTTTAATCCTCACAATATTTCATGAGACAGATGCCATGAGACAAATGAGGCAGAGGGACATAGCACTTTGCTCAAGTGGTTCAGCTGGCAGGCAGAGGCGCTGGGGTTCCAGAGCACACACACCCAGCACTTACTATGCTGGATGGCATGTCCATGAGTTTTCAGAGCCAATCATTCGTAGTGTCATCAGCAGTCTTAACTGAGTTAAAACTGACTTTCTTAAGTAAGTTTTATTTTCTAGGACTTATTTATAATAGCATTATTATTTTGTACACATTACATAACTATGCATTCATATCGGTATTATAATTGTTTCCTAGAGCTGCTGTAACAAACTTGGTGGCCTTAAAACAACAGAAATGTATTCTCTCACAGTTTTGGAGGCAAGGAGTCCTGAGTTAAGGTTTGGGCAGGGCCACGTTTCCTCTGAAGGAGAGAAGCTAGAGGACAATCCTTCTTTACCTCTTCTAGCTTCTCGGGGCTCCAGGTGCTACTTGGCTTACAGATGCATCACTCTAACCTCTGCCTCGTCTTCACGTGGCCTTCTCCCCTGAGTCTCTCCTCTTCTCTACCCTTCCTCTCTTTATAAGGATGCCAGTCAGTGGATTTAAAGCTCACCCTAAATCCAGAATAATCTCATCTCGAGACCCTTAACTTTACATCTACAAAGACCCTATTTTTCTACCCCTCACATTCACAGGTATAGGAATGTTAGAACTTAGACATATCTTTTTGAGGGTCACCATTCAACCCATTACAGATATCAAATGCATATAACTGTGTTATTGATGGCACGATTACAGAGTACTTAATATTTCTGTGTTTTGACAGCTGGTAAATTTATATTAGTATGTAATAGTAATTTGCTCATTATATAGTATGTCATATTTTTTCATAGCTAGATTTAATAAAATTCATTTGTTTTGCAGCATACAATAGAACTTCTGACAGTCAATATGATGCTTTAATTACAAGTAATTTGGTCCCTATGTATGAAGCATTCAAAAGTAAGTATATATTTAGATTATCAATTTAAAAATACCTAAGTGACTATGAACTTACAAACTAAGCACATCTCTTATTGCAATTTGTTCGATATTGAGTCATCTGGTTTTAATGTTTTAAATATAGAAAAAGAAAGTATCTCTGACATAATTTATTTTCAACTTCAACTTTGGGTGACTTGTTGAGAATTTTGATAATTTGTTTTTTATCCTAATTTAAGTGCAAAGAGCTACACAATACAAAATTTTACTGATACTCACCATGAGTAAGTGAAAGGTATTTATCCCTAGAGTCATAATTAGTAAGGCAGTGTATGTGTTCTGACCATTTTTTAATACTCACTGTCCCCAAAGCAGCACAGCCCTAGGAAGGAAGTTGGAGACATATTTCATTGTAATTCCAAGACTGCAACTACATTAACAACAAAAAGCTATTATTAATGTGGCTATTGATTTTTGTTGCATGGATTATTTTGCAGAATTACTCGATCACCACTGACAATTATTGAAGCAGAATTTGATGCTATTTAACTGTACCTATCTATAATCGACAATGTTTCCATGTTTAATAGCGATAGATTTTTTAAACACCTTATTATTTTATTTTTAGAAATATGGGACTACTTCCACAGTGTTCTTCTCGTAAAACATGCCATGGAAAGAAATGGAGTAAATGTAGTTAGTGGACCAGTATTTGATTATAATTACGATGGTCATTTTGATACTCCAAGTGAAATTGAAAAGTAAGTATTTTAAAACCAAAAGGACTTTTTAGTTTAGCAATGGTGTATCATGAGGGGAAACCTTAATATTTTAAATGAAAGCTCAGTATTCTAAGTACTACATAATGTATTTATGTAAAGATGTCATTGTTGACTATTTTCAACTAGTCTATAGAAATACTTAGCAAAAAATCTTATATGGAAATAAATAATTTAAATTACTGAGCAAAGAAAAATGTCCAGGAAAAATTTAGCAAAATTTTTATTTAGAAAATTTCTAAACTAATGGGCAAAGGAAAAATGTGATTTTGTAAAAGTTGAAGAGATGGGGAAGATACTCTGCTATTGATAAATATATTAATAGAACAAGTCCAGCAATAAATAAAAACAACCAGTACTTATCCCTGCTCATATTCCTTTTAGTGTACTCATACTAATAGTTTAAGTCTGTTTTGCCCTTAAAACTTTTAAAAGCACTTTCATGTTTGCTATCTGAAACTAAAGGACTGTCATATCAGTTGTATGGATTTATCCCTGTGTCTACAGTGTGAAGTTGGTAGCACAGGGTCACCTCCATGTTAAAGTTGAGGACACTTTGTAAGTTGTAGAATGTTAGAGGATTAGAGCACATCCGAACATCTAGTGGGAGAGCACAGCTAGAGTTGGAATCCTGGCTCTTCTTTCTCAGAAAAGGACACTATTGAGGTATAAAGTCAACAAAACTAGGAAGCACAGGATGCATAATATCATGCTCTGCTTTTCTTTGTATTCTAATATATCCCCACAATGTGAATGTAACCAAGCTTGGACTTCTATAAATCTCTAGTCTGACTCGTTGAAATCTAAAAATATGTGATAGGTTTTTGTACTTTCTATTCATTTAATTTCTTTTATTATATTCTTACCTTGGCATTTCTTTCAAAATATATAAACACATTTACAATCTTTAGAAGTAAACGTATACTAACATCAAATCTTGTCAATTATGTTTTTTAGATATGTAGTCAACAACACTGTTCCCATTCCAACACACTACTTTGTGATGATGACTAGTTGTAAAAATAAGACCTACACCCCCAGTGACTGCCCTGGGTGGTTGGATGTCCTATCCTTTATCATCCCTCACCGACCTACCAATGTGGAGAGCTGCCCGGTGAGTATGCTCCGGGAAAGTCCCTGGGACCTGCGAAAATGACTGGTCAGAGCTCATCTGGGCTCTCATGAACGAGGCTCTGACTACAATAATACATATGTATATATTTTGGTGTTTCATGAATAGAGTCATACTAAAAATAACCTCATTTTAAAACTTTTCCTTAGACTATGTAATTACTATCAATTTGAACATGTATGTAATTGATATATGTAATTAATATCAATTTAAACATGTATGTGCCTACATGAACATGTGTTTATGTATGCATATCTGATGTATTTTATTTACCCCTTTTATTCACACTCACTAATAAGGGAAGTGGTGGTATCTTATTAATATTTTCATTCTGTACACAAATTTTAAGGTTCTGTCCCAAAGTTGGCACTGGATCAGTATTTCTTGAATGAATACTCCAGCAACTTGAAACGTGGTCTGAAATTAATCACACACACACACACACACACACACACACACACACACACACACGCACACTAAGTTAGTTCAAGTAACATTTCTAACATCATGTTTTATACCACCTCAAAATATTTTTGGATCAAGGCAAATTTTATGGAAATA
Organism: Rhinolophus sinicus; assembly: GCF_057876585.1. Classification (NCBI taxonomy): domain Eukaryota; kingdom Metazoa; phylum Chordata; class Mammalia; order Chiroptera; family Rhinolophidae; genus Rhinolophus; species Rhinolophus sinicus. The sequence goes on along the minus strand of NC_142502.1, from coordinate 29,011,314 downwards.
GTTACTTCAACTTGCATATATGTTCTTTATAGAAAAAAATATATATCCTGATAATTGAGTTTTACTAAAGTTATTCAACAAATATACTGAGCACCTATTAAGAGCACAGTATTGTAACAGAAACTTTTTAGAATGCACCAAAGAGGAATACATTGTTTCTGCCCTCAAAGAGTTCATATATAACTTTATATATAAATGAAAGCTAAATGAAATACAGACAAGTAAATGGGTCAGTCAATAATATAAGAATTATTTTACAAATTAAAATAAGAGAGATGTCACAAAGTTGGGATTAATTGCCAAATACTCTTATAAGGATATAGTGTTTCAAATTCAAGACACATTTGGCTGGAATAATCAATAAAGGTTACATAAAATGTGGTGAGAGTAGGGCTGGGCCCAGAAGGATGGGCAGAATTTAAACAGACTGAGAGGATTAGGAAGAATCTTCCAAGGAGGCAGTAAAAAATGGAGATTTGGTAACGTCTTGGATGCCAAGAGCCAAAGGAAAAGGGAGACTTAAAGATGAATCAGAGATTTAAATGTAGATAATTAGGTAAAAGAAAGTAGGAAGTTAGGAATGAGAACTATCTTGGCAGGTAGATAAGATAACTAAGTTTAGGCATGTCGAGTGTATAGAAATGGGTGTTCCCATGGAAAATCCCATTGACCATTAGAGACAGGAAATGAAAGCTTAGAATCTAAGCCAGACTGGGTTCATCTAGCTGCATCAAATTAAAATTTAAGGCAGTAAAAACCACAGGAACAAATATCGAATTATTGTGTTAACAGAATGTTTTATGTCAATTATACTAAAAAAAGGAAGGAAGGAAGGAAGGAAGGAAAGAAGGAAGGAAGGAAGGAAAGAAGGAAGGAAGGAAGGAAGGGAGGGAGGGAGGGAGGGAGGGAGGGAGGGAGGGAGGGAGGGAGGGAGGGAGGGAAAGGAAGGAAGGAAGGAAGGAAGGAAGGAAGGAAGGAAGGAAGGAAGGAAGGAAGCAAGCAAAAACCATAGGAAAAATAACAACTTCTAAGAAATAAAAGATCTTTCTATTAATGAAAAAGTATGTCCTGTAGAAAATGTCTTTTGTTTCTCTTTTTTAGGAATATAAACCAGAGGCTGTGTGGATTGAAGAACGGTTGAAAGCGCATGTTGCCCGAGTCCGTGACGTGGAACTTCTTACTGGGCTTGACTTTTATCAAGAAAAAGTACAGCCTGTCTCCGAAATTTTGCAACTAAAGACATATTTACCCATATTTGAAACCATTATTTAACTAAACATATAAAACAATTTTGGCAAAATGTAAATGCTTTTTTTCTGTTGAAGAATCATAAACTATTCTATTTTTCCCTATGTCCACTGAAAGCCATGTTGCATTATTTTCACTATTCCCTTCTCTTTTTTTCATTTCCATAAAAATGTATTATTTTAAAGTTACATTTATTTTTGCACAGAGATTGTGCTATGTTACATCGTCTTTATTATATTAATTATCTCATTTATAATCTTCGGCTGTATTTTGCTGCCCAGTGTTTTCTAAACAGAAGGAGAATAAGAGAAGTAGGTCTTACTTTGGAATTGAATCCATTCTCAATCAGTTTTGTCATAAAACTTCTCACATTTGGCAATTAGTCAATGTTTATTAAAATAAAACATGCACATTACCTTCAGTCAGTAATTTTACTTGTAAAAACTGTGCCAATAGATATACTTTGCACAAATGTGTGAAAATATCATCTTTGACAGTAGCACAGACCAGAAAACAACCTAAAAGCCTGGTTGAGCAAATCATGGAATTAATTTAAAGAAACAATGGAATGCTATTCCACTACTATAAAGGAAAAAGATCTATATATTGATCTATGATTAAATTAAAAGCAAATGGTATATATAGTATGCTATCATTTTTCAGCAAACTTTTTCTATAAAGGGTCAGATAATAAAAATTTTTAGGTGATATGGCCTCTGTTGGAAATACTCAACCCTGCCATTAATTCAAGGAAATAATTATAGATACCCTATTTCCCTGAAAATAAGACCTAGCCGGACCATCAGCTCTAATGCATCTTTTGGAGCAAAAATTAATATAAGTCCCGGTCTTATTTTACTATAATATAAGACTGGGTAATATAATATAATATAATATAATATAATATAATATAATATAATATAATATAATATAATATAATATAATACCGGGACTTATATTAATTTTTGCTCCAAAATCCACATTAGAGCTGATGGTCCGGCTAGGTCTTATTTTCAGGAAAACACTGTAATATGAAAAAAGGAATTGGAGTGGGTATGTTCCAATACAACATTACAAAAACTTTCAGATGGAGGGTTAGATTTGGCTGTAGTTTGTCAACAACTCCTGATTTGTATAATAAAGCTGGGGTGGATAGAGGCAGGAATTAATAGTAAATAGAGAGGGAGATAAATTTTTTATTTTATGCCCTTTTTTATACTATTTTTTTAAAAAGAACCCCTGTATATGCATCTTTTTAATTTTCAAGATGGGGTTATTAATCAGAGATTCCAGTACTTATTTGAAGGGCAATACCATTGATCAACTTTTTGGATTACCAGATTTCTTCTCTACTATAAAGACCAGTTCTTCCAGGGGACACAAACTTTGCTGGTGATGAAAATTCTTGTGACCTGAGCTTCAAAAAAAACAAACTTTCTATTAATATTTCAATTGAAATATGGTCATTAATTACAACTAATTGAAATGTTAGCTTAATGCTTTGGATTCTTTAAAAACATATTTGTAAATTTTAGTTTAAAAATTTGTGCAGTGAAAAATGCACAACAGAGAAGCTGAAAGACTAGACACATATTGGAAACTCTTTCTAGCTATATAGCAAAAATGTTAATATCCATTAATAATTCTTTCCTGATTCATTTACTGTGACAGTTGCCAAAGGGTGATTTTTAAAATCACCATTATCCTTATACATTTATTAGCATTCTACTGTAAGGAAAAACATTCCCTTCTTATTTGTCTGTTTGTTAATTGTTTGTTTATTATCTGTATAATAATGGATTGTTTTTAATCCAATGGATTAAAATACATTATAATCATTTTTTATTTTAATACTTAAATTGCCCTACATTTGGTCTTTGGGAGCTGCATTAAGTGGGCTCTTGTGTCCTTTTGACATATCCTCATCATTTTTTGAGCACTTCTTTATTTTGGGGTACAAAAGTGTTTTAGGCTTATCTTGTGCTTTCCCTGGGCTAACTCTGGACCAGCCGTTTCTCCAAGGAGCCCTGGTTCCAGTTAGTGGGCACTAGTTCCCTAATTAGTTCTAGGTTTATCATTGTATCTAGGCCTGTTTACTCAACAAAAATACATTGATATCTGTATCTCTCTATGTCTCTCTATTTCTATTTATAATTACACATATAAAAAGATATCAGTTCAACTACTATCCAGTACCGCATAATTCTTTTTAACCTTTTCCCATTTCATAATTCTATCTCTCTTCTCCAACAGTAAGAAACTTGGTTCTCAACATCATCAACATATTTATGCATTTGCTCAATTCTACAATATAGTAATGTAGGAATTGCCAATCAATACCACTGGAAAACAAATCTACTGAGCAGCATTCAAGAAATGCTTCCAGGTCTTTATGTCTCTAGATTAAGAATTTATACTCATAATTCTGTATTCCAAAATTACTTGGATTAATTTTTCTTCCCCTTCAGTGTAGTCACATTATTCTTTGGAATATAGTGCGTTCATTTGTTTCTGTTTATATTCATTTTTGTTGGTCAGCCGATAGCCGCTGGGGAATTGAACCAGCAACCTCAGCATTAGGAGCACAGCACTCCAACTATCTGAGCCACTGGGCCAGCCCTCTGCTTATATTCCATTTAGAGGTTTTCCAATCCCTGTTGAGTCAATTTTATTTTTTGAGTATGTAAAATATGTTTCCAAAAGTTAAAATTAGATGAAAAAAGATACTCAGAAGTGTCCTCCCTTTCTCCATCCAGTCCCTTCCCATTAATGACATGTATCCATCATTACAATATCATAGAGAACATTTTCACTTTCCTTAAAATCCACCATGCTTTGCCTATTCATCTCTTTCTCTCTCACCCCCTCCCACCACTGGAAATCACTGTTTTATTGTCTCCATAGTTTTGTCTTTTCCAGAATGTCATATTGTTGGAATCATAGAGTATGTAGCCTTCTCATATTGCGTTGTTCACTTAGTAATATGCATTTAAAGTTTCTCCATGTCTTTTTATGGCTTTGTAGCTCTTTTTTTTTTTTTTTAAGCTTTAAATAATAGTCTATTGTCTTCCACCTACTAAAAGATATCTTGGTTGCTTCCAAGTTTTGGCAATTATGAATAAAGTTACTGTAAATATCCATGTACAGGTTTTTGTGGGGGCAAAATTTTTCATCTCATTTTGGTAAATAGCAATCAGTGTGGTTGCTGGATTATATGGTAAGAGTATGTTTAGTTTTTAAGAAGCTTGTTAAGCTGTCTTCCAAAGTGGCTGTACTGTTTTGAATCCCCACTAACAATGAATGAGAGTTCCTGTTGCTCCACATCCTCACAAGCATTTGGTGTTATCAGTGATCTGGATTCTGGCCATCCCAATAGACATGTAGTAGTATCTCATTGTTGGTTTAATTTGCATTTCTCAGATGACATATGATGTGGGGAACCTTTTCATTTGCATATCTGCCATCTGTATATCTTCTTTGGTGAGGTGCCTGTTAAGGTGTTTCACCTATTTTTAAATCAGATTATTTGTTTTCTTATTGAGTTTTAAGAGTTTTTATATATTTTGGATAACAGTCCTTTGTAAGATGTGTCTCTTGCAAATAATTTTTCCCAGTCTGTGGAATGTCTTCCAATTCTCTTAATATTGTCTTTCACAGATGTGTTTAATTTTAATGAAGTCCAGTTTATCAACTATTTCTTTCATGGATTATGTCTTTGGTATTGTACCTAAAAACTCATTATCAAATTCAAGATCATCTATATTTTCTCTTCTGTTATCTTCTAGTTTTATACTTTTGAATTTACATTAAGGTCTATGATCCCATTTTGAGTTCATTTTTGTAAAGGGTGTAAGTCTGTATCTAGATTCTTTTTCTTCCTTCCTTCCTTCCTTCCTTCCTTCCTTCCTTCCTTCCTTCCTTCCTTCCTTCCTTCCTTTCTTTCTTTTCTTTTCTTTTTGCATGCAGATGTCCAGTTATTCCAGCATCATTTGTTGAAAAGACTATCTTTGCTCCATTGTATTGCCTTTCTTCTTTGTTCAAGATCAGTTGCCTATATTTATGTGGATTTATTTCTGGGCTCTCCATTCTGTTCCACTGATCTATTTGTTTATGCTTTCATCAATATCACTCTGTATTGCTAAAGCAATTAACATGACTTAATATATCCTTGAGCTTTATAATAAATGTTAAAGTCAGATAGCATTAGCCCTCCAAATTTGTTCTTCTTTTTTTTTTTTTTGGTATCATTATATATTTATTCTTTTTCTTTAAATTAGTTTCAGGTGTACAAAGCAACATAATAGTTAGACATTTAAACCCCTCAGAATGTTGATAACCCACCCCCCAAGCTACAACCCGGTGACATCTTATATAGCTGTTACAATACTATCGACTATCTTCCCTATGTTGTACTCCACATACTGTGACAATATTTACCTATATATTTAGTTATAGTTGACCTTCAACTATATTCAGCTCTTCAGGTGAATAATGCATTGGTCAGGCATCTACACAGTCTATGACGTGATCTCCCTGATAAGTCCAGTGCCCATCTGGCACCTTACATGAGCTTTACAACATTGTTGATTATATTCCCCATACTGTATTAACTATCAATTTATATTTCTTAATGCCTTCACCTTTTTCACCCTGACCCCAACCCGATTCCCATCTATCACCCTGATAGATCTAGTACCTCTCTGGCACAATACTAGTTGTTACAATATTTTTTACCATATTCCTTATGCTATAACTTACATCCCTATGACTACTGTATAACACCCAATTTGTTCTTCTTAATCCCTTCCCCTTTCTTAAGCCTTCCTTCCATCTTAAAGAAGTTCCTCTAAGAGTCCTTGTAATACTGGTTTTGTGGTAATGAACTCCAGCTTTTTCTTGTCTGGGAAGCTCCTTATCTGTCCAATTCTAAATCAGCCTTGCTGGGTAGAGCAATCTTGATTGTATGTTGTTGCTTTTCATCACTTGAAATATTTCCTGCCACTTGCTTCTTACCTGCAAAGTTTCTGTTGAGAAATCAGCTGTATGGAGGCTCTCTTGTAGGTAACTAACTGCTTTTCTCTTGCTGCTTTTAAGATTCTCTCCTGGTATTTAACTTTTAGCATTTTCATTATGATACGTCTTGATGTTGGCCTCTGGGTTTATCTTGTTTGGGACTCTATGTGCTTCCTGGGCTTGTATGTCCATTTCCTTCACCAGATTAGGGAAGCTTTCTGTCATTATTTCTTCAAATAGTTTTTCAATTCTTTGCTCTCTCTCTTCTCTTTCTGGTACCCCTATAATATGAATGTTGGTACACTTTATATTGTCCCAGAGGCCCCTTAAACTCTCCTCAATTTTTTGGATTCTTATCTCTTTTTGCTGTTCTGATCGGGTGTTTTCTGCTACCTTATCTTCTACATTGCTAGTTGGATACTCTGCTTCATCTAATCTACTGCTGATTCCCTGTAATATATTCTCATTTCCAATATTGTATCCTTTATTTCTGACTGGTTCTTTCTCATGGTTTCGATCTCCATTTTTATGAGATCATTGAGCATTCTTATATAGCAGTGTTTGGAACTCTGCGTTAGATTGCTTATCTCCGTTTCGCCTAGTTTTTTTTTTTTTGGAGCTTTGTTCTGTGCTTTCGTTTGAGACATGTTTCTTTGTCTCCCCATTTTAGCTGCCTCCCTGTGTTTGTTTCTATGTATTAGGTAGGGGTGCTATGTCTTCCGATCCTTATGTAGTAGGCGTGCTGTGGGGTTCAGTGGCACAGTCTTCCTGGTCACCTGAGCCACACGCTCCAGGTGCGTCCCTTGTGTGGGTTGTGTGTGCCCTCTCTTGTAGTTGAGCCTTGGTTGATAACTGCACCTCACTGTGAGGGACTGACCCTTGGGCTCACTGGTTGTGAGGACTGGCCTTGTCTACAATGGAAGAGTTGTTGTGCAGGGGCTGATACTACAGAGCAGGATCTGCCTCAGCAGGACTCTGGTGCCTGCCCAATCCTCCCCTTCGGAACGTCATACTTGGGGGTTGTTGGGTGATGTTCCAGCTCGTTTTGAAGCTGGCCACTGAGAGAACCAGCCCCAGGACCACCTTGGAGGTGATCCACTGTAGGTCTACTTCAGGCACAGCCTGTGTGCCCCACCCAGGGCCACCTAGCAGGAACCAGAAATAAATCCGCAGATGTCTTCAACCTGAGCTGTGCTTGGAAACACCTTGAGAGGCCCAAGTCTTTAACTAAGGCCAGCTGCCACTAGTGCCGGCTTGGGGCTGCTTGGCCAGAAGTACAGGACATGCTCAAGCCAGATGCTGCTCGTCTGGGTTCTATGAACCCTTGAGAGTCTAGGAAAGTCTGCAGCTTGAGCCAAAACAAGTGGTCTGCATGACAAAGCCCTGGAAGTGGCCTGATTGTGCTCGAAAGTTGGGTGGGGCCAGCTCTCAAATCTCCAGGGCAGGGCTAACAAAAGGTAGAGACTCAAATATGGTGGTCACCTGTGTCCACACGCTGGGAAAAGGGAGGGCTCAACAAAGAAACAATGGCCTCCGCCAGCTGCTCCACAGGAGAAATCCGCCTCTCCAGCCACCATCCCAAGCCAGACAACTCAATTTCCCACCATGTGTCCCTGCCACCTTTTCAGCTGCTGCCCCAGCACTGGAGCTCAGAGCAAGTGATTCCACTGGTGGGTAAGTCTGCGTGCAGTCCCTTTAAGATGAGCATCTGTGAGTCAGCTGTACTCAGTCTCATTCAGTCACAATCTCTACTGGTTTTCACTGCCAGAAATTATGGGGACTTCTCTCCCTGGCACTGGAACTTTGGGCTGGGATGGGGCTGGTACCTCTCGCTCCTTTAAGGGATGGTGGTCCCCATCTGAAATAGACCTACTGATCTTTAATGGTCACGCACAGGTGTGGGATCAGCCCGTGCTGTGTCTCTGACCTTCCTACCAGTCTGGAGGTGGCTTCTTCTGAAAGTCCTTAGTTGAAAGGCTTCAGCTCAGCTTGATTTTAGGCAATTCTCAGTAATGGTTGTTTAGTAGATTAGTTGTAATTTTGATGTAGTTGTGAAAGAAGGTAAACACAGCATTTACCTACCGTGCCTGTGCTTTTAATATCATGTTGGTTATTCTGGATGTTTTTCCTTTCTATATAAACTTAGAATCAGTTTGTAGATATTCATAAAATAACTTGCTGGGATTTTTGACTGAGATTGCACTTAATCTATAGACCAAGTTGGTAATAACTAACATCCTGACAATATTGAATCTTTCTGTCCATGAACATGAAACATCTCTCCATTTATTTAGTTTTCCTCATTTAGAACTTGTATATATTTTGTTAGATTTATGCCTAAGTGTTTCATATGGGAGGGGATGCTTAATGGTATCATGTTTTTTATTTCAAATTCCACTTGTGCATTACAGGTATTTAAAAAAAGTGATTTTTGTAAATTAATTTTATATCTTGCAACTTTGCTACAATCACTTATAGTTCCAGTTGTTTTGTTGTGTTGATTCGTTCAGATTTTCTACATAGGCAATCATGTCATCTGAGAATGAAGATGTTTTTATTTCTTCCTTCCCAATCTATATACTTTTATTTACTTTTGTTGCCCTATTACATTAGCTAGAACATCCAGTCTGATGTTGAAAAAGAGGGATGAAAGGGAACATCCTTGTCTTGTACTTTATTTTTGTGGGAAAGTTTTAAATTTCTCACCATTAAGTATGATGTTAGCAGTAGCTTTTTTGCAGATATTCTTTAGCAAGTTGAAGAAAGTCCCCTTTATCCCTAGTTTACTGAAAGTTGTTTATCATGAATGGGTGCTTGATTTTGTTAAATGTTTTTCCTGCATCTATTATAAGATTATATGATTTTTATTTTTTAGTCTGTTGGTGTGATGGATTACATTAATTGTTTTTCAAATTTTAAGGAGGCTTGCATAGTTAAAATAAATCCCACTTGGTTGTAGTGTACAATTCTTTTTATACATTGTTAGATTTGATCTGCTAATATTTTCTTGAGGGTTTTTAAATCTATTTTTGAAGAGATATTGGTCTGTAGTTTTCTTTTCTTATAATGTCTTTGTCTAGTTTGTATGAACCTCACAAAATGAGTTAGGAAGAATGTCCTGTGCTTCTATCTTCTGAAAAATTTGCAGAACATTTGTATAATTTCTTTCTTAAGTAGAATTCACCTGTCAACCCATCTAGGCTTGATGCTTTTGGTTTTGAAAGACCATTAATTATTTATTCAATTTCTTTACTAGGTATATGGCTATTCATATTGTCTATTTCTTCTTCTGTGAGTTTTGGCAGATTGTGTCTTTCAAGGAACTGGTCCATTTCATCTAGGTTATCAAGTTTCTGGGCTACCATAGTTTATTAAATCAATCTCCTATGTAAGGGCTTTTAGATTCTTTCCAATATTTTGCAGTTACAAATACACAGCAATGAAAAACCTTATGCATGTGCCTTGTTGGATACCTTGTTGGAAGTGTATCTTCTGGAAAAATTCCTAGAAGTCAGTAAACATATACATGGTACTTTTATTTTTTAAAAATAAAAATATTATATGGCACAACTTTAATCCCTAAATCGGTATATTCAAAATCTGAATTTACTTTGATGTAGTTCTCTCCTACTAAAACTGTAAATAATTTATTTTTTCTGAATCATAAAACTAACATACATTCATTGTAACACTAACCGAACTATATATATTTAACTACATATATATGTATATATATACATTTTATATGTAAACTCATTTATATATAAAAATATATTTATACATATACAAAATATATATACTATACATATATTTAAATCACACATGATTCCATCAACCAATGGGTATAACTATTAAACCCTATTAACCCATGGCCCTTGGGCATAGCTCTCCTTTGAATATAATATTTAAATATGAGGTTTGGGTAAATGTAAATCCATTTTACTTTGGTTCAGATTCAAATGTTTTTTTCTTAGGAGAATTTCAATTTTTTCAGGAAACTACTTGGGTTTTGAGGATTTAGACAATGCTTTTTATCAGAAAGTATAATTTATTGGGGCAAATAAGGAAATGAGTGCTTGGCATTTAAATAAATGCCTTGATTTTTTGTAAATTGGTATGCAAGATGTGTGTAACTGAGCATTTATGGAGACTCATGTGGGTGTAGTAAGAATCCATGTCAGCATTCATGACCCCACTCTTCTTAAGTTATTTTTTGACTTGGACAACAGAACTACATCATCTCAGGTGATGTAATTGTCTTCTTTTTTATTCTGCTGACATTGAAATATGTGATCAATTAATTTTTGACAAGTGCTTTTTATATACATGATACAATAACTTAATACAATAACATTGCTTGCTTTTAAATAGTGAGACCACATATTACTGATATTTTTAGTTAAACATATTTTGGTAGACAGGCATATACAAGGGACATTTTTGTGAGTTCCAATATTATTGAATCAAGGATTACAATTAATTCTTGTTTGTAGAAAGACATCTAAATGAGGTCAGCTAAGGTCTTGAGAGCAGACTTGGAAAGAAGGGAAATTCTAAATGTTGACTTATTTCCAGTTAAAATGCCGAAAATTCTTCAATGGGTTTGTTTCAATTTTCTTTCCTTTCTTTAAAATTTCAGGGGTTTTAGTACTATAGTTGGAATTAAGGCAGCTCAGTCTCTGTTCTTCTAGAAAATATCAGAAATAAATGGGTTTTCTGGGCAAGTAGAAGTAGATGGGAAAGGATGAATGGGATAAAGAGTTACATCTATTGATGTGCCAATGATTCCTCTTTAGCCACTAATTTTGCTGGAATGTAACATAAGAATGTCCATCAGTGTTTGGTCATTTTTAAATAAGGAAATGAAATTTCTAGGGGTCTATATTTACACTTAGATATTGGGCTGATCTTGATACTATAAATCTCATCTGGTTTGGCACTTGAGTTTATTTCCAAATTACATTTGGGTTCTTTGAAAATTCTCTGGCCCTAGGGAAATCTCTTTCCTTCCTCCACCTCCATCACCACCCCTGCATCACCACTACCCCACCACCAGTACTTGTCATCTGTTTACTTTGGGAGGGCTGGGCATGGGAATGGAAACAGGACAGAAGCTGAAACAGTTTTCCAAAACACAAACAAGGCTGTTGGAAGAAACGACTTCCTTTTTATACAGCACCGTCGGTAGACCACAATCACTCCCTCAATCAGTGGACTCAAGCTTGAACAAACTTCCAGACAGAAACAAACCTCAGCCCTCCAATGACAGAGAATTTGTGCGGTTCTGACTTGTTCCAAATCTACAGTGTAAATGTAGCTGGATAACAACTAGTAAGGTACGACACTGGACATGAGCTAGGCTTGTTCTTTTACCCCAAGGTATTATGTTTCTCAGTGTCTAAATTAAAGATTCATAAGTCTAGAAGAAATCTGGAGAAGCTAGCTAGTCCATCTCTTAAGGTTGACTCCACTACAGAATAATGTTCTGTATTTCTAAGGAATAAACAAAGACCTTAAACAATATTTCACATTTCTTGAAATTAAGAAAATTTGCTTAATGATCACAGTATCTTGTCTAATGCGATATCTATAAATTTGTTTATATTAGTCACCTAAGGAATCATCAATTTTCATTTGAGTGTTATGAGGCAGTAGTGAATTAATAAGAACATGAGTTCCTAAGCTACAGACACCAGAGTTGAAATCCTGGCTGCCTATCTGTGAGACCTGGCTTATTAAACTCTACAGCTTAGTTTTCTCATTTGTAACAGGGTTCATTTAGTACCTACCTCACAGAGTTGTTGCAGAGATTCAATATGTTACCAGATAAATAATATGCACAATGGAGGCTCTAGCATAGTAGCATGGCCCTCTCTCAACAATAAAACAAAACAAAACAAACAACAACAACATCAAAAACCTCTTTTTTAATTACCCAAACAATTGTTTCTGCTTCATTTGAGCTTAGACACCGTCTCACTGACTCAAATTTGTGGATTTTGTCAGGTTGATTTTTGCCTTGTAATTTGGAGGTTTGAGTCCTATAGTTCCTGCCAGGATGAGTTAGTCACATTAATAGCATCCTCCATCATGGTTTGTGGTTGCCCTGATCTTTAAATTTGGCCTACCTCTATTACAATCCCTGTTCATTGGTTAGGGCCAAGAATATTTTTATACGTTATAGCCACATTAGCAATTTAAGGGAAAAAAAATAAAAGAAGGGACCATACCATGGTTAATCCTGTTATTCTGGGATACTGAAAATACTAGAAATAGATTGGCCACGGTGGCTCAGGTAAACTGGACTTGGCAGTAGCTTCATATGCTCCATATCTGCCTGGACATCATCTCAGAAAATGAGTTTATTCTGCGGAGACTTCATAACCATGGCCCAAGATTCCAATTTCAGCATCTAATAACATTTAGGCAGAGTTTCCCACAAATTAAGAACAGAAATTTAGAATCCAATCTTTAATTGGTTACTTTGATACTAAATGTCTTCCTTTCTTGCCATCCCTTTAAATCTGGAACCAACTATCTTTTCCAGGTGTGTTTGTTCAAAGAGCAGTAGAAAGTCAGTATGGCTGTTAGGAAAAATTTCTTGTCCTCTCAAGACCTCTCATAACCATTTCTTGAGATCCACCTAGAATAACACACTAGATAAAGGAGATTTTGTTTAAGTGACAACAAACTCAAAAAAGATCAATTTTTTTTCCTGTTATTGTTGTGCTTAATAGGTACTCAGAGTCACCGTGTCCCAGAATAAAATGTCCTTGTAGGCAGAGACAAATAATAAATAAATGGGGTATATCAAGTTCTAGTCAGCAATAATAAGTCTGTTAACAGTAACACCAAGTATAACTCTGCATTTTACCCTCTAGTCAAATTATAATATTAGGATAAGCCATATTAAATTTCCATTCTTGTAACTCAAAAATTGATTAACATGGTCAATTTCATATGATTTAACCTATACCTTATTTTGGCAATATGAAATGTGTTACTTGCCAGAGTCATACTTTGACATTGTCGTATTTTGACACAGTCTTTTGTCATGGAGTTATAATTGCTTTATGAAACATTTTTCAATTTATACTATGTACTAAAATTTCATATATATCCTCACTTAATTCCAAAATCTTTTGATACAGGTATGATTATTACAAGTTCACATGGGAGTAACCCATTACAAAAAGGTCTAATCACTATTGTTCTTTGAAATATATATATATATATATATATATATATATATATATATATATACATATATATATATATATATATGTATATATATTTCTTTGAAACATATATTTCAAAGAACAATAGGTTCTTAGGTTGGTGCAAAAGTCATTGGTCATTGCAGTTTAAAAGGTTAAAAATAATTGCAAAAACCGCAATTACTTTTGCACCAACCTAATATATCAAAGGCTCCAGGAATTTGTTTTTAGTTAAGAAAAACCACTTTGACTTTAATTAAAAACAAACAGTACCAGCAACCTGTGCACATAGTTCTAGTGTTCTAATGAATACATTTTTGTAAATGCATTGGCATGGAACCAATCTGTATAAACTAATACTGCGTGGAAGGACCTGCCAAGGGAAAGCAGAGGGCAGAGCAACTGCAGCACAGCGGTTAGTCAGGGCTCTCACAGCGGATTGCATAAACTTCGTGTGGTTCATTTTCATGTGTAAAATGAGATAATTTCATACCTGTTGTAAGGATTAAGTGACAGAACACATAAAACTTGCTTTACAAAGTGAAAAGTGCTCCGATTATAAAGTTCCTTGCTCTGAAAATTGCCAGGAGTTTATATATCCCAATGTAAAATAAATTAAACTAGTCTTAAAAATTAGATTGTGGAAAAATAATGTACCAGGGGTGTGGGGGGGGGTGTGTGCCAAAAAATGTATACACATGACTTGTATTCATCGTTTGTTATCGGTATATATTGAGTATTACAATTTTAATACAGTTTTCTTCTTCCTTAAAATGCATATATATATATTTTTGGCACCCTCTGTATTTAATTGAAACTATAAAACATCCACTATTTTGAAAATATAATTCTTTGAACCACAATGGGTGGTTCTACTAAGACATTACAGATTCAGTTACCTTGTTGGTCAGAAACCTAGTGAAGAATTGGCTGATGGGTTTTTGGTTTGTACCTTAGCTTTAGAGTTTCTGTTGACACCATTGTGCTTAAAAGTAATTTTAGTGCATATGTTATATCACAATTATTTATTTAGCTATCTGTGAGCAATTTGAAGTTAGGAATCTTGTCTTATTCACCTTTGTACCAGTAACTATCAGTGTGTCTGGTTGAAAAGGAGCTCAGTAAATGCTAAGTAAACTTATCTGGTCTCATTTAAGCTTGTGTTAGAAAAGCTCTAAGAGTTTCGGCTATAGTGAACTATGCTTAGAGAGACTTTAGATGTCAGGATGCCAGCACATGATTTGTCCCACCATATATTTAAATCTGAGTGAGAACAAATTCTGCTCAATCTTAATCTTTCTCCTAAATCATCAAATTCTTAATTTATTTTTTCCGGGATCGGGAGAGATGATAATTGCCTGAGAGCTGTGAGTAAAACTTTGAGGATAAGAGTCTGATAATGGGGCAAGGATCAGCAGAAGAAGAGCCAAGGGCAATTCAGGGCAAAGTCTCCTCCTTCACAGATCAGCTGCGGGAGACATGTATTCATTATGCGGGAAACATGTATTCATTAGGTACGTCATCTAAGACAACCATGGAATGTGGCCACCTCAGACAAAGTGGGTGACTTAGGTTTTGAGAAGCAATAACAAATGAGGAAGTCAAATATTAAAATCTAAAATTATAATTGTCTTTAGTTTAACGTAAGAATGACCTAGATAATATGCAAGCATAAAATTTGAAATCCCAAAACAGCAAAGATGAAAGTAGAAGAATTAAACTGTCTTCTGTTTCAAAAAGCGGTTAATGAAAAAACAGTGTACCACACCATAAGACTGGAAACGGGATGTCTGGAGGTTTTAGTAGTGCCAATAAGTAAAAAAAGTTTCCATATAATTTCAATAACCAAGTAGAGTCAGAGTGACTAAAGACATGTCTGGAGTTTAGACTTATTTGATGGAAACTTTTTAGGCTGGCTTTTCCTCACTTTCCCACTCTGACTTTACAAGCCAGAGCCCACATACTTGGAAAGAGTAACTGGGCAATTACTAAATGGTTGCTGAGTGATGGTGTAAATAGTTGGAAAAAAGCTTGAATTTGGATTCATGACAACTATTAAGGTAAGTCGTCTTACTCTCACATTATAGACAGTTTTATATGCTAATAGAACACACGACTATTGAAAGAAAGTAGAAGATTACTATACACTTTCAATGAAAATTCAACTTGGTCAGTCAAGTGTGTTATATAAAAGTATAGAGAAAACTTTCTTTTATAGGTTAAAAAAAGTTTTCATAAAAAATACTTGTATTGGGAGACTCTATATGTTCTCAGAAGCTACTGCAATGTGCTTTATGAGATGGTAGGCAAAAGAGGGCTCTCATGTAGAGGGAACTTAAGTCAAAGAGCCCAGTCCTGTCCCCAGAGGCTCCACAACTGCATAGCTCATTTTCATCAGAAGC